>NW_008359442.1:2594811-2629920 GCF_000622305.1 Nannospalax galili | reverse complement strand
TGAAATAGTAAATATTAGAAACCATTAAAATATTCAATTTTAAGAGTTTAAGAAACAGAGAATGAGAGAAATGTTAGTTCCTTGGGGTACTCAAGTATAAGTGTAGTTGAAGATGAGTACCACCCAGCATTTCTGAAGTCCACATGGATGAATTCTCAGTGGAAGTGGGCACATGTGAATCTAAAAGTTCATCTCCTTGAGTTCATAGCACAGAGTAGAATAGAAGAACTTGGATAGGGTCTTTTTCCTCCAATCCAAATGGAGGGCTTAATGTGGTGTCCTTTTTTCTGGTGATGAAGTCATCTGTTTTGTTTTTTTTTTTTCATTCTTTGAGGAAGACTTTAATTTTGAATTTTAGTAATTATATGTAAAATTCCTTGTTTTTCTAAGCCAATTAATACCCAAGAAAACCTTCTTGTGGTAAAGAGAGAATCAAGCATTAATTTTACTTCAGGGTATTGAATTTTGATCTTAAAAAATTATGGGGCTGGAGAGTTGGCTCAGCAGTTAAAAGCACTAGCTGTTCTTGCAGAGGACCCAGGTTTGATTCCCAGCACCCAGATGGCAGCTAACAACCATCAATACTTCCAGTTCCAGGGGATTCAACACCCTCTTCTGACCTCTGCAGGCATTGCACAGCACAGGTGCACTTATGTACATGCAGGCATAACACTCATTCACATAAAATAAAAATAACAAATAACAAAAAACTTAATCTTTATAACAATGTCTGAGTGTCACTCTTTTCAGCTTTCTGCAACATAACTTTAATCTTAACATTGTTTTCATTCATTTCCATTTTGGAACAATTTTTATCTTACCATACAAAGATGTATCTCATAGCTGCAATCTTTTAATCTTCATTTTCATTCCCTTGATACTTTTTAAAAATCTTTATTTCTGTAAACCTTAAAACATTTTAATAAGATAATTTTAAATTAAAATTCAGAAGGTTATATCTCAACTCATTTCAATTTTTTTTGGTCTTTTTGAGACAGCGACTCCCTGTAGCCCCAGCTGTCCTAGAACTCACTATATAAACCAGCCTGGCCTTGAACTCAAAGAGATCTGCCTGCCTCTGCCTCCCAAGTACTGGGATTAAAAGCATGCATCACCACACCTGATCTTTTTTCTTTAAAATTGAAAGCACCAAGAGAAACACTGTATAAGCAAACCAAAACCAAAAAGGTATCTACCAAATCAGATCATTAAACAAGCTCAGAATAAACAAATGAACCATCGACCAAACCAAGGAAAGTCCAAAAGAATTCACCCCAGTCCATCAGAGGAGACAATGCCAGATGTCTTGGTCTTAGTGGGTTCATATCTATACCTTCCTTTCATCCAGGTAACTCTTGGGGTCCTACATTGTGGTGCCATAAACTGTCCTCAGAAAAGCACAACTCTTACCCCAAAGGGGTAAGAGCTTATTCTGGAACCAAATATGAGTGACCATGGCCTGGGAACACAGATTCAGGTTACCCCACATTCCATGTTCCAACAGTTTCATAAAGTTTCTATAGTAAGAAAACAAAGAAAAGTCATAAATCAAGACACTTCAAATACACTGGTGGAAACATTAAGTAGGTGGTTACAGCAAAAGAGAACTCTCAGCTATAGGCCTCAGATGCTATTTGATGACACTCAGCCTTTTGGTTGGTGGAAGCTGGTGGGTGGTATGCTAAGTTAATACATTCCAAAAGTTTTATCTGTTAGTCACAGGATGTTAAGTAAGAAACAGAGGTGGGCAAGCAATAGCTATTTAGGAGCTAAAGATGACGACCCAAGATAAATGGCAATGAGGCTCTGGACCTGAAACATTTCAAACTTTCCACAGTCACTGAAGTTCTAATCAGTTGATCAGCCTTGCAAAAAGTTTCAAGATGCAGGTTCTTTTGGGGAACTTTCGTTTACAGTTGAGAAACAAGGAGCTCAAGGGAGATAGATCTTAGCACATAAGAACAACAAATAGCCAGTGATTTAGATGTGGAACTCTGAACAACTGGTTTTACTTGTTTCCTCTCTTTGGTTCTCCAGTCAGAATGATAGTATCTTGCTAATAGTAACAGGTAACATTGGCCATGATATCATGCCAGGGAATATGCTAAACTGATGAGTTGTGTTTGTTATCAAACCCTCACAGCAACTGAGGTAAAATCTTGTTAACTGTACAGAGAAGGGACCAAGAGCTCAGAGAGTTAAGGTGCTTTGAACAAATGGCTCTCGAGATTCACATTCTGACACCTCCAGTGCACGCACACACACATTGCACTATCCACCCATTCCCCACTGGATTCTCCTGAATTCCTCTGTGCTTGAAGAAGCAATAGTCATTGAACTAGTGCTAGCAAGAGGGAAGTTAATGTTAAACCATCGCCCAAATGGTGAGCCTTCAGGGAAAGGACCATGGTATGGTTTAAACTTGGAATGTCCCCCCATAGGCTCATATTTTAAGCCCTTTGTAGCACTGTTTTGAAGATTTAGGAACCTTTGGGAGATGATGCCTGACTGGAGGAAGATCTTCAAAAGTATAACCTTTGAAGGTTCTACCAGCCTCTCTGGTTCCCATCTGCTCTCCCTGCTTCTGGGTCCAAGCCAAGTGAATAGCCACAGCCTACCACACCTACTGTGATGGACTAAATTTTTGAAACTGTGAGGTAAATAAAAATTTCTTCAAGTTGTTTCTGTTGGGTAGTTCTGTTGCAGCAACATGGGAAGTGACACATGTTGTATCCACTCAACAGCTATGCAAACCTACAGTATTTATTCATACCCATGGAGGCCAGAGAGGGTGTCGGATCCCCTGGAACTGGAGCTAAGGGCAGTTGTTAGCGCCATGTGGATGCTAGGAACCGAAACCGGGCCCTTTGCAAGAGCAGCCAGTGCTCCTAACCGCTGAGCCCCTAATAAAGCATTCTTAATAATTTGTTAGTAGTTGTGGGCACTACTAGCCCATGTGCATAAAATTCTCCAGTTAAGCATACAGTTAAACTCTACTTTGTCAGGATGAAATACATAAATGAAGACAGAAAGTAGAAAGAATAATAATTTAGCCCCTGGATTGGGGGGGGGTGCTTTCTCTTAATATTGCCCAACTTTTTGTCCTGTTGATCTATCCATTTTAAACAGCTATGCTTTAATGCATTCTTTATTTAAAATTCTGCAGCCTAGGTACTGTACTATAACTGTGAGTGCTTGCTTTCATCTACCCTCTTTGAGTATTCCATTTTCCTAGTTCAGGAACGTGCACTCCAGATTCACTGGGCTATCAAAACTGTTTGAGATGCTTTTGTCTCTGACTAGCAATAGAGGTCCCATTAATTGGTCAAATGGATGCCATTTTAAATGAGTGGTATGCAAGACAAGATGTAGCAATTATAGACCAAATCCCACTCTTACCTAAACAGTTTAAAATTTTAGTGACAATGGGTTATAACCAATAAAATTAAAATTACACGAATTCATGCTGATATAGGGAGTGAACAAATAAATGGTAAAGGGAAAATTCTTTCTTTATAGTAGAAATTCAACTATAAACATTAAAGAAATGATGGAATCAACCATGCTCTTCAAAACAGTGTGTTACAGTATTGTGACAAATGGTGTATTTACGTGGTGTTCTAGTTTGTTTCTCTACTGCTGTGATAAAACCACTCTGGCCAAAACCAACTCGGGGAGGAAGGGGTTTACTTCACCTTATAGCCTAAGTTCATCATGGAAGGGAGCCAAGGCAAGAGCTCAGGGCAGGAACCTGGAGGCAGGAGCTGAAGCACAGACCACCGAGGAATGCTGCTTACCAGCTTGCTCCTCTGGTGCTCGGCCTGCTTGCTTATACAACCCAGGACCACCTGCCCAGGGGTGGCACCACCCATTTTGGGCTGGACCTTCCCACATCACTTAACAACCAAGAAAATGCCTCACAGACATACCCACAGGCCAGTTCAATAGAGGAAACTCCCCAATTGAAGTTCCCTCTTCCAAGGTGTGTCAAGTTGACAGCCTAAGCTATCAAGCATACTTAGTCACAGATTATCTTCCCAGGTGTGGTTAGGAATTGCAAGTGGGCAGAGTAGGAGCTTCACAGTGAAGGATCTTGAAGAGTCCCCACCTTACAAAACATAAAAATTAGCATCACTATCTGGGAATATCTGTTTCTTGTGCCTCTGGAGCACAGACGTTGTGGTATTCTTGCCCAAATGCAGAACCTTATCTGATCATGAAGAAATACAAGCCACAACCAAATGAACATTCTCCAAACTAACTTACAGTTCAAAAATGTGAAGGTTGCCTAAGTATGAAGAAAGGGGAAAAGAAGAAGGTGGGGGGAGGGAGAAGGAAGTGGGGGGAAGAGAAGGAGGAACAGGGGAGGAGGGAGGACTTAGACTCAGTTTTAGATCATAGGAGGAGAAAGACTTGATAACTAAATGTCACCCTGGAGAGGATCCTGCAACAAGGAGGGAGAAAAGGCCATAAAGGATGTAACTGAGGCAATGACAAAATTTGAATATGGATTATAAGATAGATAATTTTTAAAAAAGGTTTGTATCCAGGTTAAATACCCTAACAATACTGTAGAGGAATGCCCTTATTCTTAAAAAAAGAACCCATACTGAAATAATGATAAAAGAGCATAATATCTGTAATATACTCTCCATCCATCAGAGAAAAAATAAGCTCAGAAAATGACAGGGCCAGTAGAGGGAAACGTAAGTAATGGTCAGGTAGGGACAAGGAATATATAAGAACTCTTTGTACTATTCTAAACTCTAAAATTGCATCAGAATTCAAAGTTAATTCTCCCAGGGTTGGAGAGATGGTTCGATTCTTAAGAACACTGGCTGCTCTTGCAGAGGACTCTGATTCAGTTTCCAGCACCCACATGGTGGCTAACAACCATTCATCACTCCAATTCCAGGGGATCTGATGCCCTCTTCTGGCCTCCTCGGCATTGCATGACAAGGGCACAGATACATGCGGGCAAAACACTCATACACATAAAATTTAAAATAGATAAAAAGTGCTGGGTGTGGTGGCGCACGTCTTTAATCCCAGCACTCAAGAGGCAGAGGCAGGCAGATCTCTGTGAGTTCAAGGCCACCCTGGTCTACATAGTGAGTTCCAGGATAGCTGGGACTACAGAGAGACCTTGTCTCAAAAAGACCAAAAACTGCCCCCAAAACTGTGTGCAATAAAAATAGCAAAATCAAAGATATTGACAGTGTGGCAGGTTACTCTTTGTGGAATGGTTTGCCATTGGCCAGGAGAACTGTTGTTCCTTTTTCTAGCTATATCTCACCACCAGAATATTGTCATAATGGTCTCCAATTAAGTCTCCCACGCACAAAGCAGAGCTGGGACTTCACAGAATTCCAAGAACTGGTTGTGGGACTCTTTGGTGCCTGCTTACTAATACACATTTATCTCCTTGGCAGAACTGGATCTAAGAGTTATTCTTATTATGATCTGACTACAATGGAACTCATAAGCATTTGCAAAAGAGATCTGCTGTGAATAACCAGGTCATCTTAGATGGGTCTGAGGCAACCCCAAGTCCACTGGGAGTGTGTCTGTGGTTTGAGAGGTCCTCAGTCCTGTTGTGTTTCTTTAGATGTGCCCCACATCCTGCGGGCCAGCCAAGGTGGACTGATCCCAAAGCTGAATCTTTATAACCCCACATTTGCTCAAAACTCCTTCCAAGGCCTTATACCTAATTTTGTATTCATTATTTTATATTCTTTTATCCTCCAACCACTCCCTCACTGAAAATTAGACAAGCCCCCCAAAATCTGATGAGTGGTTTTTTAAGATTTTGCTTTTGTGAAATCAGGACACCCATTAAGCTCCATGGTCTACAAAGCTGACAGTCCTCTCCTCCTGCTCCTCAGACCTCCACTGACATCCAGTCACATTGTTTATCCCCAGAGATTCTGCACTGAGAGCAAATAAGAAAGCTGAGATTCTCCAGAAATAATATAGGAACACTTTAACGAGACCCAGATGTCATCATAAACCCCCTTTTTCTTACAAATTCTCATGGAGAAACGAAAAAGATCAGACCTACTTGGTAAAGTCCAAGGACAATAAAGTACAAAGGAATTAAAATTAAAAAAATAAATGATCTTGCCTTTAAGAATTAAAGGTCAAATAAATGAAAATCTAAAAATCACTAAAAAAATCCATCTCCGTCCCAGTCCTTAATCCAGAGTGAGCATGGCTGACACGTTCGTAGCAGTGTGGCCTACGATGTCCCTCCTGTGCTTTCTTAAGCCACAGCCAAACTTCCCATCAAAATTTTTTGAAGAGTGAGTCTCTAGCCCAGAACCAATTTCCTCTCTTAGCTCTGAATAATACTCTCTCTCTCTCTCTCTCTCTCTCTCTCTCTCTCTCTCTCTCTGGAAGACAATCTCTTATGTAGCCCAGGCTGGCCTCAAACTGACATTCTTCTTCTCTGTCAAAGCCTCCCAAGTGCTAGAATTATAGCTGTATACCAATATGCCTGGCACAAAAATTGTTTTAGTGTTGCCCAAACACATAGTAGAGACCCAGAGGTATCTAAGAGAATGGTATCTAAGGAAAAGGGAATGGAAGACACAAAGCCTTTCTGGCTCTGTAGCAGACCATAGGTCTGAACCAGTGTTCAGAAGAGAAGGTTCTATAGGACAGAGGTGCATGTCTAAAACACCTTACAGTTTGCACCTTTATTTAACAGTCATTGCTGTGCATGATGCCCTGCTGCTGACTCTGGTGACATGGCAGGCACAGCCCTTCCCCAGTATGGGGAGCTGCAAACCAATACCACTGTTCACTTATGGTCTTCCTCTTCACCTTTGCTCAGAGAACAGAGATTGTTGTGGTTTGGTAACTCTTCGGTCAAGGCTTTAGCTGTTGGGAGGGTGGAAGCTGCAAGCTCTTGTTCAGAAAATAAAACCCAGGAACTTGGGGTGCTTCAGAATGCACAAAAATGCAGAGGGCGAGTCTCAACCAACCTTTATTTTACTCTCAAGAAAGCTGCCAGTCCATACAGGCTTTGTGTTTCCGTTTTTCTCTCTCTTTCCCTGAGCCTTCTTGGTCTGTCACTCAGAGCCGGGCATGGTGGTGCATGCCTTTAGTCCCAGCACTGGGAGGCAGAGACAGGCAGATCTCTGTGAGTTCAAGGCCAGCCTGGTCTACATAGTGAATTCCAAGGCAGCTGGGGCTACAGGGAGACCCTGTCTCAAAAAGACCAAAAAAAAAAAAAAAATTCTCACTCAGAAATTAAAATAAGCATAGAGGCATAGTATTCTAAAACAATAAGGTCAACGCCATTTTGCTGTGGTGAATGTATCTCAGGCTTCGGCAGGCAAAACCCTGTAAAACAATCAGTCAGCATGTTCAGAAATAGGACTCAACTCATTCCAAACGCCGGTCAGGCAGGCTTCTGGTAGAGACATTGGTGAGGACAGGGCTGCATTGGGCTGACATCTGTTTTTAAAAGGCTCAGAAGTCAAAGCCTACCGCATCGCATCAGGCTTTGGTTAGAATTCTAGAGCTGACTTGAGCAAAATGAAATGCATACATACAGATGCTTCCCAAAGAGAAATCAATCTTCAACACCATGTGTAATAATGATAATAATAAAAGGCAACTTAATACTGTGTGCTTCAGCTATCTGTTGCTATGTAATAAGCCAACTCAAAGGGTGGTGGCTAAAGGGTTTATTTTTCCTCACGGCTCTCCTGCTTCACCATGGCAGCAGAGGCCATTCATGGGATGTAGTCAGCAGGCAACTTGACTGGAGCTGCAACATCTAAATGGCCACTCATCATACAGGCTCTCCAGCCACTTGATCTTTCACCCTTCTGTACAGCTCCAGGATGAGACCTTCCAAGAGGACCAGCGCCCACACGCAAGTGCTTGCCAGGCCTCTGTTCACACCACAATTGGTAACTTTGCACTAGCCAAAGAGAACCTCGTTGTCACTTCCAGTCAAGGGCTTGGTTACCCAAGAGCACGAACACCAGGAAGATTGTTCAGTGGGGCACCAGAGTGACAGATTACCATGCACTTTTTTCTGTTTTGTTGATAAGAATGTTTTTATGGGGCTGGAGAGATGGCCCGGTGGTTAAGAACACTGGCTACCTCCCTGGTGGTTAACAACTGTAACAGCAGTTTCAGGAGATCTGATGCCCTCTTCTGGCCTCCACAAGCATTGCTGCTTGCATGTGATACACTTACATATATGCAGGCAAAACACTCATAAAGTTTTTAAATTTTTTAAAATTTTATTTATTATTTTTATTTTATGTGTATGCATGTATTACCTGCATGTAGGTAAGTGCACCCATGTCGTGCAATGCCTGCAGAGGTCAGAAGAGGCTGTTGGGTCTTCTGGGACTGGAGTTATGGACAATTCTTAGCTGCCATGTGGGTGTTGGGATTCGAACCTAGGTTTTCTGCAAGAACAACCAGTGCTTTTAACCACTGAGCAATCTCTCCAGCCCCTAAACTTTTTTTTTTTTTTAAAGAATGGTTTTATTTTCCCCTGATAAAGCCACTATGTGGAAGCAAGACAAACAATGAAATGGGGGTCAGAGGAGACAAGCAGGCAGAACATCTCTGACTTTTAAAAACCAGCTGAGGGAGGTGGTATTCACCTTTAATCCCAGCCCTTGGGCAGCAGAGGCAGGCAGATCTCTGTGAGATTGAGACCAGGCTGGACTACATAGCAAGTTCCAGGCTGGGGCTACAGGGAGACTCTATTTTTTTTTAAAAAAATCCTCCTCAAATCTTAGCGTGCAGCTGAGTAACACTGACCATAAGGTGAAATATGGGACAGGTGGCATTTTCCAACATTGCTGAAGCTCAGACCCAGGCCTTGCTAATGCTAGGCTCTGCATTGAGCTGCACTGAGCCACAACTCCAGCTCTGGGGCTGTATTTTAACAAGGCTCTGTTTATCCATTTAATGAGAAACAAGCTTCATCCTCTGGGGGAGTCCTTCAGACTGTCCTCTATCCAAGGGTTAGGGGACTCTCTGCTTGTGACCCTGGATTTCTTGGAAGAGGGCCTACAAATGTGATCTGACGGGTGGTGCAATGCTGGCCTTCACTTCTCCCAAAGGATGAGTCTCGTGGACGGCAGGTAGACCAAGATGTGAAATGATTCTCTTAGAAGTAAAGCATTCACATTAAAAAAGACAGTATTGGGGCTAAGGGTCAGTTCCCAGCACCCACATGGCAGCTAACAACCATCCATAACTCCAGTTCCAGGGGATCTGAAGCCCTCTTCTTGCCTTTGCAGGGATTGTATGCATGGATACATTTAACATGCATACAGCAAATACTCATACACATAAAAAAAATACTGCTGTATAGAGGAGGAGTAATTGACTCGTTAAGAGAGAATAGCAAGAAAATTGGGGATGAGGGCGTGAAACAGGGTCTCCCTACAGCCCCAGCTTGTCTGAAACTCACTATGTAGACCAGCCTCATCTCACAGAGATCTGCCTGCCTCTGCTTCCTGAGTACTAGGATTAAAGGTGTGTACCACCATGCCTGGCTGGGATGTTGTAACTAAACTAAAATCCTTTATGTGAAAACCAAAGCAGAGTGATCAAATGTACAGACTAATTCAATTCTGACCAGCTAGGAGCAGGTATATTGGATGCTAATATGGAAATTTGTTTTTGTAGTTTTGGAAAAGTAATGACAAAAGGATGACCATGCAAAGCACTATTTAAATCTTCAAATAATGAGCACCATGAAGAAGGAAAGGTGAAAAGAAGATGGTAATACAACAAAACCAAACATCTTAGAGCCGGGGCGATGGCTCACTCTAGGGAAAGTGCTTGCCATGCAGCATGAGGACTGAGTGCCAATCCCCAGCACCCACATAAAAAGTCATGCGTGGCAGCACACATCTGTAATATCAGAGCTAGTGAGGCTCTCACAGGATGATCCCTGGGGTTTTCTAGCCAGCCAAGGTAGCCAAATCAGTGAGCTCCAAGTTCAATGAGAAGCCCTTTTTCAAAACAATATGGTGAGAGAGAGGGGAAAATACCAACATCAGCCTCTGGCCTCCTTGTGCACATGCACCCATGCACACACCTGTGTGAGCATTTGTGCACATGCTGTAGAGCACACACACATTCAATTGGACTTTCTCGTTAAGGTTCACGTGATTTAGAAAAATCTTATTTTAATTCTCTTTTTTGTTTATTTTTTAGAGTAAATGCTGAAATAAAAAAGGGATTGGAATTTTTAAAAATATTTTATTCACTGTTTTTATTTTATATATGATGTTATGCCTGCATTGTGTACCCATGTCATGCAATGCCTGTGGAGGTCAGAAGAGGACATCAGATCCCCTGGAACTTGAGTTACAGGCAGTGTACTTGCTGGGAACTGAACTCAGGTCCTCTGCAAGAGCAGTCAATGTTCTTAACCTCTGAGCCATATTTCCAGCCCCTCTGAGAACTTTTTTTAAAGCAAGAGCCCTCAAAGATCCTTACATAGATTAATCACAAAAACTGAATCAAATTAACTAAGTACCTTGAATTTGTTCAACTATCTTACAATTTAGCCAGTGCTCTTAACTGGTGAGCCATCTCTCCAGCCCCAGGGATTGGAATTTTAAACATATATAAACACTTCTTTAAAGAAGAAATAAAGCAATAAAATGTAGCCTTTTGAATGATTTGCCTTATGTAATTTTTCATTAAGCCCCAAATTATATTTTACTTATTTAAAACATTTTTTAATTTACTTATTTTAATTTTATGTATATGAGTATTTTGTCTCCTTGTATGTAAGTGTACCCATGTCATGTAATGCCCATGGAGGCCAGAGAGGGTGTTGGATGGTTGTCAGCAGCCATGAGGGTGCTGGGAACTAAGCCCTAGTCCTTTGCAAGAGCAGCCAGTGCTTTTAACTGCTGAACCACTTCTTCAGCCCCCCAAACTATATTTTAAATGAAAACCTGGAGTAACTTGTCAATCAGATTATTTCGCTGCCATTTTGGTTGCATCAAAAGATACAGTTTGATGTTTTAAGCAAGTCAGTCATATTTGAATGCATTCTTTATCCCTGCAGCACTTTTCTCCTAATTGGGTGTTGTCCAATACTGAGAACTATACCTCTCCTTGAAATATGGTGAAAGAAGTGATTTGAGCAGTCTTTCCAAGCAGTCCTTCCATATGATGCAGACATACCATGGTGGTGGTCTGATACAAGAGCTACCACTTATTGAATGTGCAGTGTTTACCTGGTTCTGCACTAAGTGCTCCAAACACTTATCCTGCTGTGCCATTTCACAGATGAGGACATGAAGGCATAGAAGCAGATGGAGAAGAGCTGGAGAGCCCCTCATTTGCTTCAGTGGTTGATGGGATCTGAGGTCAGCACATTGCCAGCAGCAGCTCATCTTGCTTATTGAAAGAAGTTTCAAAACAATGGCTGTGAAAACATGCCTGGAGTGACCATAGCACCCAAAGAGGGGACCCCAAAGAACTGCTGACATGCCTACCCCCATATATAATGTTACCCCTATTCTCTTTCAACTCATAACCTAACTCCGTTTTTCATATTACTATTATTGCAAAGCAAGCAAAACTACCCAGATAGTTCAACTCTTAAATTACTTGACTCTGGAAGTATTGCTCATTGATAATTTTAAAATATCTTGTACATTTAGTAAAGAAAGGACTCCATTTCTTATTTTCCATTTCAACAGCATGGTTGGGCTCTGAGCAGTCCCTGTATTAAAGACATGGTCCTCTGTCGCCATCTTCAGGAAGAGACGTAACTATCTCCTCTGTCTTGCAAGGACTGTTGACATTAAAAAAAAAAAGGAATTAAAAACAGACTTCTTAGTATACTTTGCAGCAACCCAGTATTTAAAGAGGGCTTAAAACCTAGACTATAGTTTAGGGAAAGAGTATTGCAAAAAGTTGATTCTAACATTTCTTTTTTTGAGACAGGGTCTCCCTGTAGCCCCAGCTGGCCTGGGACTTACTATGTAGACCAGGCTGACCTTGAATTCACAGAGATCCACCTGCCTCTGCCTCTCAAGTGCTGGGATTAAAGGCATTTGCCACCACACCAGGCTCTGGCATTTTAAAGGAAAATTTGGACTAGCCCCCTGTCACCCCATTTCTGTGGACACACACTTTACGCTTTGCCCTGCCCTATGTGCAGCAGCCAGCAAGGCTGGCGTCCATTGTAGGCCTGCAATAAACACTCTTAAATGTTTTCCTCCTTGTGCTTCATTAAAAAAAAACACATCTTTACTGCAGAACTTTTCAGATAACCTAGATTAAACCAAAAACTTCAGATCAGGCCTGGCCAGCTTGTCTTTTCAATGAGGGACATCAGCTTTATCCAGGGTAACCAGCCTTTAGGATGAAAAAACTAACAATTCTTGCTTTTCATGGGGAAAAAAATCCTTTATGAAAAACTTACATTTTTGAGTTACTCTTAATAGTCTCCTATTGAATGTTTGCAATTTGTGGGAAAATTAAGATCTTTAAGTACTGTTAAGTTTGATTGGGTTAAGGGCAGCCTTAACTGCTAGTTAAGGGATACCTCATTCAGGTTACTATAGAAATTGTGAAAAGTAACTGATCAGGCCATGGAATGTGCCATATTTGGATCTGGAATGATTTTTAAGGGCCATTGTTAAATAAAAGCTTAATCCTCAACTAGGTCCTCACGGGAGGTGATAGAGCCCATAAGAGGTGGAGCCCACTAGAAGGAAGTTAGGTTATTTTGGGAATGCTCTGGAGAAGGATATTGAGCCTCCAAGCCCCTTCCTGCCTGTCTATCTTTTTCACTTCCCAGCTTCCAGGAGGCTAGGAGCCCCTTCTGCCACATGCTTCAAGCATGATGTACTTTGCTACCACAGGCCTAAACAAACAGACAAATAGACCTTTGTACCAAAAATCCAAAACTGAGCCAAAATGAGTCTTTCCTTACCCAAGTTGATTATCTTAGATATTTTGCCACAGTGGTAGAAAACTAACACAAGAAAATATTTGTACCCCTAGCTGAGGGTTATTGGCAGCTGACAACTGCTGGAGGAGGGAGAGTCAGTTTTCTTTAGGGATGTGGCCTCTCTTAGGTTGCCCATGCTCCAGTGGATTACCCTATACCTATGTGCATACAGCAGCACTAACTGGACTCAGTCTGTTATAAAAAGAAGGAAAAAAAAGAGGGCTGGAGAGATGGATCAACAATTAAGAACACTTGCTGCTCTTGCAGAGGACCTGAGTTTGGTTCTAAGCACCACATCAGGCAGCTCCCAACAGTCTGTAACTCCAGTTCCAGATCTAATGCCTTCTTCTGGCCTCTTTGGGCACCCCCTCACACATATGCAAACACATAGACACAGACATATACAGGCATACATAAACAATAAATTAAAGAAAGAAAATGTGAAATTGGGAGGAATGTGGGGGATTGGGAGAAATGAGGGGGATGAATATGATCAAAATACATGGTATACATGCATGAAATTCTCATAGAAGAGAGAACTAAAATAAAATTTAAAAAAGAAAATATTAAACTAGGCATGGTGGTGCATGCCTTTAATCCCAGCACTCAGGAGGCAGAGGCAGGCAGATCTCTATGAGTTCAAAATCAACCTGGTCTACATAGTGAGTTCCAGGCTGACTGGGGCTACAGGGAGACCCTGCATCAAAAATATCAAAAGAAAAAAAAGAAAATATTAGAATTTCTCTATATCACATATTTAAAGCGTCCTTGTTTTATATGACTTACAAGGTTATCTAATATCTTAGCGCATAGGTCCCCATATATAATTTATTGCTATCTACACTGTGGGTTGCTTAATGATGGTGATACAGTCTGAGAACATGCCATTCAGGGTTTCATCACTAAGTAACCTAGATGGTAGAGCTAACGTCTCTACATGGCTCTTTGATGCAATCAAGAGGTGTGGTAAACACGAGATGTGGGAAGCTGCTCCCAGTATAACATGGCACATGACTTTCCAGTAAACTATTTTTTTATAAGTAGAGGGAGAATATTCTAAAATAGTAATGTAATAGAAACAATAAACCAGTAACATAGTTATTTGTTATCATGATTGAGTATTACATAGTACATATAATACTGGGTGCTCTTATACACAACTACCAGTGTAATTGGTTTACTTGCTCCAGCCTCACCGAAGACACATGAATTGGGTTGTGCTTTGACAAAATAATGGCTATGATGTCACTAGGCAAAAGGAGCTTTGCAACTGCATTATAACCTTATGGGGCAGCCATTACATATGCAGATCATCATCAACAGAAGCATTGCTGTGCAGCACATGACTATACTTGCACACACATCAGGGTGTTCACTCAAAAAGTTTTTCTAATGAGTTTGAACACTGCTGATTAAAACATGATTTTGGAGTCAGGCTTAATCTTTAAGTCAGGCTCCGTCAATTACAGACTGTGGGAATTTGACAGGTTCTTTAATCTTTTATGTTTTTATTTCACTTTTCATAACATGGAGGTAATAGTACTTTTGCAAGGCTGTGGGGAAAATTGGATGAATAATGTGTTAAGTGTTTATCCCTGAGCTATGATTGATTGATTGATTGATTGATTGATAGCAGTGCTGGAATCCCCTGGGCCTTGTGCCTGCTAGGTAAGCGCGCTAACAGTACACCACATCTGTAGCTCCTTAGCCTAGAAAATATTAACAATTCAGTAGATACAGCTGACTTCATGGGCATAGGAACCTATGCAGTCAGAACTCTGGGTTCAGAATAGGTTGCAATTGGTTACATATTGTCTTGACACTCTTAGTAATCTTTCAACAAATGTCCTACATTTTCATTATGTGCTATGTACAATTTGTTTCTCAATCCTGGTAAAGGATGGTTCTCACTATCTGCCTAGCTAAGTTGGTACCCAAGCTATCTTGATTCCATTATCTTGCTCCACCTAACTATTTGAGCTTTTGTATATCAGAGAAAAGTGTTTTTTAAATTTTAATTCAATTTTTATTGAGAAATAATATACTTCACCATGTAAAGTTTCAACTCAGTAATTTTCAGAGTTTACAAGGTTAGCCCTTTTTTAAAAGAAACTAATTTATTTGCACATGCATGTATATGTGCTGTTTTCTGTATGAGTATGCACAGGTGTGTACAAGGTGTACTCATGGAAGGTAGAAGAGGGGGTCGAGTGTCTACCACTCTCTGCCTGTTCCTTTAAGGCAAGGTCTCTTTTTGAACTTGAGGTTCATGCTTTCTCAACGAGGCTGAATCTAGCAAGCCCCAGCAATCCTCCTGTCTCCCAGAGCTGGGGTTACAGGTGTGCACAGGCTTGTTACAAGGTTGCTGGGGTTTGAACTCCAGTCCTCATGGTTGCTCAGCAAGTGCTTGTAGCCACTGAGCCATCTCTCCAGTGCCAAACCCAGTCTTGTAACGATCTCTAGGTTGTAAGTGGATGACCCTGATCCCACCCATCCTCACTATTCCCTGAAGTAGGTCACCTAAGGGATATGCAATTGAACTGCACTACTTCTTTGAAGCAGATATTACCAATAGCAAACTAATGCTATTAATTGGCCATACATTCACTTTTTTTTTGTTTTACAGTTGCATAAACTGAAATCTAAAGATATTGACTATCCTGTTCAAAGCCATGATGGAAGTGGTTAGGGCTGGATCCCAAGCCTTGTTGTAACTTCTTGTGTCCCTGGCTCTGTACTTCTATCCCATTCTGTTACAACTGTTCACCTTTTGTCAGCAGAAGCAAATATTTCACTTATATGAAGTTTCTTCTTTTTCCTAATGGGAAAATTTTCTAAAATTTGGAATCTTTAGAGATTCAAATTCTTAAGCATGACTACCTGATTTTGAGGTTTTTGTGTTACCATTAATGAAGATACTGTGTCTTCAGTGTATAATTTTGAAGTTACTCAGTTTATTCTGCATGTGTGCATGATGATATGTGTAGCTACATGTGTATAGGAGCTCATATGGGGGCTGGGCATCAACTTTGTGTGTCATTTTTCAATACTGTCCATCCTTGTATTTTGAGACAAAGTCTCTCACTGGGAAATGGGTCTCACTGATTATGCTAGGAAGGTTGGCCATTGAGCTGGGGGGTGGGGTGGGCAGGAGGCACCTGTCTCCACCTCTCCAGTGCTGAGATTACAAGTGACTATTTTTTATGACTTTAAAAAACATTGTTTGAATGATCTGGGTGTGGTGACAAACATGTTTAATCTCAGCACTTGGAAGGCAAAGGTAGGTGGAAATCTATGAAATTAAGGCCAACCTGGTCTACACAATGAGTTCCAGGCCAGCTGGGGCTACAGGGAGACCCTTGTCTGAAAAAGACCAAAAAAATTATTTACATTTTATATATTTGTGTGTGTGTGTGTGTATGTGTGTGTGTGTGTGTGTGTGTGTGTGTGTGTGTGTGTGTGTTTATGAACACAGTATATGTCATGGCACAAATGTGGAGATCAGAGAACAACTTTCAGGAGTCAGTTTTCTCCTTCTACACATATGTCCTAGGGTTTGAATTAAGTCATCAGGTTTGGTGTCAAGAGCTTCTGATCTATCTTGTTGACCCAACCACACTTTTTACATGTGTGCTAGAGATCAAACTCACGTCTTTATGCTTCCATGGCAAGCACTTTACCAAGTTAATGTGTCTCCCTGGCCTCTACTTTTGTTTCTTTATAGTGGTGACTTAATGAGCTTGTGACAAATTATTTAGCTCATCAAAAACTTTGCATTTAAGCAAAGCATCATATCACTGCCATTTCCGGCATATATTAGAAATTGGTTGGAACACTTTAGTCCAGAGAACAGACACAAATTTCATATCCAGGTAGCCTCTGAACACGTGTTAGCAATTGTAACTCAGTAATCACATAGCCACGTGCATAATTCAGTTAAATGCTGCTTTACTTTCTTTGGGACCATCCTGTTGGAAGGAATTCTAAAAGTGGCTCACAAATACAATGAACAATATGTATTTTGAGTATGTACTGCGTAGTCTCAGCACTTTATGCATTTTATCCATTGAATTCTCACAATGTATTTATGAAAAGTGCCTTATCTCTATTTTTCTGTTATCTGTGATTTATTTATTTATTTTTTATTTATTTATTAGTCTTCTTGGCACAGGGTCTCTCTGTAGCCCCAGCTGTCCTGGAACTTGCTATGTAGACCAGACTGGCCTTGAACTCACAGAGATCCACCTGCCTCTGCCTTGTTATCTGTATTTTAAAGGATAAACAGTTGGCCCTATAGCTTCTGGGCCTATAGTATTTATTTTACCAGTTGGAAAAATAGAGACACTACACAGCAAAGATGGTGGGAGTTTGTGGTAGAAGAGACCCATTTGCCATTTACCTCAGGGATCAGAACTGAAAATGGGAGAGGAGCCTGGTAGCCCCCCAATCCCCTTTGAGGGTATTCCCTAATGGCCTAAAACCTGTCAGTAAGCTCTACCTCTTCTTATTTCCTTTTCTTTTTGTGGTGCTGGGGTTTGAGCTCAGGACCTTGTGCATGCTATGCAAGTACTCTACCACTGAGCTACATTCACAGCCCTAGGCTAGGAGTCTTGGTCTCTAGAACTCCACCACCTCCCAGTAGTGCCAAGCTGGGAGCCAAGCCTTTAACACATGGGCCTTTGCTGTGCATTTGACAGTCAAACCAAAGTTATAGAATTGGAGTTGATTGTGTCTGGTTCTGGAGCCTTAGTCTTTGGCATCCTGCCCTTCCTCTACTGTTCTCCTTGACCAGTGATAATGAAACTATAATAAAAAAAACTTTGCAAGGATAGTAAGCAAACATTTTGGGGTGAAAATAAGAGAGGTTCTGTAGGGGTTGCTAGTCTTCACACAATGCATCTGAGCCCCTTGGCTGTTAAGAGGATGCACCCTGTCCAGGATGCTGGCCCTAAAAATATTTGGAGCAGTTTTAAAAATATTTATTCTATGAATCTTTAGAATAAATATTTTATATATATTTTACAAATTGGAAAAAATAGGTAGATGGTATAAAAATAGTGACATTACTCATCACCATTAATCATCAACTCAGGGTCAGTTTGGTTTTATCTATTACCTCACCCACTTCCCTCTACCCTCTCCAGATTATTTCTAAACAAATTAATTAGATTCAGACCTCAAAAATTTTCATAGATAAATAGTTTAGTATGTAGGTCTAAAATACAAAGGCTTGTGAGCTGGAGAGATGACTCAGCAGTTAAGAGCACTGACTGTTCCTACAGGGACCCAGGCTTGAGTGCCATCACCCATACGGTGGCTAACAACCCTCCAGTACAGGGGGATCTGATGCCTTCTTCTGACCTCCTCGAGGAATTGCATGACACAGGTGCACTTACACACATTCAGGCAATACACTCATATACATAAAATAAAAATAATAAATAAAATATTTTTAAAATGCAAAGGTTTGTTAACTGAGCATGGTGGCACATACCTGTAATCCCGGCACTTGGAAAGTGGAGGCACAGGAGTCAGGAGTTCAAGGCCAGTCTTGGCTATATAGCAAGTTCTAGGCCAACTTAGTCTACATGAGACCCTATCTGAAATAAATAAATAATTTTGCCTTTTAGCCACAATGCTATGTTATAGCATCTAAAATAATAGTTATTTAAAGTTACTAAATATTAAGTGACTATTCATATTTCCATGGCTATTAATAGTTGTTGCTTTCCTGTTTGTTTATTTTTTACATTTTATTTATTATTTTTTTATGTGTATGAGTGTATTGCCTGCATATATGTAAGTATACCTGTGTTGTGCAATGCCCATGAAGGTCAGAAGAGGGCATTGGATTCCCTGGAACTGGAGTTACAGACAACTGGAGTTGTTAGCTGCCGTGTGGGTGTTGGGAATTGAACCTGGGTCCTCTGCAAGAACAGCCAGTGCTCTTAACCACTGAGCCATCTCTCCAGCCCCTATTGTTTGCTTTTTAAAGTTTGTGCAAATCAGGGTCCAAATAAGATCCATGATCTGGTTCAGTCAGTCTTCTAAGTATCTTCTACTCCAAGATTCATCCCTCAGTCTTCATTTTTCATTCTTGTAACTTACTTGATCACACACACACACACATACACACATACACACACACACACACACGCACGCACACACACGCACGCACGCACACACACACACACACACGCACAGGTTCACATTTAGAATTCCCCCAAATCTTGATTCTGCTGGTTACATTTCTGTCATATGATTTAATATACTCAACATGATGACTAAACACCGTTAAGTATTTATTTTTTATATTAGGGTCTCTACTTAGGGAAACATTTTTATTCTTTTGGTCCGTATGTATATCCTCAGAAATGTACAGTTTTCCGTGTTTCCAAATCAGTGTGTAGGCTGGGGATGGGGACGTAGCTCAGGTAATTGAGGGCTTGTCTAGCATGCAGAAACCCTGGGTTCCATCCCCAGCACCACATAAGCTGGGTATGGTGGTGCACATCCCAACACTCAGGAGGACCAGAAGTTCAAGGTCACCCTTGACTATGCAGTGAGTTTGAGGTCAGCCTGGGTCGGCTACATGAGAGCCTGTCTCAAAACAATCACTATGGTTTTAATTCGCACTTTCTTATTTTGATATTTTCCCATGTAGTTAAGGTTATTTTTGTTTCATTTGATGTGAACCATTTTTTCATACTCATTTTATTTTTATCATACAAAGCTCTTGTACTTTGGATATACTTATTTTTCTTTTTTCTTTTTAAAATATTTTCATTTATTATTTTATTTTTTGTGTATGAGTGTCTTCCTGTATGCATGTGTGTAAATGCACCCGTGTCATACAGTGCCCACAGAGGTCAGAAGAGGGTGTTGGATCCCCTGGAACTGGAGTTACAAATAGTTGTTAGCAGCCATGTGGGTGCTGGGAACCAAACCCAGGTCCTCTGCAAGAGCATTCAGTACTCTTGACTGCTGAGTCATCTCCCCAGCCCCGTAGATATACTTATCATTTTTCTATGACAGTGATTAGAAATATTTTGTCAGGTTTTAATTTTTTATTTAACTTTCTTATATATTATAGCTTCTACTATACCAATAATACCTAATTTTGGCAATTGAGTGTATTGGTTGTTGCTCATATTGTTTCCATATTTTCATTCAAACCCAGGAATATTTTTCTCATACTCGTAGCTGAATTTGCACACATTTTCTTTTCATAATTAATGGTTTTATTTTTATAATATTTCTTATCATTTGAAATTTATTCAGACATCAAGAATAAAGAATAAATTAAAAAGAGCTAAAAAATAACAAGAATAAAGATATAAAATAAAAAGAGAATAGATCAAATTCATTTTTTTTATACCTCCTTCCCCATTGGCACCATCCCATAACCCTCCACCCACTGGAATTCATATATTCTGTTAAGGCCTATCATGTCAAGTTAGTGTCCCCAGATGTCCACTTGATGGACAAGTTCATCCACTCGGATCTAGGCAGCCTCTCTACAGTCCCTCCCTTTAAAAAGAACAGCTCTCCCTCACCTAGCAGTAATCAGCTGCCACTAATTCATTGACTAAGACTGGGGCTTATTGGCCATTTCCATAGTTCTGTGCAAGGGTTTTGTCTTCTGGAGTTTGCATAGGTCCTCTGCATGCTGACACCAATGCTGCAGGTTCACATGAGCAAGGTCTCAGAAGTTGTAGGACTCTATTTCCTTATGGTCATGTACTCCTCCCTGGCTCTTAGAACCTTTCCACCCCCTATTCTGCAACAGTTAGTCACTGAGCCCTGGGTGGGTGGAATATAGTATGAGTCCATGCGTATAGCTGAAGGCTATATAACAAGAAACAATGCCAGACAGGAGAAACCTTCCTTTGAGTCAGGGTAGTCCAGGAGACTCCCAAAATTACACAGACTATTGCCACAGTCCTTGATTGCCTCTCAGAACTTGATGGAAAGACCATATTGCTGAAGGCAGAACATACTTCAGACAGAGCTGGAACTGACCGGGAAGCCACCTCCCCTGAAGGTTAGCTCTCATAGGTTTGGAAAGCATTATGCAAACTGCTAAGGAGAACATCAACTGATGATCCAACCCCAGTTTCAAGGCCTAATAACCACATCAATGCCTGGCACAGCAAATGACATGGGTGCAGTAGTGGCACCTTTATCTTGGGGGTAATCAACAGCTACCTAATTGGACTTAAAACTCACTCAATGGGAGATAATTCATGTATGGTACTATAAACATAGCCAAATACACATGGTTGAAGAGGCCTTAGATCTTGGAGAAAACCCCAAGGCTGTCACATCCCTAGACAAATGTAATTTCTCAATATGTGCAAAATGTGTATCCTTATATTTACAGACAAGTATCCCAGTCACCACTCATCAAAGAAGCTTCTTTTGCTGTAGACGAAGACTATTACAGAGTTCCACAACTGGTCACACATAGACACTGTGAATTGCCCAACCTAAGGGACACGTCTACAATACAACCTCTACACCTAAGGCTCACAGAACATAGGACAAAGGGTGAAGCGGAAGAGAACATTAATGCATCTCTCAGTTCTCATCAGTGAAGCTCTGACTCATGCAACAGAGGGTCAGGAACACAAAAGGTCACAAATGGCCAAAGCGTGGAGAGTAAGAGTTTGGGTCCCTGTACAGGAATAAATCAAATTCTATCCTCATGACTGGTTTCAAAATTCAGATTTTATAAAGATAACATAGGAAACTTGTCAGAATAACTAAAGGCACATACTGCAGTGTGATTATAGTAGGGTGGACCACAGTGGGTGTCTGCCTGGCTCTCCACCACTCAGTTGGTCTTACTGAAGAACTGTGTTCACCCCAGCTGCTGGGCCCTGGAGCTAATCCAGGCTCTGCTCACTCAGGCCTGACTTCCTCTTCTACCAAATCTGATGATGTCCTGCCCTATGGCTCTCACCACTATGCACTCTCACCTGTGCAGAATATGATCCTTAAGTTCTTATTCTCCATGATTGACAGTACTGACTTCATGTTAATGACTTCTCAGGATCTGCTTGTCTCCACTTCCTATGCTGGGATCACAGGCACAGGCCCTCATGCCCAGCTTTTTACATGGATTCTGGGGA
This sequence comes from Nannospalax galili, assembly GCF_000622305.1. Classification (NCBI taxonomy): domain Eukaryota; kingdom Metazoa; phylum Chordata; class Mammalia; order Rodentia; family Spalacidae; genus Nannospalax; species Nannospalax galili. The sequence goes on along the minus strand of NW_008359442.1, from coordinate 2,607,819 downwards.
TTCAAATTCAAGTCTTTATGCTTGCAAAGCAAGTGCTGTTATCCATTGATCTATGTCCCTACCCTCAAAGACAGCCCCCCAAATCCACACACCTTTGCCTCTCTAGCACTTGGATTACAAGCAGAAGTCACCACACTCAGCTTTTTTAATGTAGGTTCAGGAGATATAACTCAGGTCCTTATACTTACACAGCAAATAATTTACTTACTGAGCTGTCTACCCACCTCTAAGCAGTGTTTTGTTTTGTTTCAATTTGTGTGTATATGTATGTGTCAGTGTATATGAGGGTACACTCCAGTGGAGGCCAGAGGAAGATACTGAGCATTCTGCTTATCATGCTCTGCCTTATTCTCTTGAGACAGGGTCTCTTACTGAATCTGGAGTTAGGCTAGTGGTCCAGCAAGCCCTGGTGATCCTCCTGTCTCCACTCCCGACAATGTTGGGGTTACACATGCAGCCAAGCCCAGATTTTTATGTGGACATTGGGATTTGAACTCCGGTCCTCGTGTTTACCAGCAAGTGCTCTTCCTCACTAAGACATCTCTGAAGTCCCTCTATTCAGTATTTTCTATACCTCTCATTGGGAGGCAGGGGAAATATGTGATGTGCATTTGTATGCATGTTCACATGTATGTGTCATGTGTGTGATGCATATGCATGTGCTTAGGCCTGAAGTTGAAGTTGGGTGCCTTCCTGGATCCATCCACACCTTATTCATTAAACCCAGAGCTCATCTAATTGGCTAGCCTGGCTTGTTAGCCTGCTATGGGAAGATCTCCATCTGTGACTTCAGAGCACAGGAATCAGGCAGGCCGCCATACCCACCTGACATTTACATGAGTTCTGAAGATCCAAACCCCTTTTCTCACACTTGTGGTAAGCATGTAAGCCACTGAAATGTCTTGTTAGCCCCTAGATATACTAATGTTGAGCAATTCATTGAGATGATGACTTTCAGATATCCATATAATCTGTGAGAGTTATATTAGCATTATGGGAATATCGTTTCGTCTAACTATATTAGTATATTTTTATGACCTTTGCCTGACTCGATTACATCGTTGGACTATTTTCCTATCTTTTTTTCCTACATTGTCTTGCAGAAGACCTGGGTTCAAATCCCAGCACCCACATGGCAGCTAACAACTGTCTGTAACTCCAGTCCCAGGGTATCTGATAGTCTCTTCTGACCTCCGCAGGCATTGCATGACATGGGTGCACTTACCTATGTGCAGGCAACACACACATATACATAAAATAAAAATAATAAAATTTTAAAGTTTTTGAAATATTTTTCCTTGAAGTTAAATAATTTAAATAAATAAAATATGCTTCTGTGGAGATTATAATCATTTTTTCTTAATATATACTTTAGTCCCCTGATCTGTAGACTCAGTTACTCTAGTTCTCTGTTTTAGTTCTTAAATTTTGTACTGTTCTGCTTGCTGGCTCCTCTAATTTCAGAATGTCAATGATGTGTATGTTGGGATAACTTTGTTCTATATTAGTCATCATCTCCTTAGTTATCCCTGTATTCTCTAACAATTTCCAGTGTTTTCTCCATCCTGGTAATTTAATTTCCATTTCTTCTCCATTGTTTCAAATTTACCCATTAGGCCTGAAATTGTGTTTGTATTTTTGGTTCTCATCTTTATTATTATTAGAAGCAGAGTCTCACAGTGTAGCCCAAGTTGTCCTGAAACTTATAGTCCTCTTGGCTCAAACTGGCTTAGAATATTTTTAGTTTTGTTTTCCTTTTATTTCTAATCTCTAACTTTAAACCTTGATGTTTTAATTCATATTGTAGCTAAGTTCTTTGGTGGAGAATCTGCCTCCTTGATAACTTTTTTCCTGCTAGAGTTCATCTCCTTTTTGCATATAAGTTTTTTTCAGGATCTTTTGCTGTGTTCATTTCATCTTGCTCATGTTTGATTTAGGCAGTTCTTTCAGGAGCTTTTATCTTTCTCAATCCGTGTGTGAGTTCTTCTTAGAATTAAAATTACTTGCATGTGTGTGTGTCGGAGACAACTTGTGGGGGTCAGTTCTCTCCTCTACAACATGGGTTTCAGGGCTGGAGTTCAGGCCAACAGGCTTGGCGGGGAGCACTTTACCTGCTAAGGCTTCTCACCACCCAATGAGCTGATTTTTTAGTTAAAATGTAGTGGTTGGGTATTGCTTTTGTATGCACTTTTCTGTAACCTAATATTGAAAAGGGTGAAGTAGGGGAAAGGGTGAAACCTTTTGGGACTGAGTGCCCGCTGCAAAGGGACAGGCCTATGCTTTTTCTTGTGCCATTATAAAATGACCGGTTCCAGTGACCATCATAGGCAGCTGCAGATACATCTCATTCCCATATATTTGAAGTTATTTTTTGACTCCGCACAGTTGTTCTAGTTTGCCATCAATTGCTGTGACAAAACACTCTAACCAATACCAACTTGGGTAGGAAAGGGTTTATTTTATATTACATCTCTGGGGTCATAATTCATCAGGGAGCCCAAGGCAGGAACCTGGAGGCAGGAGCTGGAGCACAGGCCATAGAGAAATGCTGCTCACTGGCTTGCTCCCCTGGCCCATGCTCAACCTGCTTTCTTTCTTTTTTGCGGGGGCGGGGCTTTTTTTGAGACAGGGTCTCCCTGTAGCCCCCACTGTCCTGGAACTCACTATGTAGACCAGGTTGACCTTCACCTCACAGAGATCCGCCTGCCTCTGCCTCCCAAGTGCTGGGATTAAAGCCGTGTCCCACCACGCCCGGCTTTTTTCTTTTTTTAAAAAATATTTTATTATTTTTATTTTATGTGTATGCATGTATTGCCCACATGTAGGTAAGTGTACCACCCATGTCATACAACACCTCCGAAGGACAGAAGAGGCTGTTGGATACCCTGGGACTGGAGTTACGGACAGTTTGTTAGCTGCCATATGGGTTCTGGTTTTCGAACCTGGGTCTTCTGCAAGAACAACCAGTGTTCTTAACCGCTGAGCTATCTCTCCAGCCCCAGCCTGTTTTCTTATACAATACAGAACAACCTGCCCAGTGGTGGCACCACCCACAGTGGACTGGGCCCTCCCACATCACTCAACAACCAAGAAAATGCTCCACAGACATGGCCACAGGTCACGTCAATGGAAGCAATGCCCCAGTTGAGGTTCCCTCAAACCAGGTGTGTTATGTTGACAGCTAAAGCTATCTAGGACAATAGTAACCTTGTGATGGCAGGTTCTGATGAAACTGTTTCTGTCAAGGACCCAAGTCAATATATATCTTCTCCAAAAGCCTTCTCTAAAAGTAACCCATTCTCCATTTCCACTCTGTGATTGGATACTGACTCTCCCATTTTAGTTTCTAAACTGGAGCATTTTAATGAGTTTTAAAACTTACTTTCTGAGCTGGGCGTGGTGATGCATGCCTTTAATCCCAGCACTAGGGAGGCAGAGGCAGGCAGATCTCTGTGAGTTTAAGGCCAGCCTGGTCTACATAGTGAGTTCCAGGAAAGCTGGGGCTACAGGGAGACCCTGTCTCAAAAAGACCAAAAAAAAAAAAAAAAAAAAAAAAAAAAAAAAAAACCAAAAAACCAAAACAACAACAACAAAAAAAAACCAACAAAAAACCCTTACTTTCTGTTCTTGGTACTATTTCTTGGAAATCTTCACTGTCTCATTATGCAAGAAACTGAGGAAAATTCTGTGGTTTACTTTGCTATAATTTCCTCATCAACTTAATAATAATGGATCTATCTCTGACTGAGAGGCATGGGGTAGTGGCTAAAACTGTAAGTAGCGTAGTTGAATAGATGTGTTCAATGTTGGTTCTGCCAATTATGTCGTGCAGTCTTGTTTAAATTGCTAATTCTGTTTGGGTCTGTTTCTTCAGATTAAAATGAAGGTATCACCTGGGCACGATGGCACATGCCTTTAATCCCAGTGGCTGAGAGGCAGAGGCAGGCCAATCTTTGTGAGACTGAGACCAGTCTGGTGAGTTCCAGGCCAACTGGGGCTACAGGAAGACTCTGTCTAAAACAAACAAACAAAACCAAAACAAACAAAAAATGAAACTATCTATGAATAGATGCTGTAAGTATTAACAGAGATAAGGAATATAAATTGTTTTCTTTCCTATTCCCATAGTATAAGAATTACTCATTTTATGCTAGGCACATGGTTGGTCAGAATAAAGCTTAGTTGCTAGATCTCCTTGCAATGAGACCTGGTCATAACTAAGGTTAGAACAAAAGAATACAACCAGAAGAGACTAAGGGATAGCTTTGGAGAAACTTCCTTTTAAAGACAGCTAATGTGCCACATACCCTTTCCCCTTCTCTTCATTGAAATGCATTGAAACATATATATGAGGTCTTGTGCTTCATCTTGGACCACGAAGTCTAGGGATAGCATTCGGACATACTGAAATTTGCTACAGTACCCAAGGGTTTTTTAAAGTAGAGTCATCATATTAGTCTGTACTATCTCCAGGTTTTTTGTCTACAAGTTAAAATAACTGCTGTTTTAGGTTTGTCATTCACAGTTGAGCCTGCTCTATCATCTTGCCACTTTATTTCCTAATTTCAAATGGTTAAGAACAGACCTGGAGCCAGAATACCTAAGCTCAAATCTACCACTTTTGAATATTTGGTTAAGTTATCTAAACTTTTTTTTAACCTTAATGTCTTTATAAAATAAAGAAATAATAGTCAATACATTTCATGGGACTATTACTGGGGTAAGGTTTAATACAGGTAAGGTGAAATTTAGAGTATCCAGAACAAGAATGTGATTGATCATCAAAATGCTGTGATTATGAGCTTCACTCATGCTTTTCTAGACTGCTAATTTCAAAGGATTTCACAGTCTCAAGAAATTGACACATTGATCACCATGCCCTGCCATCTCAGCTCTCAGGTCTTTTGGGATCTCCCAGATCCCTACATGCCCCAGGTGTGCGGGCTTCCCAAGCCTGGTGAGTTCCCCATCCCCAGCATTCTGCTGCCTACCCTGGTTACACAGCTCTAAGCACCTGTCATACCTGTGAGTCTTGCCATACCTGTGAGTTCCCCAATCCCAGCCTTCCCTATCTGCACTCCCAGCACCCAGGCTACACAAGTCCTGTAGCTTCCTTGTATACCAGCAAGTTCCCCTAGACCTATGAGAACCCTGGCCCAACTCTTTCTGCCACCTCACTCACTCAGGGCTAGCTGGGGTGGCATAGTTGTCTCACTGGCCCAGCTTGGTCAATTCTAGAAAACCTCACCTGCCCTTGCAGCCACCTGCATACTCCAGGCATAACTGGGGTTGTGAAGCTAGTACACCACCCCAGATGGACCCAGTCAAGAGTTACATTAGCACGTTTTCTTGGTTACCATTAAACTGAAATTGCCTGTCTCTTCAATTAAAAAAAAAAAAATCAATGCAGACCTGTCCACGAGCCCACTCACCTAGCAGCCACCCAGTCCACCCCGCCACTCCAGGACCTTGTAGAGTCTGTCCTGGAATCTCAGACTCAAAAGTTGTACCCCATTCTCACATCAACTCGAAGTGGCCCCAAGACTGAGCACCAAGCACCATTCAGTTGGGCCATAACCCAATAAGATGGGGAAAGAGCAAACAAAGACACAAACATTCACTCAACAAAGACAAGCTTATCTGTCCATACCAAGAAACACCACCACTGACACAAGTCTAGATGCCTAGATGGCTTCACAAAAATGTAAAAAACATGAACAACCAAGACAATATGTCTCCTCCAAAAATGGGCACCCTATTATAATGCTTACTGAGAACTGTAACCTAGATGATACACAGGGAATAATTTCAAAACAGTAATTATAGATATGCTTAAAGAGGATATGAATAAAACACAATGAAAACTGTAAAATCACAGTGGAATGAAGTAACTAAAACAATTCAAGACATGAAATTAGAATTCAATAAAGAAATGGATGCTCTGAAGAAAAGCCAAACTGAAATAAGAAACTCAGGAACTCAAAAAGCTCAGAGAAAAAAAGCAAAAAGAGATTGGATAAAATGTAACAGAGAATATCAGAGCTCAAAGATAAGGTTAAGGAAATAGATTGCTCAATCCAAGACAATGTCAATCTCAACTAACCCAGGAATGGAACATGTAAGACCTCTGGGACACTATAAAAGACCAAATCATAGGTGTAGAAGAAGAAACCCAGGTTAAATTTAAGCACAGAAAATATCTTTAACAAAATCACAGAAGAAAACTCTCAAAATCTAAGGAAAGAGATAACTATCAAGGTACAAGAGGCATATAGAACACCCAGTAAATAGGACCAGAAAAGAAATTCCCATATCACATAATAGTCAAATCACTAAATGTACAAAACAAAGGAAAGATATTAAAAGCTGTGAGAGAGAAAGATGAAGTCACATATAAAGGTAAGCCCACCAGAATAACAGCTGACTTTTTAATGGTGACTATGAAAACCAGAAGGGCTTGGATCAATATCCTGCACATTATGAAAGAACACAGATGCTGGGCTGGAGAGTTGGCTCAGCAGTTAAGAGCACTGACTGCTCTTACAGAGGACCTGGGTTCAATTCCTCACACCAAAATGGCAGCTAACAACTGTCCTAACTCCAGTTCCAGGGGATCTGATGCCATCTTCTGACCTCCACAGGTATTGCAAGACATGAGTGCATTTATACACATGGCAGGCAATACACTCATACATATACACATACACACACACACACACAAAACACAAATGCCCAGCCAAGACTATGATACCCAGCAAAACTATCCATTTTAATCAAAGAAGAAAGCAAAACTTTTCATGATAAAACAGATTTAAGGAATTTATGTATACAAAATCAGTTCTATGGAGACTATTTCATAGACTACTTCCATCTGAAGAGATTAAACACTCTCAAGAAGACATAAAGAAAAAAAATTTAATTCCAGAATAGTTAACCAGAAGACATCTAAGAAAACAGCACTATAATACCAGCTTGACAGGAATTGATAAACATTGGTCAGACAAAAATCCAGCACAAAACTGTGGAAATTGACAGCAAGCCCCAATCTTAGTCAAAGAATTATTGGCAGCTGAATACTGCTGGGTGAGGAAGAGCTGATCGTCTTGAAGGGAGAGACTCTAGATAGGCTGACTAAATCCCAGTGGATGAACTTGCACTTAGGGACATCTCGAGTCACTAACTTTACATGATAAGCCTTAACACAAATGACAAAATGTATGAACTACAGTGGGGGGGCTATGGGAGGGTATCAATGGGGAGGGGGGAAGGAGGTATAAAGATGATTTTATGTATGGAATACACAAAAATTCAATTATAAAAAGAGAAAAATAGCCCTTTGTATCTCTGGGCAGCCAGCCCCCCAGCTTCCTGGGGCCAGCAGCTTTCCTGGGTAAGTTTTGTGGTACCCACTGCACCTTGACTCCCCAAGTCTCATTCATCCTCCCAGCTCCCCCACCCCATCTCCCCTCCTAGCAGGGGCACTGGCACATTTCTTGTCTTGGTAATCCAGACCTCTGGACTGAGCTCTTGGCCCAGACTCCCCACTGCTTCCTGATCCTTTGTGACCAGACCAACCCAATTGCCCCCTCTAGTCCCTGGGAGCCCTCAGGGTCTCTTCAGGTCTCCACCTCCTTTTGCATTTCTGGGCAGCCCAGCCCCCCAGCTTCCCAGGGGCAGCTTCTTTCCTGGAGGGACCCAGTCCTTAGGAGAAAGCCTGAGAACATCTGATCCTCATCCAACTCTGTGGGAACTCCTGAGCAGGAACATGAAATAAATTTGGCCCCTCCAATATAAAATCAAAAGAGAGAACTGGAAGCCTAGGCAAACCAGCTTTTCATGCCCAACAAGTAAACCACAAAGGCACATAAAGTTTACAAAAAGAAGCAGACCTAAACTCAACAAAGGAAGGCTTGGGTCTCACAGAAGAATCAGAAACTACAAAAGAAATCCATGTCAAAATCACAGTGAAAAAATAATAACATGAAAAAAAACAAATAATATAGCCCCACCAAGTAACAACAGTTCTATAGAGGAGTACAATGAGAACACCCTAGAGATAACACAGGACATGGAATTCAAAAGAGCAATTATAAACATGACAAAAGAATTCAGTGTATTTAAAGAACACACGAACAAAGAAATCAAAGAATTGAAAGAAGATAGGGATAAACTGCTGAATGAATTCAGAAAAGCATTAGAAATATTGAAGAATACTCAGGCTGAAATGAAGGAAGTGAAACACTCAATAAGCCAATTAGAAGTGACAGGAGAAAGCCTCAGTAATAGAATGAATGAAATGGAAAATGGAATATCAAGACTGGAAGATAAAGTGGATGAATTAGACCACTCAAGCAAAGATTATGAGAAAACACAAGAATGGAGTATGCAGGAATTGTGTGACACCATAAAAAGACCAAACTTATGAATCATAGGCATACAGGAAGGAGAAGTCTCTCAGGATAATGGTATGGACCAGATCTTCAACAGGATTGTCGAAGAAAAGTTCCCAAAATTAAAGAAAGACACGCCCATACAAATACAAGAAGCATATAGAACACCAAATAGACAGGACCAGAAAAGAAACTCTCCACAGCACATAATAGTAAAAACACTAAACAACCAGAACAAAGAGACAATACTGAAAGCTGCAAAAGAAAAAGAAAGTCACATATAAAGGAAAATCCATCTGGATTACAGCTGACTTTTCAGCACAAACTATGAAAGCCAGAAGAGCCTGGACCAAAGTATTCCCAGTTCTAAATGACCACAGATGCCAACCCAGATTAGTTTACCCAGCTCTAAAATATCCATTATAGTCGAAGGGGAAAGAAAAAGCTTCCATGTCATAAATAGGCTGAAAGAATTCATGTCCTCAAAACCAGCCCTTCAGAGAGTTCTTGAAGTAACACAAAGAGCTGAATAAAGGAACTACTATACCCAAAGGGTTACAGAAAGAAATGTAATGAAGGTATAACTGTAGAAATACACAGTAAAACCAAGAATGTGAACAGCAATAAAAACGACAGGAATCAGTACATATCTTTCATTAATAACTTTAAATATCAATGGGCTGAACTCCACAGTCAAAAGACACAGACTAGTTGAATGGATTAAGAAACAAAACCCGTCTTTTTGTTGTCTGCAAGAAACTCATCTTACTTTCAAGGACAGGCACTACCTTAAGGTAAAAGGATGGGGAAAAAAAATATACCAAGCAAATGGTACTAAGAAAAAAAGCAGGAGTTGAAATTATAATATCTGACAAAATAGACTTCAAACTAAAACTAATCAGAAGAGATAAAGAGGGCCATTTCATTCTGATCAAAGGAACTATTGACCAAGAAGATATTACAATCATGAACATATATTCATCATAGTCTGGTGCACCCAACTTCATAAAAACAGTGCTACAGGACTTTAAGACCCCGATTAATCCCAACTCATTAATAGTTGGGGACTTCAATACCCCATTGCCTTGTATTAGTCACTTTTCTCTTGCTGTGATAGAAACACTGACCCAGGAAATTTATAGAAGGAAGAGTTTATTTGATCTTATGGTTCCAGGGGAATTACAGTCTGTCATGACAGGGAGGCATGGTGGCTGGAGGTGGATGGAGCAGGAGCACATCATCACGCAGGCACAGGAAGCAATAGAGCAACTGGAGATCCGGCAAGTCTTAAGAACTCTCTAAGCTCACCCCCAGTGACGTGCTTCCTCCAGGATAGCCACACCTTCTAAAACTTCCCAAAACAGCGCCATCTTCTGGGGACAAAATGTCCAAATATTTGGAGCCTATGGGGGACATTTTCATTCAAACCATCACAGTTGGGGACTTCAATACCGCATTGTTGCCATTAGATAGGGTAACAGGACAAGGAATTAACAGAGAGACAGCTGAATTAAACAATACCATACATCAAATGGGCCTAACAGACATCTACTGAATATTCTACCCAAGCACCAAAGAATATACTTTCTATTCAGCACCCCATGGAACTTTCTCTAAAACCGATCATATACTGTGGCACAAAACAAGCCTCTCAACAAATACAAAAAGATAGAAATAATTCCATGCATTCTGTCAGACCACAATGCAATAAAGCTTAAAGTCAACACCGGAAGAAACCCTAGTGACTACATGAACACATGGAGATTAAACAACACACTCCTGAATGATGAATGAGTCAAGGGGAAATTAAGAAAGAAATAAAAGTATTCCTGGAACAAAATGAAAAGGACAATTCAACACAACAAAACCTCTGGGACATGTTGAAAGCAGTCCTTAGAGGGAAGTTATAGCTCTAAGTGCATTCATTTAAAATCAGAAAGAACACAAATAAATGACTTAACATTGCAACTCAAGACACTTGAAAAGCAAGAAGAAATGAAACCCAAACCCAGCAGAAAAGAAGAAATAACAAAAATTAGAGCAGAAATTAAATAGAAGCAAAGAAAACAATACAATGAATCAACGAATCCAAGAGCTGGTTCTTTGAAAAGATAAACAAGATTGACAGACCCCTAACCCAGTTAACCAAAAGTAAGAAAGAGTACCCCCAGATCAACAAAATTAGAGATGAGAGGGGAAACATCACAACAGACACCAAAAAGATCCAGAATATTATAAGGGGATACTTTAAAAACCTAAGTGCTGCCAAATTTGAAAACCTAAAAGAAATGGACAGGTATCAAAAAGCATGGGAACCACCGAAATTAAACCAAAAAGAGATCAACAGCTTAAACAGATCCATAACACATAGGGAAATTGAAACAGTAATACAAAAACCTCCTGACTAAAAAAAGTCTAGGACAAGATGAATTTACAACAGAATTCTACCAGATATTTAAAGAAGATCTATATCCAATACTACTTAATTTATTCAAAAGATAGAAATGGAGGGAGAACTTGATACAACCAAAAAAGAAAACTATAGACCCATTTCCTTAATGAACATAGATGCAAAAATTCTCAATAAAATACTTGCAAACAACATACAGACACATCAAAAGGATCATCCACCATGATCAAGTTGGCTTTATTCCAGAGATGCAGGGATGGTTCAATATATGTAAGTCAATAAATGTAATAAAACATATAAATGGGCTTAAAGACAAAAATCACATGGTCATCTCAATGGATGAAGAAAAGGCCTTTGACAAAATCCCACACGCATTCTTTTTAAAAGCCATAAGAGGAATTGGTCTGGATACCAGAACATAATTAAAGCTATATACAACAAACCCATAGCCACTATCATTCTAAATGTAGAAAAATTGGAAGCATTCAAATTGAAATCAGGAACCAGACAAGCCTGTCCACTATCTCCATTCCTTTTCAACATAGTGCATGAAATGCTTGCAAGAGCAATAAGACAAGAGCACAAAATGAGAGGAGTAATAACTGGAAAAGAAGAGATGAAATTGTCCCTTTTTGCAAATGATATATTACATCTAAGCAATACCAAAAAATCCACCAGAAAATTCCTAGAAATTATTAACACATTCAGTAATGTGCCAGGTCAAAATTAACCTACAAAAGTCTACAGCCTTTCTATATACCAATAACAAGCAATCAGAGAAAGAGCACATGGAAACCCTCCCCTTCACAATAGCTGAAAAAAAAAAATCTCAGAATAAACCTGACCAAAGACATTAAAGGCCTCTACAATGAAAATTTTAATTTTTAAAGAAAGAGATTGATTGAGGAAGACATCAGAAGATGGAGGGATCTCCCAAGCTCATGGATTGGAAGAATTAATATTGTGAAAATGGCCATCCTACCAAAAGCCATTTATAGATTCTATGCAATGCCAATCAAAATCCTAATGACATTCTTTACAGAATTGGAAAAAACCATCCTAAGATTCATATGGAAGCATAAAAGACCTTGGATAGCCAAAGCAACCCTGAACATGAGGAGCAATGCTAGGGAGATTACTATACCAGATTTCAAACTGTATTACAGTTGAAACAACATGGTACTGGTACAAAAATAGACCCATAGATCTATGGAACAAAACTGAAGACCCAAATATGAGTACATGCAATTTCAGCCACTTGATATTTGACAAAGGGGCCAAGAACATTCACTGGAGGAAAGACAGCATGTTCAGCAAATGGTGCTGGCAAAACTGGATCTCTACCTGTAGAAGAATGAAACTAAACCCCTATCTTTCACCTTGCACAAAAATCAACTCCAAATGGATCAAAGCCCTTAATGTGAAGCCTGAAACTCTGAAACTGTTAGAAGAAAACATTGGCAATAACCTGTAGGATACAGGTGTAGGAAAGGATTTTCTAAACTGGACATCAATTGCTAAGAAAAGAAGGTCAAGAATCAACAAATGGGACCTCATTAAACTAAAAAGCTTCTATACATCAAAAGAAGCAACCAAGGAAGTGAAGAGAAAACCCACAGAATGGGAGAAAATCTTCACCAGAAACACATCTGACAGAAGTTTAACATCCAGAATACATAATGATTTCAAAAAACAAAGAATCAGGCAAGGAAGATGGGATAAAGAGCTGAACAGAGAGTTCTCAAAAGAAGAAATAAAGAAGGCTAAGTAGCATCTTCAAAGGTGTTCAACATCATTAGTAATTAGTGAAATGCAAATTAAAACCACTTTAAGACTTCATCTTACCACACTCAGACTGGACTGGCTAAGATCAAAAGAACAAATGATACGAAATATTGGAGAGGATGTGGGTAAAGGAGAACACTCATCCACTGCTGGTGGGATTGAAAACTTGTTCAATCCCTATGGAAAGCAGTGTGGAGATCCCTTAAAAACCTAAAAATGAACCCACCATTTGACCAGTTATACCACTCCTTGGCATAAATTCAAAGAACTCATCCTACTGCAGAGACACTTGTACACCCATGTTTGCTGCTTTTTTTTCACAATAGCTAAGAGATGGAAGCAACCTAATGTCCGTCAACTGACGAGTGGATAATGAAAATGTGGTTCATTTATTTATACAATGGAGTTTTACTCAGCAGTAAA
>NW_008359442.1:2562355-2594741 GCF_000622305.1 Nannospalax galili | reverse complement strand
GTTCTCCCTCATATGTGGATCCTAGCACCAAATCCTTATAAGTGAGTGTGTATCCAGACATAACTACAGGAACCAGGATAATGAAAAAGGAACCAGGGAGGTAAAGGAAAATAATCTGAAAGAGAAGAACAGTAGGAAACAGGTGTTAATAAGGTAGATATAGATGAAAGTGGGGTTATTTTAAGGGGAGGGAAGAGGGAGGGTTGTACAAGGAATCTTGGGAATAATGGGAAAGGAGCTCAAGAGAAGTGGGACCATAGGAGAAAGGTGTTATTAAGGGATAAATGGTGTGTTGGATAACTTTAGTGTCAACTTGACACACCTGAGTTGAGGGAGCCTCAATTGGGGAATTTCCTTCATTGGACTGGCCTGTAGCCATGTCCATGGGGCACCTGCTTGATAAGTGATGTGGGAGGGCCCAGTCCACTGTGGGTGGTGCCACCCCTGGGCAGGTGGGCCTGTGTTGCATAAGAAAGCAGGCTGAGCAGGAGCCAGGGGAGCAAGCCAGTAGCAGTGTTCCTCCATGGCCTGTGCTCCAGCTCCTGCTTCCAGGTTCCTGTCCTCAGTTCCTACCTTAGGCTCCCTGATGAACTGCGATCTGGGAGATGTAAGCTGAATAAACCCTTTCCTCCCAAATTTGGTAGTGGTCAGAGTATTCTGTCACAGCAATGAAGAAACAAACCAGAACAAATGGGAAAATGGGGCACTATAAATGGGGAAACCATGGTGGAAGGGTTAGACAATGTGAGAGAGAAATAATGCTTAGCTAGTTAAAAAAAATCAGAGGGAACCATATTAGTCCAACAACCTACTGACAAATTATATACACCTAGCTCAAGGAACATAATATGTGTCTAGTCAAGGTTTATTTGAGAACATTTGGTCTTTGCCCAAGCTTTATCTACATAGCACATGGTTATTAAAAGTGCCAGACTGGTGGAACTAACCTTCTTGGATGCTTAACAGCCATACTTTGAGGCCTATACTAATTTGGTCAGAGGGACCTCCAAGGTCGACTAAATTCCAGGGATTATGGAGCATCTCTTAAAATGTCCTGTAACTGTGGTGAGTCACCTATCCTCTTGATCAAGGAGGCCATGGAGACCCCACCAGATGGACTTGAACCAGTGTCCAGTCTACAAAGAGGAGGGTCAACACAGAGGAAACATTTCCTCCATGCTTCCAAGTAAAGCCATCCATGGTCAAGCAGGACCTTTGACTTATCTTCACATAGATGGAAATGGTAGAGGAAAGGAGCCAGGGGCTCCTCCTCAGCCTATGTGACCCCTGAGGAACAGATCCTCAAATGACCTTAAGAGTAAAAATAAATTGGTTCATCAGGGCCAACTGCATGGTCTTAAATACCCAAAAGGAAAGTATAACCAGGGATTAAAGGGATCAATATAATTCTTTAAGAATCCATGTGTATAGCTAAAGGCTACATAACAAGAAACAATGCCAGACAGGAGATACCTTCCTTTGAGTTGTTGGCCAGGGTGGCCCAAGAGACTCCCAGTTACCCAGCATAGAACTGGGAAAATGAACAGCAGACACCAATCTTATCTAAAGGAATATTGGCAACAGCTTGCTGCTAGATGAGGAAGAGCTGATCTTACCAAAACAAGGAACTATAGATAGGCTGACTAGACTCAGCAGATGGACAAGCACTGGGACAAGCTGGGGGAGCTAACAACACAGTGGACAGTAACAGGAATGACAGAGTATATGGGCTCCAGCAGTGGGGGGCATGGGATGGTGTCACTTGGGATGTGGGTCTGTATATGAATAAGATTGTTTGGGATGTTCTATAGGAAATACACAAAAAAATCAATAAATTTAAAAAAATGAGTTATATTTGAGGAAGAAGCATAAAAATTTGCTTCATGTTAATTAGTAGATGTGTAAAACATTACCATGCTGAACAGGGACGCCAGGTGAGGCAACTAGAGTATCCCTTCAGTGCGTCTATCTAAAAGACTCCCAAATTGCATAACTCTTGTCTCTAAGAGGAAAAGAAAGTCCTTGAATCAGGAATCAGAGATGTGAAGGAGGAGTAAAGGCAAGAGTAACTAGCATTACAAGTTCTAGACAGGGAGCTAGAAAAAAGTCAGAACGGCAATTTTCAAATGTTCATATGAGAGTCCATTGGAGATTCTTGACAAGGGCTTCCAAAATCATCCATCTATTGGGTTCCTCCTCATTTTTCTTTTGTCTTCCAAGGCTGGACTAGTTGGCTGGGAAGAGTGGCTGGATATTCAGGTGAGGGTCCAGTGACCCTGCTTGGCACTTCTTTAATGAATGAGCACAACCATCAACAAGCCCAATTGTGACAATGTTAGGGATCCTATTCTTAACCACGATTCAAGGACTTTCTTTTCCCCTTAGAGATAAGAGTTATGCAATTTGGGAGTCTTTTAGATGGACCCACTGAAGGGGTACTCCAGTTGCCTCACCCTGCATCCCTGTTCAGCATAGAAGAAGCCACAGTAGTCTGCGTCCCTATTCCCTATTGGCAATTTGGGTAACCCCTTCAGAGGATGGCGTGATAAGAATAGGAGGTAGGAACTGGCTAGGCAGTTAGGGTAAAAAGACCCCAAAGAAATGTAGCCAGCTTCTGGGCTAAAAGTCAAAATGTCCTTGGAACACACTCTGTTCCAAAGGTCAAAAATGTCAAAATGTCAAAAGTATTTGAGAGCTTGTATCTAATCCTTAAAATATTTTAAGATTACCTTTTCAGAGGGGGGAATGTTGGAGGGGAGGGAGTGGGCATAGATTTGATCAAAACATCTTATATGCATGTATGAAATTCTCAATAAAGGTTTTGTAAAAGTTAAAAAAAAGAACTTAAAAAAACCCATTACTATTGAAATCTACCTGATGACTTTATACCCATGCTGAGGTGCCAAGGATCTCAGAAAGTAACCAACTGTGACTAGTAATAATCAGATATATAGAGATTAGAGACCCATGTACAAATATCTAAGTGTTAGTTGCATAAAAACTGAGCTTTTCTGGATGAAATAGTACATTTTAATAATGAAATGGAGATCTTTTTTAAAGGTTGAAACCTCATTCAATTATGTCATACACAGGGTTTATACTGAGTTCAATATTGTATAACTATTAATTTAAATGTAAACCTAAAAATTTACAGCCAAATTTTATGTCCTATAGGGTTTTACTGAGTACAATAATGTATAACTGTATTAATTCAACTATAAACCTAAAAATTTACAGCCAGTTTTGAAAGAGGTACATCTTAGCTCTGGAAATTCTTATTGAATTTGTCAATGTTGTTGTAATGAAATGCTTCTTCTAATTATGTGTTTATTTAATAAATAATTTTGAAAAAGAGAAAAATAAATAAAAATTAAAAACAACAAAACAGCACGGTATTGGCATAAAAACAGACACATTGATCAATGGAATAAAATTGAAGATCCACATTTACATCCACACAATTACAGCAATGCGATTTTTGCCAAAGGGGTCAAAACACACATTGGAGAAAATATAGCATGTTCAAGAAATGGTGCTGGTCATTTAGCTACACTTAGAAGAATGAAGCTAGAATCCTATCTCTCAGCAAAACAAATCTCAAATCCAAATGGATCAAAGATTTGAAATAAAGCCTGATACCTTTAATCTGATAGAAGAGAAAATACAGAGCACTTTCAGACTTATACACATAGCAAAGGACTTTCTGAACAGGATCCCAATAGCACCGGCATTAAGACCAACAATTGACAAATGGGACTGTGTGAAACTCAAAAGTTTCTGTAGAGCAAAGGATATCATCAATCAAGTGAAAAGACAACCTACAGAATGGTGAGAAGTCTTTACCTGCTATACATCTGACAGAGGATTAGTGTCTAGACTGTACAAAAATCAGAAAAAAACACCAAGAAAACAGCACAGTTAAAAATTTGAACAAGAAGCTAAACAGACTTCTCAAATGAAACACAAATAGCTGATAAGTATTTTTAAAAATGTTCAATATCTTTAGTCATCAGGAAAATACAAAAACCACTTTGAGAGTTCATCTTATCCCAATCAGAATGGCTAAAATTCAAAAAACAAATGATGTTAAATATTGGTGAGGTTGTGAGGAAAGGGGAATACTTATTCACTGCTGGTGGGAGTGCAGACTGCTACAGCCATTATGAAAATCAGTGGAGGATCTTCTAAAGGCTAAAATATATATCTTCCACATGATCTAAGCATACCACTCTTGGGCACATAGTCAGAGGATTCTGTATCCTACTGAAGAGATATCTATTCACCCATGTTCATTACTGCCTTATTCACAATAGCCAGGCAATGAAAACAACTTAGATTCCCATGAACTGATGAATGGATAATGAAAGTATGGTACATTTACACAATAATATATTATTCAGCTGTTAAGAAAAATGAAATTGGAGCTGGGGATGGTGGCACACACCTTTAATCCTAACATTTGGGAAGCTGAGGCAGGCAGATCCCTGTGAGATGGCGGCCAGCCTGGGGTGGTCTATATATCAAATTCCAGGCCAACTAGGGATATATGTGAGATACTCTCTCAAAAAACCAAAACAAAATTAATTATGAAATTCAGAGGCTAATGGATGGAACTGGAAAGAATTATCATACCTAACGTAACTCAGACCCAGAAAGACAAAGCCAAATGTTCTCATAAGTAGATGCTAGCTTTCAATCTTTATATAGGATTATTTCAACTATAAAACCTTTAGAGATCAGAAAACTAATAAGAGGCCATGAGAGGAGTGTGTGATAATGGGAGATAGAATTCAATGATACAAATGCGAAAGGGAAATGATGGATAGGACGGCTTTAATTGGGTGCAGAATGGGAGGTTAGGGCAGATGAAGGAGTAAGAGGAGGAATAATTAACACTAAAGGCCTTTTGAAGGAGCCATATGAAAACCTACTATAGAAGTTTTTATCCTTTTGAGACAGGGTCTCCCTGTAGCCCTAGCTGGCCTGGAACTCACTATGTAGACAAGGCTGGCCTCAAACTCACAGAGATCCACCTGCCTTTGCCTCCCAAGTGCCGGGACTAAAGGAGTGTGCTACCATGCCCAGACAGAAGTTTTTTTTTTCAATATACTCATATACACTAAAAAGAGTTTAAAAGTGGCTACCCTATAACAAGGGTTCAATGTCCTAATAGACACCACAGGATAGTAAAAGCAAAGCCCAAATACCAGAAATGGACACCCTCTTTCAGAGTAGTTGAGCAGAGAGATCCCATAGACCTTCAAACAATATTGGCTGTTACCAATGCACTTGGTTATTCACCAAAACTTCACAAGTAAGACCCTATTGCTGAAGATACTACATATCTGAGGCATATAACAAAAGGGGAAATCAAGTTGGTACTGACCTTGAAGCTTGCTTTCAAGCTTGGCTTGCTTTCATAGTACTAGAAGTTACTGTATGTTATTGGCAGAGAAAGGTAATCATCCCAGTGTTACCCAGCTGTGAACCCTGCAAGCTACAATAACAACTGACTTGGTAAAATGTATTCACCAGTACAATAGTTGCATGAATCATATGGGAGTAATGAACCACCCTCTACTTGGATTCAAGATCTGTTTCACAATAGGGAGTCCATACCTACCTGACACGGTTATCAGAGCCAAGAACCTGTAGTTAGCCAGGTCATAGGCCATAGGGGAAATCTTACTATTATCATTCTGCTAAATACACAATATTAAACTGACTTATAGATTAGCACATCTCTCAACTTTCACCAGAGAAGGTTCTTCTGGCAGCAGATGTGATTAACACAAAGACCCATAAATGGTCAATGGGCAGAGAATCAGAAACTGCAGAGTTCTCAGTCTTAATTGGGACACCTGTATTGCACCCTCTCCTCCTCAAGGCTTGGGGGTCATTGTGGAAGAGGAGACAGAAAGACTGTAAGAACCAGAGGTAGTATGAATAGAAGGAAGCTGTTGTCTGGACACCACAGGGTAGTTGCACATATGAACCCACAGAATTTATGACAGCATGCACAAGACCTGTGCAAACTCAAGTCAGACAGGGTTCCAGCATAGATGGGTAGAAAGCTCCAGCCTTAGGTGAGGATCTATTGGTAACTGCTAGATGATGGGAGAGGGAAAGTCAGTTTTCCTACTAGTGTGCTACCTGATAGGTTGACCAGATTCTGAGGGATAGACACACACCCAGAAGCACTTGGGAAACACAAATTAGACTCGATAGGCCTTAAATTTTTTTTAAAGATAATAATAGAGGACATTAAATCAGGGGATAGTAGTAAAGTTGGGAGGAAGGGGGATGGGGTCTAAATATGATCAAAATAAATTGTATAAAATTCTCAAATCAATACAAACACTAAAAAAGAAATTGACACATACTGACATATAGCAATTAGGGGTTTTGTGCCTTATAAATTAACTTCTCACATGTATGTTTTATTTTAGTTCATGTATGTTTTATTTTAGTTTTACTACCATTCTTTGAAACAAGCATTGTCAAACTTTAGTAAATGAAGAGATCAGAGATCAGAGGAGTTAATTATTTGTCTAAGGTTACAAGTGTTAAGTTGCAGACCCAACTCATTTAATATGTAGAGTAGTACAGTGATCATTTACTTTATTAAACTTTGGAAATGAACATAGTCCATTCATTTTTATTTGATTAGAAGATGCCTTTCAACATACTTTTACATGTTCTACAGAATATGTACCTTCTTTTCTGGACCATTGCCACCATCTCTAATGTAGTATGTCAAGCACTACCTCACCTCAGATCTTTAAATACCTCATGTTGTGACTACTACTATTTTTATGCTCTCCTCAAAGGTGACTTCAGGGATAGCAAGATGCTCAATGAGTAAAGGCTTTTGCCACCAAGACTGACAACCTGTGTTCAATCCCTGGGACCCATATTGTGGAAGGAGATAACTTCCACACTTTGTCCTCTGACCTCCACTTACATGCCTGGGAATGCACACCCACAAAGGCACCGCCCCCCCCACACACGCAGAAGAATAAATATAAAATTTAAAAAGTAAATTCAAAGGTTCTCTATTAGTTTAAGTAGTACAAACCTCTCTGTTCAGCCCATTTGCAATCTAACTTTTAAGGCATATAGTTCCTGTTCATACGAATTTTCTTTTGCACTGAGCTGGATATTCTCTAAATAGATCTATCTATATTTTGGGGACCAGGTAGAGTGTTTTTAAGTTTATTTTTATTTATCTCAATTCTATCTATACTTCTTATTTCTTCCATAAAGTTTTTATTATGTCTGGAAACTTTGATCTTTTCAATATATCATATGTGTAACATTCATTTGGCAGTGGCATGGTACTATTCACTATATTTTTGATTATGTCTCTCCTATGGTTTGACCATGTCCCATAAAGTTCATATGCTAAAAAGTCAATCTTCAATTCATATGTTAATGGTATTGGAAGTAAGGCTTTAGGGGGCTAATTAGGATTAGGTGAGGTCATGAGAGTGGGATCACAATGATAGTGCTTGTGGCTTTATAAGAAGAAACCTGAGTTAGCCTGCTTGCATTATCTTGCCATGTGATGCCCTCCTGCCAGACAAGATGTAATAAGGTTCATCACCATATGCTGGGTTCCATGTTCTTTGTCTTCCTAGTCTCTAGAGTTATGAGCCAAGGCTGGGTATTTTATTACAGGACAGAAAGCAGACTAAAACAGTTTCAAGTCATTTCTGGTAGTGTCTTTACTGCCTAGAGAACAATGTTACCTAATACTTGTAGATTTTTTTTCTTAGAAAAGATGAAAACAATTCGCATTCTCTTCATTGCTGCAGGTAACAACTGCTCATCCAAGCTCTGGTGCTTCGAATCTCCTACAGCCTTTCCTACCAGGTCAGAGCATTCCTTGGTTAGTTTTCCGTCAACTTGACACAAAGTAGAGTCACCTGGGATGAGAGAACCTCAATTGAGGAATTTTCTCCACCAGCTTGGTCTGTGGGCATGTTTATGGGGGCGTTTTCTTTCATGATGGGTGAAGTGGGTGGGTCACCACTGGGCATGTGGTCCTGGAATGTATATAAAAGCAGGCTGATTACAGACCAGGAACAACTCACCAAACAGGGCTTCTCTGATCTCTCTGCTTGAGTTCCTGCCTTGGCTTCCCTCATGGATGGACTATGATTGGACAAGTAAGCCAAATAAATCCTTTCCTCTCCCAAGCTGGTTTTGATCAGTGTTTTATCACAGCAACCGAAGGCAAACTAGAACAATAAACTTCTTCATGAGCACAGAAAGGAAGAGTCCAGCATATCAATCCCTTGCAGCCCGTTATACAATGGGATTTTGAAATCTCTTTCCAAATGTTGGTTGTGGTTCCAATCTGAAACCAAGATACTGATGGATTCAGTTTACCCAAGGCAGTTTTAGGAGGCCCACTGGCTTCTGTGCCCAAAGGCCAAAGTCAGTTGTTCATAGCATTGACTTCTTCCCGATTCCAAAATTTGGTTACCCTTCGCATACCCAGGTCCTCTAACTTACTAGGCCATAGGAAGGCACCCATTCCCCTACATAGGACAGAGTGCGATTACATGTCCAACACTTAAAATTGTCAGCACAGTGCTTGGATAAGTTAGAACCCATCGGAATAAGAGGAAAAACGGAAGTAGGAAACACTGTGAATCAAGTGTTGCAATCAGGCAGACGTGGGCTACAGCAACCCCCAGGGACTTGCGCAAGAGAAAGTACTGAGGAGAGCAGTCGAGTTTTCGCACTCCAACTACCCTGTTTTCCACACAGATGCAGCGGCCCGGGCCAGTTTCTCTAGTGAACGCCAGGGCACCACATCAGCCACCCAGGGTGAGAGGTCTCCTTAGTGGAAAACCGCAGGCTCCGCACCATCAGCAGCTCGGCCCTACGGGCACATGGAATCCTGGGACTTGTGGTCCACTCCACGAGCTCTTCACATCAGCTGAGGCACAAAGGACTACGATTCCCAGGATGCATCTGGTACGGCAGGGAGCCGGTGGGGAGGCTATAGCCCTAGCGGGCGTCGCCGTTTCCTAGCTCCTGGATCTCGCCTAGTAACCCGTCACAGCGGTTCCCAAACGCCGCGCGGTGGCCCCGCCCCCGGAGCCCCGGCAGGACCGAGAGCTTGTCCCCCGCGGCGCCCCAGTGACGAAGCCCATCCCTGGGTGCGTGGGGCGGGGAGGGAGGGCAGGCTGAGGATTTCTCTTGCCGGTAGCGGATCCGGGACGCGCCGCCAGCAACAGAGGTTAGAGGCGGAGAAAGCGGTGATGCTTGGAGCGAGGCTGATGGGATGGGAGTGCGGGAAGCCGCCAGGACGGCGGAGCGCGCGGGCCGGGGTGTCCCTAAGGGCGGGCATCCCTGGGAACTGCAGCGACCCGCGCCGGGGCTGTCCCCGGGGCCAGGGGCCCGCCCCCCGCCGGGCTTGGCAGGACCCCGGAGCCCGCAGGACCCCATAGCTAGCGCAGACCTTCCCGGGGAGAGGGACACGGTTATTTTTTGCCACTTGTTAATTATTTCATTTCTTCTGGACCACGAGCTTTTGTAGGTAGCGCTCTTCTTCCAGTTGCCCTATTGCCTGGTTTCCTCCGATTCAGAAAATCTTTTACGACGCTTACGATTGGAGTTGCTGATTAGAGGGAGCTGCTAAGTTCTTTATGGTTTTCTTGGTGAAAAGAAGGCTCAAGGAGGGTTTGGATTTTAAACACATACATGACAGCTAATTGGAGCATCTAATAAAAAATGACCATTGCACATTCGTCCTGGCTTTATGGAGGAATCAGCAAATGTTCTTTCAAATTAGATCAGCAACTACTAGCCAGCAGCGTTTAGGGCATATTTCATGTAATTAAGGATGTGGTTATGGAGGAGAAAGGAGTAGTTGTCAATTAAAAAAAAAAACAAAAAAACCAACAACAAACAAACCACAACTTGGTTTTAGTTTAGCGATCATTTTCTTGTGCTGGGTGACTTATACAAAAATTCTCTCTCTTCCTTGCTCTCGCATCTTAGATATAGACTGGCAGTTTCGGATCCAAGGACGGTGATGGCAAAGCTTACTCGGGCTGCCTGTCAAATCAGACCTGTCACGGAATAAATCCCGCTGCCTGCTGTGAAGCCCCTGCTCACTGCAAACTTAGCGAACAGGGTAATCCGTGTCTGGATATGCAGAGATCTGATTTCAAAGGCTGGGTGCCCCCCCGGAGCGCCTCTCCCGCGGGTCGGAGCCCGCAGGTGCAGTGAGGTGCGCGCGGGTGCCGGCGTCCCCAAAGCCGCCTCGCCCCGGGGGAGGGATCCGGGCGCCCAGCGGGGTCTGGCTGCCACGCACCGGCGGCGGCGGCTTCTAGGCAGCGGCTGATGATGGTGGCGGCCGGCGTGCTGGGCTGTGCCTGTGCGTCGCCGCGGAAATCAGCGCCGGGCGCTGCACCCTGAGCCTTTGCAGGTCCGCCGCAGCCAGAACCTGGGAGAGGACAGAGCCGGCGCGCAGGGGCCGCGGACCTGCGCGCGGGAACCCGGGGGGCGCGCGGGGTCGGCTTATCATGGCGGATCGGACAGCTCCCAGCTGCCAGCTGCGGCTGGAGTGGGTGTACGGGTACCGGGGTCACCAGTGCCGCAACAACCTGTACTACACCGCCGGCAAGGAGGTGGTCTACTTTGTAGCTGGGGTCGGGGTGGTGTACAACACCCGTGAACACAGCCAAAAATTCTTCTTGGGACACAACGACGACATTATCAGGTAAGGGGGTGGACTGGCGCGGTGGGAGGGGGTTGAATATGGAGGATGGAAGGGTGGGAAGAAGAATGACCAGCTGGGCTTTCCGGGGTCATGTCCGAGAGCTCAATGGAATAGAGGATTCTCCCTGGAGCCGCTTGCAATTAGAGATGGACTGCAGATACTAGGGCTAGGGTGGGTATAAGGAGAAGGGGGTGTAGGCGGGGAGGGACAGGTCTCCATCCTTCCCGGAGGCTTTTAAATCTCTGAGTTAAGTGTTGGGATGCTTTTTTGTTGTTCATTCCTGCTACAAGTGGAAGGGCTGGGTGACTATCGAACACTCTTCCTCCCTAACTAGGCAAAGACTAGTAGATGAACCAGCATCTTTGGGGGGCTCCTCGGTTCCTCAGCAAGCAAGTGGATTTTTTGAAAATGAGAAGAAATTTTGCTACAGACAGTTTGGAATCTTCATCCCAGATTCGTTAGACCTGGGAAATTTCTGCAGTGGGTGGGGAGTGTTTTCTGGTATTTCATTCAGCAGTGTCTTAATGCCAAAAGCATACTTACACACTCTATGGATGCTTCCACAACATCTTTGGGTTTTGACAGGCTGGCAGCTGCTGGAACAGAAAAGCCTACCACCCAGCCCACAAAACGGTCAACATTTGGTAGTGGATGCTTCAGGACAACACCACTGGTCATTTTCAGGGTCTTCCCTGTTTAATTGAAAGGGGGCATTTTTTTTGGTTCTTTGACCTATCCCCTCATCTAGACTAGACACCACCCACCCTCTGCCCTCGTAATCATCTCCTGTGGCAAAACTAGGTGTGGTCCAGATGCTGCTCACAGGGAATCCCTTTCTGCAGTTGTCAGTTGAGGATAATTTCTGTGATATATAAACCTCTGCTAACAGGGAAAATGACTTGCTGTGGGCACACTGCAACCAACAGAGACCATATTTGTACCTTCCAAATGTGTGTGTTCACTGATGCAGCGCAACTTCCATCTTTTCAAGATACTGCCATTGTTGCTCTAAAATTGCCTTTCACAATGTGATACATGATTGAGTAGTATAACGTCAATGGTCCTAACTTCTCAGTGGGGAGCAGTGATTTAAAAGATTAGCTCTCTTGGGGCTGGAGAGATGGCTCAGCAGTTAAGAACACTGGTTGTTCCTGCTGAAGACCCGGGTTTGAATCCCAGCACCCACATGGCAGCTAACAACTGTCTGTAACTCCAGTTCCAGGGGATCTGACAGCCTCTTCTGTCCTCCACCGGCATTGCACGACACCGGTGCATTTACCTACATGCAGGCAATACACACAACACACAATACACATAATTTTTTTAAAAAAAATTAAAAGAAAAAAGATGAGCTCCCTCAGCTAGTCTTATATTGGTATTCCAGAATGATTTTTCTTTTTGAGACCTGAAGTTGAAAAACTGTTATAGAAGGCAGAAATTCAATACTTGCAAATGCAAGAAGATACGTATACAAATACAATCTTGACTTTTGACTTTTGTTTGTTTTAAATTTTTTGTTTTTGAGACAAGGTATCACATCACACTCGTAGCCCAGGCTGACCTGAAAATCACTATGCAGCCCAGGCTGGCCTCAAACTCATGGCAATCCTTCTGCCTCAGCGTGCTAGATTGCAAGTGTGAGCCACCATACCTAGCTTTGGTCTGAACTCTTAGAAGACGCAGCATTTGAGAGCTGCGAGTGTTAACGTTCTCATGTTCTCAAGGTCTGGCAGAACTGACATGTAAAAGTTTCTTATGTCACAGGAGACAACCCCCACCCCCCAACCCCCGTTCCTTTGCCCCCTGGCTTGGTAAGGCTTGTGGTTGGGCATCCTTTATTTCTGTCCTGCAGATCCTGTAGATTTTGCCTCACTAATTGCCAAGCTGATTATTAAAGGCACAGGTGCAAATGATTAACAGTGACTCATGAAAAGGTTAGATGTTTAAAAATTTAAACCCATTATGTGTTTGCTGTCTGTCTTAATGCAGTGCTTTCCATTACAACATTAAAATAAGATGTATTCCTTTGGGGGAAGAGAGAGCGTGGCATTTAAACAGAAAATTCCCTGGGGTTAAATAATATGAACGTGACAATTCACTGAACTACTTTAAGGATTTGAATTCTTCATTACAAGTGTTTCTCTTAGAGGGAGAAAAATTAAATGCACTGTTGAAATTGAAGGTGGGAAGAGGGTGGAGTTGCAGTAAAAACCTTTGTTATGACAAGCGGCTGGGCTGTTGGGGCTGTGATGACACCTGGCTTGGGCAGTTAAAGAAATACTTGGATTTGAAGAAAAGGTGAATGAAGTTATAACTGGGTTGCAAAGAGCCTTAACTGATGAAAAGGCAAAGAGTATAGTTTATTTTCTGCTCTGTTTCTTGAGGTGGTTATTGCTAGGTTGAACACTGACATAGCAGTGTGTCTGACTTCAGAAAAAGGACTTGAAATTCTCCATATTTGGTTGGGTTTGAGTATGTGCGGGTGAGCAGAGTAGTCTAGCATTGACAAATGTCTTTGCATTTGAAACAAAATGAAGTCCAATGGATTAAAAACCACAAACCACAGATTTTTATTCAATTAAGAGCTGTAAAATTGGAATGTGTATGCTGTCATTTTGCTTTATCTTACATGTGTAAACATCTTTTTCTGGTGAAGGCAGTACAGAAACCACAATGCACAATCTTTTATTTGCATGCATTTCAACCTTTCTCTGTATACCCTAATATACTGTTGTTTTTCCACCTGGTGTGTCATTGAACAGGGAGGACTGTAATAGCCAAGGTTTTAATGCAAAAAATATTTTTCCCTTTTTTTGAATTATGACATGAATAGTACAACTCTTGATTTCATCAAAGGTAGTTCAGTAATTTTCTACTTGGTCCTTCACTTTTGTAGGAATATTCATATACTTGCTACTGTTCTATTTTCTGCAGCTTTGCTTAGAATATTAAGCTACAAAGCAGCCCAACAAATATTGATAGCATATTCCATTGTATAAGGCTGTGTGCTCTCTGGGATCATGATGGACCTTAATAATGATGCAGGATTTGGCAGAGCTCATTAGAGCTCAGCATGTGTCCTCTTGCTTTGACAGGCGATGCATTTAAAGCAGATTTTTTAAAATGTTGATATGTGAGACATAATGTGATTTATTGGCTATGGAGGCTTAGTTTTGTTCTCTTGAATGAGTGCAGGTAACAGATTAGAGAATGATGCCATATTTTAGCTTTGATAACATTGTGATGAGACAGGTAAATGCCTACAGTCAAGTTTGCTGTTGGACTGACAAGAATCAGATTAGGGTTTGGAGGCAAGGGCAGTAAGTTTTGGAGACTGGAATAATAACTAAATTGTGTTCCACATCTGGCAGAAAAGCATGAGATAGAAAGTGAATAAATGAAAGAAAAAGTCATCTGCACATTCATTCTAGCTCATTCCTGCAGTTCATAATCTTGAGATCTGTCTCCTCATTCTGGATCACCATGCTACTTCTGAATAGTTCCTGGTCTCCTTTTTATTCTTATTTATTTATTTGGCTTTCTGTTGCAGGAGAGGTTGATCTGCTGTTTTAGAGGAAAAGATACTGACTTTTTACCACAAGCACATGGGAAGAACCCCACTGCAATTTACTAGAGGCATCCAGCGAGCATGACCTCTCTTGGCCTTATTTGCAAAGTGGAGCTGCCAACACTGAAAAGGGTTTAGTGGGCCTTACCCTTAGTTGGTACTCAATGATTGTTGTAGCATTTAATTAAATGCATACAAACCAGAACAATTCCTCACTGTGCAAGCAGAAGTTCAGACTCCATAACTTTCCATTCTCTTGGACCCTAACTTACCACTCTATCCTTATCTTCTGTTAAAAATCATAAAGTGTGTGCTTCCCACTTGCTATAATGTAAGAGTACCCTGTGCTTCCATGCTTCATACTGGAGTGATTTATTGTCTCCCTTCTCTGCAGCCTAGATCTGACTTATAAGGTGTGGGCTATAGATATCTACGGTGTTGTGGAAGTTGCCTAGAAGCACCCACAGTGTCTGGCAAGTGAAGTGCTCAGCACGGACTGTGTTTGTATCCATATCTTGTAAAGCTCCATCTGCCCTCACCTCTGCCATGAGGCTTTTCACCATCCTCAAGGAATGTGATATACTTCTCAAGTTTTGCAGAGATATCTAGTACCATTCTTTCCAAATATTTTCATCTGTACAAGTAAACAGCTCCTTTGTGCTGAGAATGAACTTAATATAAGCCGAGCTAGCATTACTTGAACACCAGACACAGAGCTAAATAGGTGTCCAAATTTATCTCATCTATCCTTTTCCTATCCTGATAGGGAAGTGGAGTTGCTCACCCCAGCTTACCAGCCAGACAGCCAAGGCACAGAGGCATTAAGGATCTTGTCTGTGGTTTTCCGGCAAGCTGACTGTAGAATGGGAATTTGAACCCAGTTTGGTCTAATTCCAAAGCCCAAAGCTATTGGAATAGCTTCACTGTCTTCCAGCCTCTTATTTTTCTTAGTCACTGTGGTTCCTGCCTTTGTGCCTGTTGCTAACCAGAGCTTAGTAAACGTGTTCTCTCTGTAATTCCATTTATCATTGATTGGTGTATAAATCCTGTCCTTTTTTTTTCCCTCAAGTGTTCTTGAGACAGATTGCTGGAACTCAGTCTAGACATACAATCATGTTCAAGTTCACTTTAGCAACAACATTAGCTTTGAAACAGTGATCTGAAATGATCACCTGCTGAAGGTGTTTAATTGAAAAATTTTAGGAGTCTAAACTGACAGATTAATATAATCTGGTGCTGCAAATATAATTGAAGTTGTTGAGTTTGAAGAGAACAGCCTAACAACTATGGTTGAGTCTGGAGTGTCCTGTAAGCAAGTTCCCATGAAGGCCTTGAGGTATGGTTTTATTTTTAACTTTTAGTTCTTTGTTCAATTTGAATAATGGGGACATAAAACTATCTAGAAAGAATTAAATTCTGGGCTGAGGATGTAGCTCAGTGGTAAAGTGCTGGTGTGTACACTTCCTGGATTCAATCCTTAGCATCACAAAAAGAAAGAAAGAAAAGAGGAGAGAGAATGAGGGAGGGGAGAAAGAAGAGGATATGACTGAATCTCTATGGGTCTACCTGCTCTTTAGCGCTCTACCTGACACCATATATATAAATCATCACATTCTGGGCAACAATTTCATTTTACAGATTGCCTCTAAGCCAGAGATAGATTTAAGTTAAGTCATTTAGTCATTAGATCCCATTGTTTCGTGCACTAGCAAGAACAGGAAGCATAAGGTTGGTTTGTTTTTGAGACATGTCCTGCTATGTAGTTCAGGCTAGCCTGGAACTTTCTATATAGCCCAAGCTGGCTCAACTTGAGAGCCTCCTGCCTTAGGTCTCCTGAGTGCTGTGATTATAGGTGTGTGCTACTATACCCAATTGAAAAATCTTCTGATGGAAGCTTGTGGTCTGTTGATAAGTGACCTTATTGTTCTTATTAATGAGCTATAGACTGACTTTTATTCAGATTTATTTATTCTATAAATTTAATTATTTCTCATTAGTTTATTCATCAAAAACTCACATGATGTCTAATTGTGCCAGGGGCAAGAGGTGTGTCAGAGAAGCCCCTGAAGCTTACTTGTGGTGTGAGGCCAACAGCAAATGAAGAAAACATGGCTGTCAGTGATGATACGTGCTAGGTGAGGACGAGTGTGGTGTGGGATTGAGTGGGGATACAGGGGTGACTTTAGAAAAGGTTTTTGGAGCAGCTCTTCAGGTAGATGACATTTAAGTTGGAATCTGAAAGGTAAGAAGGGGTCAACAGGTACAGATGTAGTGGCAGAAGAGGGTATGTGCAAAGACATCAGGGTGGGAAAAAATTGGTGCCCAGAATTCTGGTGCAGATAACCAGAGAAATACCAAGGTCATCATAGTTCACAACCAGGTCACAAATGCCTCCTGGGTTTTGTTGCCATATGTCCTAGATTTCCCAAGACAGTCACAAATATTCCATTCAGCTATTGTCATGAATACACTTTTTCTTATCAGGGTACTAATCCAATTTTTAATTCTGAAATATGACCACATTTTTATCTGAAGAATATGATTATAATCTGGTAACTTGAAAGAATTGTACTAAAGTATACCATCCTCTACAGCCCCACCAAAATCAATGGCCAGACAGGTAGAATCCATTATGGTAAAGGAAACCCTGTTCATGCCAGGTTCTGTAAGTAGGGTTGTCCTAGTGGCTCTCCTTTCCCCATGGATGTGGATCTGAACATCTCTCTAAAGGAAGTACCATTTTTGCCCCAATAAAAGGGAAACTGCAGGAAAGGCCTACTTACTACCTTTTCCTCTGGAGCTGACTCAGCCTCCCATATAATGGAGTGATTTGCGAAGCTATTTAATTTATATTTATTTTATGTGTGTGTTTTTCCTGCATGTAAGTGCACCACATGCATGCAATGCCTGAGAAGGTCAGAAGAGGGTGTCAGATCTCCTGGAACTGGAGTTATGGATTGTTGTTAGCTACCTTTTGGGAACTGAACCAGGGTCCTGTGTAAGAGCAGCCAGTGCGCTTAACCACTGAACCATCTCTTTAGCACCTGGAAGCTATTCTTTAGTCCATGGACCAAACACTTTCAGCAGCAGACTCCTTTTGTAGCTTTATTTGAGTTTGCCATGTGTGGGTTGGTGTTAAGTATAATTAAGGTTTTGAGAGCAAAGAGCTCTCAAATATTGTGCATGGGGCAGGGGGGTCACTTGGTTAAATCTAGATTGTGTCAGTAGGTGTGGAGTGAGGCTGTATTCTGCAGTTCTTACCAGCTCCCAGCTGGCGCTGATGCTGCTCATCTCCAGACTACATTTCTAGCAGCAAACTTAAGGAATTCACAGCTGTGTTTCAGAGTTCAGTAGATCAACCTGGAAGGTATTGCAAGCTAATAGAATTTTAATTATGTATGTAATACATAATTTATTAAAAATTCTTAAATTAACAGAGTCTTTTTTCCATCAAGTTTGAGTTCAGTGTTCCTTTTTAAAAAAAGATTTATTTATTTTTATTTTGTGTATATGAGTGTATGATTGCATGTATGTATGTGTCTCATGCATGCCTGGTGCCTGTGGAGGTCAGAGGAGGGAGTCAGATCCTTTGGAAGTGAAGTTACAGATGGTTGTGAGCTGCCACGTGGGTTCTGGGAACTGAATCCTAGGTCCTCTGCAAGAGCAGTAAGTATTCTTAACTGCTGAGCCATCTCTCCAGCCCCCAGTGTTCTTTCTTTTCCAGAAAGAACCAAATAGGCACTGGCTAAAACAAGGAGATGACAAAAGCCTGTCTCCCAACAAAGTCTTTGTGTAGACATGTTTTCTAGTCTCTTAGTTAATACCCAAGAGTGGAATTTCTGGGTCTATGTTTAACTTTCTGAAGCACTGCCAAGCTGGTTTCCCAAGTAGCTGTTCTATTTTGCAAGCATATAGCAGTAGTGTATGAAAATCCCAATTTCTCTTGCTAAGGCTTGTCTTTTTTATTTTAGCCATTCTGCTGGATAGCATCAGTGTCAACTTGATACACCTGGGTTGAGGGAGCCTTAATTGTGGAATTTCCTCCATTGGACTGGCCTGTGGCCATGTCTGTGGGGCATCTTCTTGATTACTGAGTGATGTGGGAGGGCCTAACCCATTGTGGGTGGTGCCACTCCTGGGTAGGTGGGCCTATGTTGTATAAGAAAGCAGGTTAAACAGGGGCCAGAGGAGCAAGCCAGTAAGCAGAGTTCCTCTATGGTCTGTGCTTCAGCTCCTGCCTCCAGGTTCCTGCCCTGAGTTAAACGCTTTCCTCCCCAACTTGGTAGTTGTCAGAGTATTTTGTCACAGCAATGGAGAAACAAATTAGGACAGAAATTGGTACTAGTGAGTGGGACACTGCTGTGACAGATCTGATTTTTAGGAGGATTGTGGAAGCATTTAGAGCTTTGGGCTGAAAAAGCCATTGTGTGGTCAGAGTTTGTTGTTGTGGAGCTTGAAACAGTTATGCTGAAAGGGTTGTAGACAATGGAGGCCAGGCTTGTGAAGCTTCAAAGGGAAGCAGAGGCTATCAGGACCATTTGTGTGATATTTTGAATTGAGAATCTGGGGTTTCTGGTCAGCTGGGGCTGAAGAATCAGCTGTGATTAAGAAGAGACCAGATCCTGAAGTAAAACTCCTCTTTACTGGGCCAATTGATGCTCGTTAGCTGGGGCTGAAAAATCAGCTGTAAGTAATAACAGACCAGCATCATTGTAGTGAAATCTTCTGGGAGGTATTTCCTCAGGGTCAGCACACAGAAGCTGACCCAGAGGAGGCCCAAACCTCCATCTTAAGCTGGAAGCAGGACTTGGTAATGTGTAAGAGTCTCTTGCATGGTTCTGGTGTTGAAAGCATGGAAGGGGTCACAAAGAGCAGCTGAGGCTTGTCACTCTGAGAGGCCAGGAAAGGCCATAGGTGAAAGTGCAGCCTCAGTGGCAGAGGAGACCCAGGATTGAAGCGGTCATGGAGAGAATCTGAGGCATTGCACCCTGAGAAACCAGAAGAGGCCATTGGTAAAGCTGCAGTCTACATTTCAGTGGAGACCCCAGCTTTTTGGAGATTTAAGGACCATGGGATGACCACCAAGGGCAGCAGCAGGTGTGGAATGGAGCTGGCTTGGGTCTGTGAGACGAGCTGTGTGTGCTGTGGACGACAGAGGCAGAGAAGTGGAGCTGCCAAAACCTTTTGGAGCCCAGAAAATCGTGAGTGAATTCTGGATGTCCAGCCTTGAGCTACTTTGCTGGACTTAGGTTTTGCTTAGGTGTGCCCAATTCTTCCCTTTGAAATAAGACAGCACTTGTTTTGAATTTTACAGGATCTCACAGTTAAGAGACTTTTAAGTGTTTGGAATTTTTAAAACATTTAATGTGTTTGGGTATATTGCCTGCATGTGTGTAAGTGCACCCATGTCATACAGCACCCCTGGAGGACAGAAGAGGGTGTCAGATCCCCTGGAACTGGAGTTATGGGCAGTTGTTAGTTGTCATGTGGGTGCTGGGATTCGAACCCAGGTCTTCTGCTAGAAGAATTAGTGCTCTTAACCACTGAGCCAACTGTCCAGCCCCATGTTTGGATTTTTTAAAGACCGTGGAGCTTTTAAGATTGTACTGTCTTATATTGTGATATTAATGTTAACAACATGTCTTGGGGACCAGAAATGGAAAGGTTATAGTTTAACAGTGATGTGTTTGTGTGTCAAGTTGACAAGGGGTCAATTGTGCTGGATAGCTTTAATGTTAACTTGACACACCTGGATTGAGGGAGCCTTAATTGTGGAATTTCCGCCATTGGACTGGCCTGTGGCCATGTCTGTGGGGCATCTTTTTTTGATTATGGAGTGATGTCAAGGGCCTAGGCCACTGTGGGTGGTGCCTCCCCTGGGGAGGTGGGCCTGTGTTATATAAAGCAGGTTGAGTGGGGGCCAGAGGAGCAATCCAGTAAGCAGTGTTCCTCCATGGCCTGTGCTTCAGCTCCTGCCTTCAAGTTTCTGCCCTGAGTTAAATAAACCCTCTCCTCCCTAAGTTGGTAGTGGTTAGAGTGTTTTGTCATAGCAATGAAGAAACAAACTAGGACAGCCATCATACTTGGTGTTGTGGTTTGAACGAGAATTATCCCCCATAGGCTCTTGTTTTTGAACACTTGGTTCCCAGTTGTGGAACCTTTAAAGGAAGTATAGCCTTGTTGGAGGAATTACATCACTAGTGTTGGTCTTTGAGGGTTTGTCATCTTGGCCCTGTTCCTGCTCTCTGTTTCCTGTGTGTGAATAAAGATGCGATCAGCTAGCTTCCAGCTCCTTCCACAATGCCCTGTCTTCCTGGCTACTATGGACTCTACCTCTAGAACCATAAGCCAAAATAACTTTCTTCCTTAAGTTTTGGTCTTGGTGTTTTGTCACAGCAACAAAATGTAGCTAATCTACTTGCTATTAAATGGAATCTTATTTTGGTTTTAATATTTATTTCCTAATGACTAATATCATGTTTCCATAAATTTATGTCACTTATTATATATCTTTGGAGAAAATGCCCATTCAAATCCTTTCCCAGTTTTGAATTTGTTCATTTATCTTTTTATTGAGTTTTAAGAGTTCTTTATTTAGTTGGGGCTGGAGAGATGACTCAGCAGATAAGAGCACTGACTGCTCTTCCAGAGGACCCAGGTTTAGTTCCCATTACCTACATGGCAGCTAACAACTATCCTTAATTCTAGTTCCAGGGAATTGCATGCCTCTTCTGGCTTTTGCAGTTATTGCACAACACAGGTGCACTTACAAACATGTAGGCAAAACACTCATATACATAAAGTGAAAATAAACAATTCTTCATATGTTCTAAATATTATATTAAATATATGCAAATATCCCTTTCATTCTATTGTGTTAACTTTTTTGATGATGCTTTTTGATACATAAGTTTTTAATTTTGATTTCTAATTTTTTTCTTTTGTCTCTTATGTTTTTATATATTTAAGAAACCATCATCCAATTCAAGATCATAAAGACTTATTCCTAAGTTTTCTTCTAAATTTTATGTTTTCTCTTACATTTAGATTACCCATTTTGGGATAATAGATGGTTTAAGGTAGGGATCCAGGGTCACTCTTTTGCTTGCAAGTATCTAGTTGTACCTATATTGTTTGTTGAAAAGATTAATTTTTCCCTGTGAAATTATATTGGATTCCCATAGTCATTGAATTTTGCTGTCAGGGAACCCATTCCTTCCAGAAGATGCTGAACTTTGTGGGGAATCCAGAAATAACCATTAAAAAAAATTAACCTATAAGAGATAGACTTTGGCTACCTTTCTGTGTTTGTAAAAGATCTTGTATTTTGGGGCTGGAGAGATGATTTGGGAATTAAGAGCACTGGCTGCTGTTGCAGCAGACCTTTGTTCAGTTTCTAGCACCTACGTGGCAGCTGTCATTCCAGTTCCAGGGTATTCAACACTCTTCTCACTCCCGTAGGCATTGCATGCATGTGGCGCACCAACATACATGCAGGCAAAACATTCATACACATAAAAATAAAAAAAAAATTTAAAAAGGTGCTATATTCTGAAGAATTTATAGAACTTAACACATTTGTAGAACAGAGCCATTTACATTTGGAGGAACTGGTTTAGGGTCAAGCTGCACTCAAGACATTGGATTTGTTTATTTTCCAAAGTTTTAGTTTTGAAAATGAATTTACAGGTTTTAGCCCTGCTGCTGGAAATGGGACTATTGAGTCAGCTTAAAGGGGTGTGTAGTATGGAAACAGTGAGTCATGAGATAGAGTGGCATTTTATCTTACCTATCCCCTACCCCTTTAACATTTTAAAATTTTATTTGTAGGAGTGTTTTGCTTGCATGTATATAAGTGCACCACATACATGTGATGTTGGTGGAGGCCAGTTGGTGTCAGATTCCCTGGGGGTGCTGAGTCCTTTGCAAGAGTAGCCAGTGCTCTTAACTGCTGAGCCATCTCGCCAGCCCCCACTCCCCCCTTTTTTCAAACAGGGTCTCATAGGCTAACCTCAAACTCACTATGTAAATGAAGGTGACTTTAAACTCCAGATCCTCCTGCCTCTACCTCTGAAGTGCTAGGATTCCAGGACTGTGTCACCACACCCAGATCCTCTATCCCTTTGAGTCCTTTCTTCCCTTAAATGGAGACAGGTTGCTAGTCTCAACCCAGAAACTGAAGGATTCTGGGATTTGTTCTCTACTATTCCTTTTCTCATCAGCGTGGAGAAGGGAGCACCAGGCATTCTGTTTCCTGGGTATGAAGTTCTCTCTATAGGACATAAATGGACTGATGGTTGAAACTTGTTTTAAGATGGAACCCTGGACCTCTCACGTGCAAGGCAAATGCTCTACCATGAAGCTATATCTCTAAACTTAATTGGGAATTATTTTAGGACATAAGCTTTCTTTACATTTAATTACTATTTAATAATATCATTAAAGCATTCTACATTCTATGTTAATTGTGAATTGATTTTTAAAAAATTGTTTTTATATTTTTATGTGTATGTGTGTACTGCCTGCATGTATGTAAGTGCACCCATGTCGTGTAATGTCCATGGAGGACAGAAGAGGCTGTGGGATCCCCTGGAACTGGAGTTATGGATTGTTGTTAGCTGCTATGTGGGTGCTGGGATTGGAACATGGACCACCTGCAAGAACAGCTAGTGCTCTTAACCACTGAGCAACCTCTCCAGCTCCATAAACAGGATTTAAATTGAAAATATAAATGATATTTCATGGAATTTTTCAGTTTCCATAAGA
This sequence comes from Nannospalax galili, assembly GCF_000622305.1. Lineage (NCBI taxonomy): Eukaryota > Metazoa > Chordata > Mammalia > Rodentia > Spalacidae > Nannospalax > Nannospalax galili. Next base: position 2,571,666 of record NW_008359442.1, on the reverse strand, counting down.
GGCCATGCCATGGTGCCTGTTGGAAGTGCTGGCTCATCCCTGATCATGCCATTTTGGCTGCCTGAAATGACCTCTTTGCTGATGCAGTCTTTCTTTTTTCCCATCTTAAAGCAAGTCCTCTTTCCTTGAAGCCTTAGCTGACATATTTAGCCCATTTTAGACCCTTCTTTCCCCCATGTGTTCAGACCTTGGTGCACATATCCACTTTAAAAAAATTATTTTTATATGTGTGAGTGTATTGCCTGCATGTGTGTAAGTGCACCATGTCATGCAGTATACTCGGAGGTCAGAAGAGGGTGTTGGATCTGCTGGAGCTAGAGTTACAGACCATTGTCAGCTGTTATGTGGCTGCTGGGAGTTGAACCCAGCTCCTCTGCAAGAACAGCCAGTGTTTTTTACTGCTGAGCCATCTCTCCAGCCCTGCACATACCCACTTTTACAGAGCCATTGTATCATGTTTCTTGACTAGCACCCATGCCTAGCACCTTTACTTGGGCACAGTAAGTGCCTAATATATTTCATTTGTTCTTTGTTTTCCATATCTCCAATAAGTTGGAATTATTGAGGTATGATATAGGATGAGATTTCTGTAGAAATTTTTAAAATATACTTTATGAGGAGAAAATTATGAAAATATTTTGAGCTGGCATTGACAGGGAGCATTCAGAATCTTTAAAAAAATTAGTTGGCTGGAGAGATGGGTTTTCAGTTAAGAGCACTTATTGTTCTTGCAGAAGACTGGGGTTCAGTTCCCAGCACACTCATAGTGGCCTACAAACACCTGTAATTTTAGTCCCAAGGGATCTGATACCCTCTTCTGGCCTCTTAGGGTACCAGGCATACATGTATGCAGTGTACTTACGTACACACAGGCAAAACACTCATATGCATAAAATAAATAAATGAAAATTTAATAAAATTTTTGGTGCCGAGTGTGGTACACATCTGTAATTCCTGCACACATGAGAGGAAAAGTCATGTCTGGGCTGGTCAGTCTGGGTTGTATAGGGAGACTGTCTCAAAAAAAAAGAAATTTCAATAATAATAATAATAATAATAATAATAATAATCAATTCACAGTGCTTTTAAATTTGATGCCAAATTCTGTTTGACTTCCTTCTCCTGCTTTACTGTTCTGGATGGAAAATACAGCCATTAAGTGCAAGGTATTTTCCACTGAAATATTGACATGGACCTTACAGTATGTGCTGGTTAATTTTGTAAACTTGATTGGCTTAAGAAGCACCTGGGGGGGGGGGCTGGAGAGATGGCTCAGAGGTTAAGAACACTGGCTGCTCTTGCAGAGGATCTGGGTTTGATTCCCCACACCCACATAGCAGTTAACAATCATCCATAACTCCAGGGGAATCTGACACCCTCCTCTGATCGCCATGTGACACAGGTGCACTTATATGTAGGCAATATGCCCAGACACATAAAAAGCACCCCCCCCAGGAACACCCAGGGCTGGAGTATAGCACACCTTGGTGTACCTGTGAGCTTGTTTCTGGAGAGGACTGAGGGGGGCAGGGGATGGCATCATTCCATGGGTTGGGGTCCTGAACTGAATAAACAGGAAAAAGGGGGAAGCTGGCTGAGTTCCAGCATCTCTCTCTTTGCTTCTTGATTTGCTGAGATGTGAGCAAGCAGTGTCCCACCACCATGGACAGGAGCTAGACCCACCATAGTTTTTCCTGCTACCATGGACTGTATCTTTTAAACCATGAGCTAGAACAAACCTTTCCTCTCTTAAGGTGCTTCTTGTCAAGCATTTAGTCATGACAGTGAGCAAAGTAACTAATACACAATGAATGAAGCATTCTTTTGACTTGTGCTGAAGAGTTTTTAAATTATAAAGTCTTGATTTGCATCCTTATGACTTAGGAAATGTGGTCTTTGAAGTAACTTGAAAATATAACAGAATGTTTGCAAGAAGGAAATGAAGTCCAGATGTGTGCATAGCTTGTAGGTTGTACCTGCCAGCTGTCATAAATTGAGGTTTATTTTCTGACCTGGTAGAGCCTTATCCAAAGATACAGAAGTAGGAACTCAAAGGCAGAAGTTCAAGAAGCTGAAGAAAGTGACTTTTGAAGGATGAAGGGCAGTTTGGCAGACAAGAAGAAAGACAGAAGGGGAAGGAAGGTGCACCAGGGAGGAAATAGCTTGTGCAAAGGCTTGGAACTTAGATGAGCAGAGAGAAAGAGTAAGAGGTCAGCATGGCTAGCATGAAGGGTATATTGTGGGAGATGAAGCTGTGGAGAGGGTTGGGGCTGAATCTCTAGGGGATTCACCTTCAGTCATAAGCTCTGGCAATCAGTGAGGAGACTTAAAAGGGCAGACCAGGCCATTTTACATTTTAGGAATAGGAAAGTTGAGGATTTTTCCTTTAAGATTAATTTTTATTTTTTAAATTTTTTATTATTTCTTTGAGAATTTCATATATTTTGATCATATTCAGCCCCTTTACCCATCTCCTTTTAGATCTATCACCATCTCACTACCCCCCAACTTTTTGTCTCTTTTTTAAAAAGCCGGTTGAGTCTAATTTGTGTTGCCAAGTATTCTTGGCTATAAGGCCATACCCTAGAGCATGGTCACCTGATTAGGAGTCACCCTTAAAGAGAACTGACTCTCCCAGTAGCTATCAACTGCCAACAGCACCTCACCTAGGAGTGGGGCTTGTGCCTACCTTCCCCTTCTATGCTGGGACTTTGTCTGGCTTGAGCTTACACAGGTCTTATGCATGTTATCCCAACCACTGTGAGTTCGTATGTGTGACTGCCCTGTTGTGTCTGGAAAACACTGTTTCTTGTGATCACCTACTCCCTCTGACAATCTTTCTTCACTCTTACTTGATAATCCTAGAGCCTTGTGGGGAGGAGTTTGATATAAACACCCCATTTAAAGCTGAGCCCAGTGCAGTCTCTTATTCTCTGCATGCTGACCACTTGTGGGTTTTTGCGTTAATCTCCATCTACTGTCAAAAGAAGCTTCTCAGATGAAGGTTGAGAGATGCACTAGTTTATAGGAAGAGTGTAAGTTGTTAGTTTAATACTATGTCCATGTAGCAGAATAATAGCAGTAGGATCTACCCTAGGGTCTATGACCTACCTAGCTACAGGTTCTGATTTTATGATTTTATAATATATCCGGCCTATACTTAGCAAAATAATTTCATTTTCATAATAAAAAGAATAAAAGAGTATTCAGATATGAAAATGATGAAAAAGACACTGTACTAGATGCAAGATATGACCTGAGATTAGGGTAGAGAGAGGGTGCTATTTTTAAAAAAGACCATCTAGATGGCTTAGTGGGTAAAGGCATTGCCAAGAAGCCTTGTGACCTGAGTTTGATCTCTGGAACCCACATGATGGAGGAGAGAACCATCTCCTGCAAATTGTTCTCTGACCTTACAGGTATACTATGACATGTACTCACCACCCCCACACAAATTAAATAAAGTAATAAAATTTTAAAAAATTATTGGCTTAGTAAAATAAAAATACCTTATAATTTTTTTTGAGTGCGCAGCATGTTCTAAACACTGTATGATTCATTGAGGATTGAAAAGAGATTCATTCAATAAAGTAGAACAAGGAGAGATTCAAGATCAAGGAAGATGAGTTCAGCTTTGAACATGCAGTCATGCTCTGTATAATGACATTTGGTTAATGGTGGACTATATAGGTTGGTGATTCTATTAAGATTATACAGGAGCTGAAAACTATCTAGAGATACCTTAGCTGTTTAGCAGTGGGGAGGTCAGAGACCAATTGCTTTTTCTATGTAGACACTGGGAAGATTTTTTTCCCTCTGGATTGTTCGCTTTCTTTCTTCCCTCCCTCCCTCCCTCCCTTCCTTCCTTTGTTTTTTTTTAGTGAATTCTTTTAGTGAATGTATTTCATACAGAACATCTCAATCTTAATACCCCCTCCCCCACTGGCACCTTCCCATAGCCCCCCAACTGCGATTCACATTGTCATTTGTGTTAAGGCCTATCGTGTCAAGTTAGTGTCCTTAGATGTCCCTCAGTGCAAGTTCATGTACTGAGGTCTAGTCAGCCTATCTAGAGTCTCTCTCTTTAGCAAGATCAGCTCTTCCTCACCTAGCAGTAATCAGTTGCGAATATTTCTTCAGCTAAGATTGGAGTCAGCTGTATATTTCCCCAGTTCTATGCTAGATTTTTGTCTGAGTTTGCGTGGGTTCTGTGCATGCTGACACCATTGCTGTAGGTTCATGTGAGCAGGGTCCCAGGAGCTTGTAGGACTCTATTTCCATATGGCCATGCACCTCCTCCCTGGCTCTTACAGTCTTTACTCCTCTTCTGTGATGATCCCTGAGCTCTGGGCAGGTTAGTTTAACATAGGAGTCCTGTCCAAGGACCAGCATTCTGCAGACTCTTAGTCTCTACACTTTGGCCACTTGTGACCTTTTGTGTTCCTGGCGCTCTGTTGCATGAGGGAGCTTCATTAATGAGAACTGAGATACTCATTTTTTTCTTTATCCCTTGTTCTATGTTCTGTGAGCCTTAGGTGCAGAGGTTGCATTGTAGATGTGCCACTTTAAGCTTTCTTTTGTGGCAGTCAGAATGTCCAAGGGTCATTTCCTTTTAGCTTTTCTTACATTTTCTCTATGCATTTTACTCATGCTCCAGTGAGTTTTATGCTACAGTGGTAGCAAGCAGGCACTTCAGCTTAATGGCTTCTATCACTTGAAGACTAGCTCTCTTTTTTTTGGAAAATAAGAGATATTCTGACAGATACTGCTTTGTGGTAAAAAGCCTTGCAGGTCTATTTTGCTGCATGGTAGAACACAATCACTTTGGTGGGGCTATGTTTTTGTGAGAGAGGGCCTGCTCACAATGAATTCCCAAATCATCCTTCTTGCCTTCAGGGAGTTTCTTTCTAGTCCATATGACAAAAATGTCATGGAAGAGATAAGAATTCTGGAATGTTTCAGAATTATTTTCTTTTTCTTTAAAAGCTTTGTGTGTGATTGTGAGTGCAGGTGCCTGTGGTGGCCAGAAGAGGATGTTGGATCATTTGCAGCTGGAGTTACAGGTGGTTGTAAGCCACCTGACGTGGGTGCTGGGAACCAAACTTGGGTCCTCTGCAAAAGGAGTACATGCTCTTACCTGATGAACCATCTCTTTAGCCCTTATAACTATTTTCTAAAAATTACATAATCTACGGGAGAAAAGTGAGAGGATTATTGAATTAAATAAGCCTGTGTTTACTGTGTGAATAACAATGTGTGAGCCACAACGTTTCTGGCAGGAAAATTGAGTGCTTCCTTTTCCCTCTTTTGTCTCCATTGACCATCAGCCCTCAGCATGGATGCTCTTCCCTCTCATAAAGCTTCTGCCCAAGTTTGCACCCTTAGCTTTTATGTAAAGTAGCCTCCTAATTCTGCCCTTCCTTCAACTATCACTCCCTGCTGAAAAACCTGGCTAAACTTCTTTAAAAATACAGATTTATGATGGGCATGGTGGCACATACCTTTAACCCCAGCACTTGGGAGGCAGAGGCAGGTAGATCTGAGTTCTAGGCCAGCCTGGTCTACATAGTGAGTTCCAGGACAGCTGGGGCTACAGGGAGACCCTGTCTCAAAAAGACCAAGCACTGATTGCTCTTACAGAGGACCTGGGTTCGATTCCCAGCACCCACATGGCAGCTACAAACCGTCATTAACTCCAGTTCCAGGAGAATCTGAAACCCTCTTCTGACCTCCACGGCATTGCACAACATGGGTGCACTCACATACATGCAGGCAATACACTCATACGCATAAAATAATATATCTGTTTTTTAAATATTTATTTTTATCTCTTAAAGATCCTGATTCAATAGATCTGTGAGGCCTTTAAAATGTATATTTTAAAGAATTTTCCATAAAATACAAAGATATGTGTATGTTTCTGTATATACTCACATAAGCACACAGATATTTATTTGTTCTGTCCATTGAGATGATTGAGAAACAATGGCATGTCAGCAATGACACACCTAACATGCAAAACTTTCTAAACACTGTTCCCCGAATAAAGATTGGCATTTTAGAGAAAAAGCTGATTTTGGATCTGGGGCAAGGAAAGCACAAGATGAATTCAGAATGTCTTCCTGTGCTAGGAAGTATAACTTGGAGAAAAAAAGGGCGATGTTAAAATGACACAGACGTCAGCTTGAAGGAGGTTCTACTGGTCACAGCTGTGATAATTAAAGCAGGAATTACAGTCCATGGAATAAGAGCCAGTCCATCCATAGTGATCTCAGGTCTCAGTGAAGAAAAAGATAAGCTCTTCTATGAGCAGAAAGTCAATGATCAAATCTAGATGGAATGATGGAGCTAGAAAATCAATGGATATATAACTTGTGGTAAAGGGTGTGCTGAGGAACAAGTTATTCGTCTGGTGCTGCCCCACGTGATACCTATTACAAAAGACAGACAATAAAGGCAGTGGAGAACCTAGCAGACACCACCTTAACCAGATTCAATGATAATGTTCCCAATAACAGTAAAGATCAAGTCATTATAAAAGTCTTCCCAAATGGTTTTTGGTTGTGGAATCCCTTCACTATGCTATCCCTGGGATTAGTGTTCTAAAGCTTAGGTCTAATTGGACCTTGCCTTGTGTAAAGATTCCTGTTGGTGCTATTGCCTTGCTTGGGCCCCACCCTACTTTTTATCTACCACAGCTGTTCCCCTAGTCTCCCCAGCTTTTTCCCTGTCATACCTTACTCCTACTCCTTACTCCACATGTTACAGCTCTGCTGCTTAGAAGGTCCTTCCAGGTCTCTCTGTTGACAGATTCATTGAATCTGAGATAGTTCCAGTGCCACCATCTCTGAAGTTCACAGATTTCTTGAGGTAGAATCAATATCTCTTTCCTCTCTATCCCCACTTGGCAGTGTGTTTCCCCATTTTACCCATCAGGCCACTGGCTCATCTGTATCCTGAAAGTACTTCATGTGTTGAAAAGACCTAGGGCTGCAGAGTTAGTCAGACCTAGGGTGGAATCTGATTGCACCATTTGTATGTCATTCCTTACCCTGCCTCAGCTTCTCTTGATGGTAGTGTTGGGTGGAGATTGAGATGAGAATATCTCTTGTAGGAGTGGTAGTCAGATGGATGCAGGTGGGTTTCATCTCCCAGGCATGAACTGAGTGCCCATGAGGAAACACTCCTGCTAGTTCTCATATATGTGAATTTAAAGGAAAGCACGCAAAGTGAAAAGGATGAGGGCTTAAGCTAGAACCCCAGGAAATACCCTTATCCGAAGTAGTGAGGAGAAGAAGGAGCCCCAAAGGGCCTGGGGACTGGAGAAAGGAGATGGGTAAGTTCAGGGTCTTGGGAACCAAGGAAAGAACAAGTGTCTTTTTTTGGGCGGGGGGGCAGGCGGGCAGGTGTTGGATGAACCAGGATTGGGACTCAAAGAGGTTAGGGAAGAGGATTTCATCCCAGAGGTGTGGGGCAGAATGCAGATTACTAGAACACTGAGTAAGAATGAACCTGTGGGGTCAAGGAGGGCTGTATTATCTCGGATGGGGGCAAGGTGCTTCCTGGGATCTGGGAGATTTAAGAATCATCTTGTTCATAAGTACCTATTTTTGGAAATTCCACACCTCCAAAATGCCAACTGTTTCAGTAGTGAATGAGGTGCAGGTTGACCACCAGCTATCTGTCTTCCCTAAATGATCTTAACCAAGAGGACCTGTCTGCTTTAATGGAGCAATAAAGCAGATTTGAATATCTGATTATTGTTTATCTAGGGCTCAGGCTTGTGCTTTATCTGGTTTTATACTGATATTTTAAGATTCAGACAACATTTTGTTTGTGTTTTATGAAATAAAGTGAAGAGATTAAAGAAAAGCATTTGTTTTTAATTATAGTTTATCACACTACAAAGACTGAATTATTGGCTCAAATTTCACAGAATTCAGAGCTTCATTTTTCTGAGTGCCATTTTTTCCTTTGCGATTTTTATTTTCTAAATGGAAGATGACTGAGTTTATAGGAATATTTAATTCCATCCATGTCCTAGTTTCATCTGCATCTCAGAAGCTAACTGAACAACTCACTGTGTGTGTGCATGCTAGCGCGCATGCTCCTCACCAAAAACGGGGACTCAAATTTCTATAGAGCAATGGAAATATTGGGTAGTATCATGTTGCAAGTGGTCACCTGGAGATGCCACATTAAGGAAGCAGTCACTTGGTAGATTTCCTGACATGTTACTGCCTATTACGTACTGGGTGTCCAGGTTAGCGTCTCCAGATTCACCAGATTCAGGTTCACTTCAGAGAGAATGGAGAGCAGGCACTGTGATTTTCTATGCCTGTATTCATTCAAAACGAATACATATCCTCATTTGACCTTTAACCTTAAAAGTTCATAAGAATTTTAAATAATTTTAAAGTGATTGTGATTAAATATATAGTATAAATAATAGATAAGCACAAGATTTCAGTATTTCACCAAATGTCACTGCTATTGCTTCACTTGTTTTCATAAGGAAACACCTTGGCAGTGGCTTGAGTCTTCATGGTGTCAGAGCAGGCGCTTTACCTTTTCAACCAGAGGAAGCAAATCTAGCAAAGGACATCTTTCTTAGCATGCCAGCTGTGCTTTCTGGATAATAAGGTCTGCTACAGATGTTCCCATGATGACAAAAGAAACCAGGAAATATACAACAGAACAGGAACTTAGAAATTCAGAATAAAGGAAGTCAGCAATGAGATCTTTGAATTATTTGTAGGGACTTAGATTAGTTTTGTGGGGGCCTCTAAAACCCCTCATACAGGAATTAAATGTTTGTGAAATAACTGAAAACCAAATAATCAACTCTACATATTCTGCTGTAGCCTCACCTGTCAGTAGGCTAGGAGAATATAGTGCCTATGTCTGAAGTCCACACAAAGAACAAACTTAATTCTCATGACGAAAATAGAAATATAAAGTGATAATTGTAAGGGGAATTATAACTTTATTATCTAAATTTATTTCATGGTTTTTGTCTTATTTTATTTGAACCCTAAGTGAAATTACCATTCATTAGCATGATTAATTTCATGGAATGTTATTTTTTTATCCTTTAGAAGACAGGAAATTATGAAAAAAAATCCTGAGATACATGTGAATAAATTAATGGTTTCATTTCGCTTAGTATAGAAATTCATTTAGGATTACCAATTTCTATCAACTAGATCACATAATTGTTACCAGTACTTGAGTCAGCACCTTGTTAAATTTAAAAATTACAGATCTCTATAGATTTTCATTTTAATATGTACAAAGTGTTCTAGGTATTT
>NW_008359442.1:2509153-2562207 GCF_000622305.1 Nannospalax galili | reverse complement strand
CAAAGTGTTCTAGGTATTTTGGAGAAAGTGGGTTCCATTCAGTGTAGCTTATTGCAAAAATTGTAAAAGATAAAATTGTTCATTGATTTTTGGTAAGCCATCAAAAAGAAATTATAGCTATCTGACAGAAAACTCAGGAGAAATAAACAGCAAGATAATGTAGGAAATTATCAAAACTATGATTATATGGTGTCAGAAAGATTCAATAAAGCCTTATTTCCTTTTCTTATAAATTTGCCCCAGTGCTTTTCGAGGGCATAATTTTTATGATTGCTAATTGAAATCATAAGCTATAAACTATGGGTGCTATTGAAAAGAATCTTGCAAGAACATACCTGGATTAGAATAGAAAGCAGTTTTCGTTTTTCTTCTGGCTAAGGATCTGAGTCCACCTTGTTAAGTGTTGCTGTCACTGAGTTTGGTGTAGGGAAGACATGCAAAACATTTTTCTTGTCTTGATATGGAGTTAGACGTCAGCATTCACCTATATTGTGGCTACAGGAGGACCCTTGGCCTTCCAGTTTGTCATTCAGTCTGAACATCCTATTGCTAGACATTTGAATTATTGACTGTTAGAGACAACACTGTATTGTGTCTTATTACATGCTCTTGAGAATATATATGCTTCTGTAGCATATATTTCTGGAAGTAGAACAAGCCAGGGTCGAAGAATGTATGTATTTTGTACACACTGTGTATAGGTACTGACAACGTGCCTTCTGAGAGATGTATCAATGTACATGTATGACAGTGACATTCCCCAATTCCTCAAGGAATGCAGACATTTTGTAATTTAAGAGTAAAACTTTTTCAGGAAAGTAAACAAAATTTCCTCTGATTCCTTATATGTGAAAAGTCACAGAAATAGTTAAAGTATTAAATTCAAGTGTCATTGGTTTGATTGTATATGTGATGGTTTAAATTCCTATTGTATACATGGCAGCTAACAGCTGCCCACAACTCCTGTCCCAGGGGACCCGACAGCCTCTTCTGACCTCCGTTGGGCATTGTATGACATGGGTGCACTTACCTACATGGAGGCAATACATGCATACACATACACACAAAAATAACAATAAATAAAATATTTAAAAATTCCTATCATACTATAAAGAAAAATTTATGACATTTTCTGTGGATTGATTCCATTAATGTACAGTTATGTCAAGAGAAAATAAATCAACATTTTGTAAGTCTATTTTACTAATCACTTAATATGTGCTAAGCAGTTTGCTGAGCATTTGCATGTGTTAATATTATTTCTAAATTTTGTGTATGAGTATATTGCCTGCATGTATGTAAGTGAACCCATGTCATGCAATGCCTGCAGAGGTCAGAAGAGGATGTCGGATCCCCTGGAACTGGAGTTACAGATGGTTGTTAGCTGCCATGTGGGTGCTGGGACTTAAACCAGGGTCCTCTGCAAGAGCAGTCAGTGATCTTAACTGCTGAGTCATCTCTCTAGCCCTTGTGTTACCTAATTTAATTATCACAAAATGCTTTGTGGTAGATGTTATTATTTCCATTTTACTAAAGAGGAAATCAAGACCCAGAGAATTTATTTGCCCAAAGCCAACTAGCTAAAAACTGCCAAGCCGTGATATCAGACTGGATCCTTCTTGCCCTAGAACCCAGTTTCTAATTTACCTGATTTCATGGTCTCTTTATATCACTCAGCTATTGTCACCTGATGGTGAGAATCAGGGATATTTCCAAAAGAAAAAGAATGATAATCTAATCTCAACAGCCCTCTAGGTGGTATAGCCCTTTGTGACTCTCCCTACCGAAAACAGCTAGGCCTCTTCTAAGAACTTCTGCTTAATGCTAGGTCCAGATCAGTTTTTTTTCCTTGGTGGAAAGCAAAGTTAACAGTCTCCATTTTTTTTTTTCCCTCAGTGCTGGGGATCAACCCAGGGCCTTGCACATGTTAAGATAGCATTCTGCTCCTAAACCTAATCCCCTGCCCCACCCATCTCCCATTTCTTGAGCAAGGGGAGTTGAGTTCCTTTACAAGGCATAGGTAGGTAGAAACACTGTGTGCTTCAGCACAGTGACCTTTGAGATCTGCCCACCACATCTCCTTCTCTGATGGCCCAGTCTGAGAGCCTCATGTTTGGTTTTGGGATGTGGCTCAGGAAGAGCTCAGGTGACAATGCAGACTGATAATTGTCAACTCCTAGAACTGGACTCAGCTTTGCGGCTTGAAGTGGCTGACCCTATTTCATCTGAATATCTTGCCTTTCAGATGGTTTCGTGGTCATTTAGATACCCACCCACCCACCCCTGCTCTTCTGAGAAGACATAAGGATTAAGGAGTTGATGAGAGCAATTAGTTATTGGTGTTACTGTTACTGCAAATTTTTTTGTGTTTTAAGACTTTTGGTTCAGGCTAATAGGACCCCAAGGAAAGAAAGGAATTGAGTGGTTTATGTCACTGGAAAGATCCAGATTAGTGCTCGCATCAGGGCTTCCAGGGACTCATAACAGTGTTAGTAGTACTTAGACCGCCTTTCTCCATCTCTTGAGTGTTCTGCTCTCTGCTCATTTGCCTCATCCTTTCCTCACGCTGGCATATTCCTTTCAGTCTGTGGGGTGGGTGGGATAGTGGTCCCATGCCCTGGGGAGCTTCTGGCTCCCAACTGGAGACCTCAGAAGAAACTAGTTTTTTTCTAGTACAACCTTATAAAATTACGGGAAGGAAACTCTGGTTGGCCCTGCCTGACTCATGTGGGCATCCTTATGCCTGTAGCCAAAAATGGGTGTCATGGTTTTGTAGATAACACAAAGAACTATGGCAAGCAGTCCTCCTCGAGCCTTGTGATGGGGAAGTGTTCTTTCCTAAAAGAGGGAGGATAGTTACTGCCAGAAAAGGCAAGAGATGCTGGGTTTTCTAAAGCAGAGAACAGTTGAATTCAGGAAACAGATCCATGCTGCTATTTCTTTAAAAGGGATGGTCACCTTCTCTAATATCTTTATAATAAATTAGAGTGTGTGTGTTTGTCCATGCTGGCATGTGTGAAAGTCAAAGATTGCTCTTGGGGTATCTTTCTTAATTGCTTCTCCACCTTATCTTTTTATTTTTTAATTATTTATTTATTTATTTTTGGTATTTTTGAGACAGGGTCTCCCTGTAGTCCCAGCTGGCCTGGAACTCACTATGTAGACCAGGCTGGTCTCGAACTCAGAGATCTGCCTGCCGTTTATATGGGTGCTGGGTTCAGAACTCAGGTCTTCATGCTCACACAGCCAGTGCTTTACCCACCGAACTGTGTCTCTCGCCAATATCTTTAAAAAAATTTATTACCTATTTTTTCTTTTTGAGATAGGGTCTCCTGTAGCCTCAGCTAGCCTGGAACTTGCTATGTAGAACAGGTTGGCCCCAAACTCAGAGATCCACCTGCCTCTACCTCCTGAGTGCTGAGATTAATTTTGACTGATGCATAAAAACATTAAACTACATATTTGTAATGTCTTGATATGTATACATTATGTAATGTTTAAGTCAGGTTGACATTAAAGCAGTTAAATATGTCATCTCTTCAAAAACATTTCTTAATGGTAAGACCAATATCTTATCAGAACTGTGTTATAATGACAAAGATTTTACTTGGACGATGGGCAGAATAATGCACAGCGAATATGAAGCCTGCTGTTAGATTAGTGTTGTGGAGGACAGCGATCATCTCCTTGGTTTAATTCCTGGAAGCATACAAAGGTATGAGGGTGCTTAGATTCAAGCTTAGTCTTACCCTGAAGGGCTCTAATGGGAGAATTGGTAAAATGAGTTTCAGAACAGAAGATTCCCTTTGATTGCAGGGAAGAAGGTTCACACAGAACTATAGTCGTTTTACATAGAACACAAGGGAACAAAGATGATTAAGTTAGAGCTTCTGTTCCAGAAGAAAAATTGATTATGTATAAAGAAAAACTTACACAAGGAAGGACAAATGCTCTGCAGCACACAGAAATACCCTCTCCCTTACTGCCTTATGTCCTTATTAAACTGGGGACTCATTCTAAAAATCCACCGAAGTTGTGTTCTGTGGGTTTACTATTAAAATTTATTGCGCAGTTATGACAGAACATTTTTTTTTTAATGGCAGCATATGGTAGCCCAAGACTTTCCTTGGTTGATGTTGCAAAGTCCATTTTTAAAAATGTACTGTGTGGCTTGAACTTATGTGGGACTTTTGCATTCTGTCACCATTGCTGTGAATTATTACCAACAACTGACCAGCTGTCTGGAAAACTCTTCCTGTGGTCATCCATCTCCTCTGACTCTTACAATCTTTCTATCCATTCTTCTTGAGGACATGTTTAAAATATCTGGAATTTGCCTTTAATCCCACCACTCAGGAGGCAGAGGCAGGTGGATCTCTGAGTTCAAGGCCCACCTGGTCTACATAGTGAGTTCTAGGACAGTTGGGGCTACAGGGAGACCCTGTCTCAAAAAAAGACAAAAAAAAATCTGGAATTTGGAACTGGAGAGATGGCTCAACCATTAAGAGCACTGGTTGCTCTTGCAGAGGACCTGGATTCCTTTCCCAGCACCCACATGGCAGCTAACAACTGTAACTCCAGTTCCAGGGGATCTGACACCCTCTTCTGACCTCTGTAGGCATTGCACTATGTACATGCAGGCTATACACTCATATGCATAAAAATTTTTTAAATATCTGGAATTTTTTTTGGTCTTTTTGAGACAGGGTCTCCCTGTAGCCTCAGCTGGTCTGGAACTCACTATGTAGACTAGGCTGGCCTTGAAATCACAGAAATTCTCCTGCTTCTGCCTCCCAAGTGCTGGGATTAAAGGTGTATGCCATCATGCCAGGCCTAAATAACTGGAATTTAACTGCATCCTCCAAACTCCCTTCTCATTTTTAGGAATTTGGGGAGACAGAAGAACCATGCATTTGTCTCAAGTGATACTAAATTTCAAAACTTGAAAAATGTGACATAATTTATTGTTCATTTCTGGCTACTGAGTGCCTTCTATTGGTTTTCTGCAAAAAGGCAGTAAGAAATAAGAGCAGTGAGCCCTTGGGTTTCATGATGATTCCTGGAATGCTTTAAGCCTGCATTTGACATGTGAGGCTCTTTTGAAGGCATGCTTTAGCATTCTCTACTTGTAACTTCCAAAACTGTCTTCCTGCTTTCCAGCCTTGGGGTGAGTTCACTCTAGGGCATCGTCTTCAGCGTGTCTAGCGACCCACTATTTTTCATTGCACTGTGCTTAAATTACACACCCAGAATTGTAGGGAACCTCGCAGGTTTTTTAGGTTGCTCTTCCCCCCATTATCATTCTTATATTTTTTTCATTAAGCCAAAATTTGAAAATAAGACCTGAAAGAAAAATATATACATAGCCAATCACCAAATAACTTTTAATTTTTGTAAATTTTTAAATTGAAGTATAACGCACATATAAAAAGCTCGCAAATTGTCACTGTTCAACTCCGGGAGATTTAGCAAAGTGAGATTTCCATATACTGCCAGTCAGACCAAGAAACGCAGTATTGCAGTGTCCCAGAACCTCTGACCTGCAGCTAGTTGGCCCCTCTTGTCAACTACTACTATTTTGACTCCTCTTTGTCTCTCCTGTTGCCGAACTTTATATGAATTGAGTCACACAGTGTGTGCTGTTTTGTGTGGGGCTTGAATTGTTCATCATTCTGAGATTCATGCATGTTGATGCATATAATAGTAATTCATTTATCACTGCTGTGTTGTGTTATGTGAACATAATTTACTCTCTTTACCATCAGGCATTTTGGGTGTCTTCAGTGTGGGGCTATTGTAAAGAAAGTCTCACTGAGTATTCTTTGAGAGCTTGTTTGGAGGCTCTGGCAGGGGAACGCAGGTATTCGTCACCAAAAGACCAGTTCTCTCTGGGGAAGATTGTCCTCTTCATCTGAGCACACAGCTTGGGGAGGGATATATATGGAGTGTTGAGGAAAGAAGGGGACACCTGCCTAGCCAGCCAGATCAGCTGAATCACCCCTAGTGATCACTGGGGTGACATGTCACAGACAGATCACTCTCACATTCTCTCTGAGTATTCTTTAAAATTTATTTAGCTATTTATCTTTTCATTGTATGTGTTATGTGTGTGTATGGGTGTGGGTACACAAGCTGTGCTTGCATGGGTGGAGGCTAAAGGTCAGCACTGGGTGTCTTCCTTTATCATTCTCCATCGTATATTTTGAGACAGTGTCACTCTCTGAACCTGGAGCTTGCTGTTTTGGCTAGACTGACTGGCCAGCAAGCTCTTGGGTCCACCTGTCTATGCTTAGATTTTCTGTGGGTGCTGGGGATTTGAACACATGCTTGTGCAGCAAGCACTTTACACACTAAGCCATCTCTCCATCTCTGAATAGTCTTACAGATGTCTTTTGGTGGATGGACTTGTGTTCTGGGTATAGGATTATACCCAGATCATAGGGAATGCAGATGTTTAGCTTTAAAAGGCAAATTACCAGACATTTCTCAACTGACTAAACCATTTTATGCACTGGGAATGTATGAGAGTTCTTTTTTTCCAAATTATTGCCAACATTTGTTGTCTCTTTTTGCAGTTTTAGACATCCTGGGAGGGAGTAGCACATTTTGTGTGTGTGTGTGTGTGTGTGTGTGTGTGTGTGTGTGTGTGTGTGTGTTTTACATTTTATTTTAAATTTGATTTTTTTCCAGTTTGATCAATAAAATGACCACTAACGTAGGTAGAATGTCCATTCAAACATCCATACTCAAATTCCTGGAATTTAGGAATATGTGACCTTACATGACAAAAGGGACTTTAAGATATAGTTAAGGATCTTTAGAGTTGAGAGGTTATCCTAGTGAGCCTAATGTCAAAAAGGTCCTTATAGGGGCTGGAGAGATGGCTCAGTAGTTAAGAGCACTGGCTGTTTTTGTAGAGGCCCTGGGTTCAAATCCCAGCACCCACATGGCAGCTAACGCTGTACATAATTCTAGTTCCAGAGGATCTGATGCCTTTTTATGTCCTCCATAAACATTGCATGACATGGGTGTTCTTACATACATGCAGGCATAACACTCATACACATAAAATAAAAATAAATAAATAAAAAAATTAAAAGGCCCTTATAAGTGAAAAACGGTGGCAGGAGGATCAGAAAAGAAAAGCCCATAATGGAAGCTGTGATGCAGCATGGGAGACTCGACTGGCCACTGCTGGCTTGGAAGATGGAGAGCCCATGAGCCAAGGAATGTGGCCAGCTTCTAGAAGGTGGCAAAGAAATAGATTCCCCTTAGAACTTGGAGAAAGAACACATCCTTGACAGTAGGAGTTTTGCCTGTTGTGAACCATGTCAAATTCCTAATTTTCACAACTGTAAGATAACAAAGTTTTGCTGTTTTAAGTTGCCAAATCTGTGGCAATGTCTTACTACAAAAGCAACAGGAAATTAATAAAAGCACTCTTTCATAGGTCTTTTGATCATCTGTGTGCTAACTTTTGTTAAGTGCCTGTTCAGATCTTTGACTGTTTAAACTTCTGGTATCATCAGGGAAATCAGGGTTCCTTTTTATAGCTTCTTAGATTCATTAATAAAAGAATTTAGAAACAGAGCTAGAAGGGTGCTTTAGGACAATTTTATTAGTGTTTGAAAGAAAATAGCAGGGTAAGCAAGCTGAAAATCCTGGAGGGGTAGGTGGGGAAGAGAGAAAGCTGGCATGTTCAGCACTGGAGGGCAAGCAGCTGCATGGCAGAGTGAGAGGGCTTCACATGATGGCTGAGAAAGCCCAGTGTCAAGGGATGCATGCTTAAGCTTTTGGCCAGTATTTGAGAAAGACCTAGAGAGAAAGGAAAGTTGGGCTTTGTGAGTTAGTACTTAGAGGGAAGATTTGTAAACTGCTGCATTAGGGGAGGGGCTTCTGGGAACATAAGCACCTTATTCATTGAGGGGATAATTATTTCTCCCATCTCCTTAGCATATCCTCAGGTGAATGAGCTTTCTTGAGGTTTGGTCTCCAGGCCAGATGACTGACAGGCCCAGATTGGTGCAATATTCTAATCTTGGAGCAGATCAGGATGTCTATCATATCTCCACTCAGGGCTAGAGGTAGAACTCAGATTCTATTATTTTGACATGGAGCAAGTAGCTTTCCTGCAACAGTCCTCAGCAAAGCCCTGATATATATTGGAATGTTTACCTTTCTAGTGTTACCAGTGACAGGTGATGGGGTTCATCCTCAGTGGCATCTAAGGCCTCCAATCTCTGTAACACTAGGGTGTCTGTCCTTTTCTTATTGAAATTGGAATTATCTATATATCATAATGTGTTGCTTAACAATAGAGATCCATTCTGAGAAATATATGCTTAGATAATTTCTTCCTGTGCAAAAATCATAGAGTGTAGCTACACAAACCTAGGTGGTAGACTCTACACCAAGGCTCCCTGGTATATATTATCATATATGCTGTCTGTCTTTGACCCAAATGTTTGTGCTAGGCAAATGCTTTACTACTGACACACATCTCTGTTTTTAATGGCACCTACTGATGATTAGGAATTCTTAATTTAATGAAGAAAAATGCATGAATCTTTTATGATTGGTGTTTTCCATGTCTTGTTGATATTATCTTTTAAACAGTGCTATTCAGTAGAACACTGCACCATGGAAATGTCATGTCTCTGTACTCCCCAATATGGTATTCTACTAGCCGTATTTGGCTACTGGTCAGTTGAAATATGCTTAGTACAATATAAATTTATTTTTTTAAAGTGAAACAGTCTCGTATATCTGAGGGTTGCCTGGAATTTGTTATATAGCCAAAAATGACCTTTGAACTTCTGATCATCCTGCCTCTAACTCCCAAGGGTTAGAATTAACAGATGTGTACTACCATGGCCTGTGTATAAGTGCTGAGGATCAAACTCAGGGCTTTGTGCTTGCTCTATCCTTAGCCTATTCATTCACCTGTGGGGGCAGAGGTTAATGTTGCTTTCCGCCTTAATTTTTTGAGATACTGAATCCAGGGCTTGCCATTTTGGCTAGGCTAGCTGGCCCCTAAACCTAGGATCATCCTGTCTGTCCCCCCCCCTTTGGTGGTATTGGCTACTTTTATGTGGGTTCTGAGGAACTGAATTTAGGCTCAAATGCTTGCATAGCAAGCATGTTACCCATTGAGCCATCGCCCCAGCCCTCATGAGCATTTTTCTACAAAAGTCTTTCCTGGTTTTGAGATTATTCAAAAGGAGAATTTCTAATGTGGTTTTGTTGTTTGCTCTAAAGGTTTTAGGAATTTCTCTTTATTGCTATCATGCTGAAATTTAGCAGCAATATATCTGTGTTTGGGTCTCTTTCTATCCATTGTTCTATGCTTTGGGGATCTTTCAGCCTATAGACCCATGAGCCTCAGATCTGGAAGGGTCTCTTCAAATTTGCTGTGATAATGTCTTTCTTTCCATCCCCTCTGCTCTTTCTTTTTCAAAGTCTTTTTGAGACTTCCTGGATCTGTAATTATAATCCTATTTTATGTAACACTGTTATCTTTCATATTTTATTTCAATTTTATCTTCCAAACCTGTTGAAATTTTATTTCTGCTAACATTTCATATTTTGTAAAGCTCTTTAAAATGTATAGAGTGTCTCTTTTTTATAGATTCTCGCTTTTGTGTCAGTATATTACAGTATTATCTGCTACTTCTCTGAGGATATTATTTCCCCCCTCTACTTCCTTCCTGACCCTATTATCCTGACATTGCTTTCTCCTCCTATATCTTTGCTTTGGTTTTTAATTTTAAGGTTCACAGCTCTCATCAGATCTTGGGCCGCCTTTGGCTTTCTCTCTTTAAGAGTCACATCCTCAAAATGTAATTGGAGACTTGTGTGAGGACATGGGGCTTGGTTATTGACTTTGTGGGAGGGGTTAAGGTGGTGCACCAACTTTTTAATAGGCATCTTCTCTTAAAATGGTCAGCTTCCTCAGAAATGATCTCTTTTTTCCAGTATCTTCATGAGTTTAAGGTGGCCAGGCTGTCAGTTTTCTAGTATCCATGGTTCAGAAGGCAGACTCTCAAGCCTGGGTATGGGCCTCAGCGCCTTCCCAGAGAGGAAGCCTCCAGACTTCTGTGCAGGTTGAAGGAGGACCTCTGGACTGAGCTAACTGCTCTTCATGTAAGCTTTCAGGTAAGGCTCCCACCTCATTCACCTTCCACTCCTGTCTTCTCAGGAGTGGTGTCTCAGGTCTTCAAGCTCCAAACTGTCCCAGGTTTTCGGCTGTGAATTGGCTGCTTCTCTGGCTCCCTTTCCTCCCACCTTCGTCCTGGTTGGCTTTGGTTTCTGGGGCTCTAGAATCCATTGCCACTTATTTGTCTCCTGGTCCTTTTTCATCATTTTAAGTTTCTTTTTCATACTTTATTCTTTGTGGGTTTGTATCTTTTAAAATAACTCTTTTTAGTTTAGTTTTGTCACAAATTGTAGAAAACTTCAAAACTCAAAGTCTTGTGTTGGTGTTTGAATGTCATGGACTATACTTTTCATTTCTAAGAGTTCGATTTGATCTAGTGTTCTTTGTTCTGTGGTCCTCTTCTACCATGTGGTGTCTATACCTTTTTAAAAAAATCTTTTTATTGGTTTAAACATATTTACAATCCTTCACATTGTTGTACTATTTCTAAGTCTTGCAGTGGGAGGTGGGCCAGGGGCTGCTGGACTCTCTTGTGTTTCTTGACCGTCCTCCTGTGTAGTACTGTTTGTAGGAGTCCTGCAGACCCTGGTGTAGAGACATCCCTGAGTAGATCTGACTTTGCTTCTAGCTGGCCAGATGGTGCCTTTCCCTATAGTCTCTTATTCCTGGGCCTCTGTGTGTGAGTGGAAGTTAAATTTACTGCTGGGAGGTGCACAAGCTCGGCTTCCAGACTCCCAGTGTGGTCTCCTCCTCCCGCCGTCTTTATGACAGAGAAATATTCCCCCAAACTACAGTTTAGGGAACAAAAAGATTTATTGGGCTTGCTAACAGGGCATATGATGGCAGGAAGGAGTTACTTACAAAGGTATGAGCACCCTTGGGCTTTTTTTCCCCTACATGTCAGCTGCAGCTTCCAGGCCCACTGCCAGCAGTCCAAGATGGTGAAGCACCTTCCTCCTTTTTGGCTTCCTCTGTGTCTATCCTTAGCCCTCCCCCTCATGCAGATGAGGCTGACTGATTGGGTGGGAGGCGTGATTGTCTCCATCTGCCCCTCCCTTCCTACAGAGAGTCTTGTAGTCTAATTAGTTTGAGGTGATTGGAACAAGCGGTGAGAAGGCATCTATTCATTGCTGGTCACTCTGAGGACAAGCTTATCCAGCAGTGAGATTCTGGAATGTGTGATGGTCTCATCTTTGCTTGGCTCTCTCTTGTGCATCTCTCGGGTCTCTGTTGAGAAGTGACTTTCTCATTTCCAGATATCCCATTCTCTGTATTTTCTCCCAGTACCCTGTGCTCCTTCCATCATAGTCTCTATCCTTTAGCATCGTCATTCATATATTTGGCTCTCTCTTCTGTGTGAAGAATATAGTTATTCTGTCTAAGAAGATAATTATATGGGAGGCAAGATCATTAAATACCTACCAAAGTACTTGGTCCTAAGTAGGTGTCAATACATATTTTCTAAGTGAGTATAATGCTGTACTTGTAAAAGCTTTGTACAGGTGGATTTCAGATTGGTCAGAGTATTTTTTTGTTTTAGTTTTGCTACATTCCAGAACCTCCTTCATAGATCTATGAGGCAACGCAGGGATACTCTACCAACATAAAATGTGAGGGCACAGATGATTCACAGGTTACCTTTTAAAGTTGTAAAAAGGCACAATTACCACAAATTTTAAGATCACTAATCCGCTTTTATGTGTGGTTTTAGAACTGGGTAACACCTTGTTCTGTCCAATGGAGTGTTGGTTCTGATGAGCTAAGCAGAGGCTTTCTAGCTGAAAGGGTATAAGAAGGCAGAAATAGGTAGCAAAAGTGAACTGACTGATAATTCAAAATTACTTTCCTGTGATGGGAATGTAGTTCAGTGGTAGAGCATCCCCCTAAGCATGAGCAATGCCCTGAGTTTTGTCCTCAGTATCACTAAAACAAAACCTAAAATATTTGCTTTCTTTGTAGGGCTAAAATAGAGGCCACTTCCTTATTATGCTGACAGGTAGGCTGGAATTCCTGGCCTGCTTCTTTGTGTTTTAATCTGTTTAAAAATTCTATTTAATTATGTGAAACATGAGTGACTCCATTCTGGTTTGGCTCTGTCTGCTGGGGTCCTGGGCAGGAGGCCATTCCACACAATGACTGTAACTATAACTGTGTTTGGGTTCTTTCTCTTATCCTCATTTCCATGTATGATGCATAGATGGATCAAGTGCTTTAAGCTGTTATCTGATGGTGTGCCTGACATCCAGCATTTGATACACTCTTGCTGGTGCTCACTCTTACATGAGAAAGCATCCATCATGTGAGTATGTTAGTTCCATTTTCATTTTTGTGAAGTGTTGTGACAGTGAAACAGCTGTGTCACGATCAGCTGTTGTGTCTGAAGTGTTCTCCTTACAGTGGTAAGAAATGACAAATTATATTTGGTACATTATACTGTTCATCTCTAATAATTAAGCCAATGGTTTGTAGTGGCTCTGGCCAGTATTTCTTGCAGCTGCCCTCAAAACTGGAGTTTAGGGCCTACTGTTTTAAAGTTTTGTCCTTTTTACAGCTAAGTGATCAAATAACTCTAGTTTTCTGTCGTATTTTATAGTAAGATTAGAATGAAGAGTCATGGCATTAAGTATTATAAAATGGTGGGAAATTCTATACTTCATTCACTTTGGAAGTAATATTTGCTAATGTCTATTGGTTGCTTGCCATATGCTAGCCATTCTTCTAGAACTCATTTAAATCTAAAAAAATGTTGACCTAATATTAGTAAATTGTTATACCTAAGCATTATATGAAGCTCAGGAGAGGTCAGTATGTTCAGAATGTAATACAATTTAATATTTTGTTTTTATTTTATGTGTATGAGTGTATTGCCTGCATGTGAGTGCACCCGTGTCATGCAATGCTGCAGAGGTCAGAAGAGGGCTTCAGATTCCCCTGGAACTGGAGTTAAGGACGGTTTGTAGCTGCCATGTGGGTGCTGGGAATTGAACCTGGGTCCTCTGCAAGAGCAGTCAGTGCTCTTAACTTCTGAGCCATCTCTCCAACCCCCAGAATGGAATACAATTTAATTACATCCTAATATCAAGTTGTGCTAAAGCTTACCACCTATTGCCATACTTTTTTTGACTATTTTTGAGTTTCTAGTAATGCATATTAAAGGTAGTTTAGGTGATCTGTAGCAGTCTTCCCAATTGACTGGATGAAACATGAAAAACTAAAAAGCTTTGACTTATGTTTATCCATGTATCAATAGCTAAGTGTCTTTATCTCTATCTATTATCTATACCTAGCTGGAAAGGGATTTATTAGAATGTTTTATGGACCCATATTTATTATGAGTGCTGAGAAACTTTATAATCTACAAGCTAGAGATCCAGGAAAGCCACTGGTGTACTTAGATGCCAGGAGAGTTGCAGGGCTCATGATATTGAGCCAATCCTACATCTCCAGATCAGAGAATGAGGACAGTGGAGGGCAGGATCACTTCCAGCTCAGAAGTTGTACAGTTCATTCAATCTTCTTCCACCTTTTTGTTCTAACGAGGCCCTTAGTGGATTGAATGACGTCCACCTTTATTGAGGCTATCTGCTTTACTCAGTCCATCAGTTTGAATGCACATCTCTCCTGGAAACATTGTCAGATACACCTAGACATAACGTTTATCTACTTATCTGGGCATCCATCCAGTGGCCCTGTCAAGTTGACCAAATTACACCCAGGAGCCTGATAGACATGAATGAAAATCCTTTGTAGAGAGCAATAACATCCATACTTCAAGTTATTTCTACAAAACTTTTTCAAATGCAATGCTCAGCTGTGAACGGAGATGACCAGGCATATGAGTAGACAATACAGAAAGAATGAAAATCAATGGGAATGTGTACCATATATAGTCATTTGATGATTTGGAAGAAGAGGAAGATCGGGGAAATGGGAGGGAGCAATATTTGAAGACATAATGGCTGAACTCTCGGCAGAAAGCTCCTATTTAAGAAGTTCAGAGAATTCCAATCAGGATAAATAACAAGAAATCCACATCTAGACATATAAAGTTCAACTTCAGATAATAGAGACGAAGAGAAAATAGGAAAAACCTGCCAGAGAAAATGGTCAGAAGATGTACTTTCACAGAAGAGCAGCTTGAAGCTGACTTCTCTTTAAGAACAGTGGAAGGACAAAGGGAGAAGCAGATATTCACTTGCTGATAAAACCTGGATTTCCTCCACTGATGCTCAGTAAAAGAAATGCTATAGGTTTTACTTTCAGTAGAGCTGAGTCAAAGATTCAGGAATGTCGAGTAATAAATATGGGAGCAAATGAGCACTGTATTAAGTGATAGCCACGTCTTGTTAAGTTTTAAAAAGGTATAAAATTTATCTGGGCATGGTAACACAGCCCTTTAATCCCAGCATTCAGGAGGCAGAGGCAGGTAGATTTGTATGAGATTGAGGCTAGCTGGTCTCCATAACAAGTTCCAGGCTAGCTAGGGCTACAGGAAGACCCTGTCTCAAAATCAAAAACAAATACAAACAAAAAAGGCATAACGTTTGAAAAATACATAGTAATAATACCAATTTAGTTCAGAGGGCTTAAGGGTCTAAGTGGGTTTTAAATGTTCTAAGTTCTTTCTAAGAAGGGTATAAAAATGTAGATTAACATTCAGCCTTTGCAAGTCAAAGCCATCTGTTATTTATGGAATAATCAGCACAAGTTTACAAATGAGTTTACAAAATAAATGGAATATTCAGCCTCTTATTTTTTTTTGTAGAAGATACAAATTTTGTCAACATAATTAGCTCTCTTGTGCATTCCTGGTGCTACTCTTGAATTTAAGGAGTCAGTGTATGCACATGCAAGAGAATGGCTCCTTAAGTTTTACTAGCTCAGAGCAAGAGGCAAATAATATGTCTGTTTTGTCAGTGGACATTATTAAGAGAAAGTGCCTTTCTTCATCTTGCTAACTTCTGCACTATGCTAAGTGTATTTCATTTCCATACTGTGCTGAGGAAGATGAGTTTCTATCTCTTAGAGTCTGGCATCCTCCGGGGCTCTGTAGGTGTGGGACTCCTTCCTTCCCGCTTCCCTGCTTTGTGTTACTTGAAGTCCAAGCACATTTTTGCTGGTGTTTTTCTCCCATCTCTTAAAATTTATACATAATCTAAGATTAAAGTTTCAGGTCCGACAAAGAAAGTTAGCCATAAGACCCAGGGAAACTTGCTTTCTGATTAAAAACTTTATTTTTATTATTGTGTGTGTGTGTGTGTGTGTGTGTGTCCATCCATGATGTGTGTGTATGTGTGCCACAACATGCATATGAACATCAAAGGATAACTTTAGAGTTGGTTCACACCTTCTACTTTTATGTGGGGATTGACTTTGGGCTGTCTGGCGTGCACAGCAAGTGCTTTACCTACTGAGTGATCTCACTGGAACGTTCCCGTTCCCGAGTTTCCTATTTTTTAAGTATTTATGAGGAAATCAGTTTTCTTTGTAATTATCAGTAGGCTTCCTTATATACTACAGGATCAAGCCTCAGACTCTAATTCTGAACCATTAATCTGAGGTATTATAAAGATGCTGGTAATTCAGATTTAGCCTAATGATTGGTATTTTTTTCAGTTTCTCCTATTTTATAGTCAAATTGACCCGTCATAGTTAGATTGCAGGGAGAGGGCAGGGTTTTGTCTAACCTAGTTTGTACTCAGATTTGCTGTCATTGAGGGTGACCTTGAACTTCTGATCCTCCTGCCTTCTGAGTGCTAGGATTACAGGTGTGTACCACCATGCCGTTTTTACAGTGCTGGGGATCGAACTCAGAGCTTCATTTGTGCTAAGCAAGCACCTGAACTACATCTCCAGCCTTGATCAGTGATATATTTTTACCTAGTGTTTAATTTAATCCATTTCTTTTTTAATTTTGAAAAATTAATTTTTAATTATATTAGTAATATATAAATAAAATCACTTCTGAATGTCAAAGAATCCCAGATAAAGCTTTTTGGGTTTTCCCCCATTTTCCTTCCCTATTCCCTGGAGCCTGTGTAAATATTTATAGTCACATGTTTGCTACCCAAGAACTTACAGGGTATTGTTTTGTGTTTCTTCTTTCTAATGTAATTCCCCTGTTGACAAACTTTTAGGTTCTTTCTGTTCTCTTGCTTTTCAGTGTTTTGGTGGATACTTGTACTTGGGGTGGCGGTGTCTCTCCAGGGAGATGCCTAGAGTGAACTTGGTTGGTCATTTTCAGCTTTAATAAACTCTCTAGAACTGCACTACAAAGAGGCAGCAAGCTTGAAGAATACTTACTTCACCTTGTCAATCTACGACTCTGCCAGAATTCATTATTTTAAATTCTGTTTTATGTGTATGAGTGTTTTGCCTGCATGTACATAAGTGTACCATGTGTGTGCAGTGCCTGTGAAGGCCAGAAGAGGGTGTCAGGTCTCGTGGAACTAGAATTACAGACAGGTATGAGCCACCATCTGAGTGCTGGGAGCTGAACCAGGGTTCTCTGCAAGAGCAACAAGTACTCCTGACCCCTGAGCTATCTCTTAAGCTCCAGATTTCATCATTTTCACCAAATGAAATTTCCTTCCTTCCTTCCTTCCTTCCTTCCTTCCTTCCTTCCATCCATCCATCCATCCATCCATCCATCTGTTGTATGTTTGCTTGGTTGGTTGTTTTTCGGTCTTTTTGAGACAGAGTCTCCCTGTAGCCCCAGCTGTCCTGGAACTCACTATGTAGACCAGGCTGGCCTTGAACTCAGAGATCTGCCTGCCTCTGCCTCCTGAGTGCTGGGATTAAAGGTGTGTGCCACCACACCTGGCTGTGAATGTTCCATCTTTTCATCACCTGAACAAACTTTGACAGCTAACTGATGCTCTTCCCCTTCAGGTAGGATTTCCACGATGGAGATGTACGTTGGATCCATTCTCTCCTCTCCACTATGAAATGAATGGAGCATATTTTTACTAGAAAAGGAATCTGGGACAGACGAAAAGAATGGCAGTTATCCCCTGTGTCTGGGTAATATAAACCTCCTGATACAGAGGATGAAGCTTAATGTGATGATGGATAGTGACCAAAGATGCTTTTATTAATCTCAGAAATGCTGAATTTGGTAATCAGTGTCTTCATGGTTTATGCTAGAGGAGAAGTTAATCCCAAGGCATTTTAGAAACTAGATTTTTCAGCTTCTCTGCTTTATAATTTAATTCCTGTATTAGTCTCAGTGACAGTGCAACTGAACACTGAGTCTACTCATGGTTGAGAAATTGTTTCCCATATGGTTATTTCATCTGGGAATGAGTTTAAGTGGATTCCAAATGCGATGATATCTTAAGTTTGTGAAATGGCCTTGTTTGATATTTACACTTGAATTTTATATAATTCTGTGAACTTGAAAATTGAATAATAAATGATATACTTTGTTTAAATATTTATTTATTGTGTGTGGGGGGGCATGCAAGTGCCGCAGTACACATGTGGAGGTCAGAGGATAATCTGACTTGAGGGAATCAGTTTTCTTTTTCCACCATGTGGATCCTGGGGATCAAACTCAGGTTGTAAGTTTGGCAACAACTTGCTTACCCACTGAGCTATGTTGCCAGCCTGTATACTTTGTTTTTTATGAATATTTGTTGAAAAAAAAAGTATAAATGAAGGTAAGTGTTTTTACTAACTTGGGGAAAGTACCAGGGATACAAAAAAGTTACATAAGAAAATTTTCGTTTTCAAAGCAGTTTACTAGTTTAATCCAAAGTGTGCTTTACTATGGCAATGTATTCACTGAAAGTATCAAATATTTGATCATTTTGAAAATCACAAAGGCATAAAAGTAGGCATTTATGAATTACATTAGAATTTGGTTGAAAGTACTTCTTTCAATAGTATAAATCAAACTCTGTTGCTATAGTCTTTAATTTGCCTGAATTATAACATAAAGCTTTAAAAATAGCAACAAAAAAGACACAGTGATAAAAATAAAGCAAACACAACCTAGATGTGATATCTAGCCTTTAAGAACATGGAGACATTTTCAGTTTATTTCACTCATTATTATTATTATTGAGCTGAGGTCTCACTATGTAGCCCTGACTCACTATTTGGACTAGGCTGGCCTCATCTGCCTGCCTCTGCTTCCTGAGGCTGGGATTAAAGGTATGTGCCACCACACCATCCCAGTTTATTTTAGAATAATTTCTAACATAGAAAAATAATAAAAGTAACATACAGATTTCACCCATTTTACTATTTGGACATTTTTGCCTCACTCTTCCTTTATATAGATGCATATTTATTATCGTTTTGTTCTGAATCATTTGAAAGTAGGTTCCATACATTATTCCCCTTTGCCTTTAATACTGAAACATAGACTTTGAAGAATATTCTCTCACATAATTATAATATATAATTCAGAAATTCAGTGTTGGCATAGTATCTAGTCTATGTTCTAATGTAGTTGGTGGTGTTTTTCTTAGGATAGTCGTTTTCTGTTACAGGAGCCTCCTGGATCATGCATTGCATTTTTGTTGTTCTAATCCAGCCCCTACCCCCCAGGTTGTTCCTTGTTTTTCCTTATTTATCTCTCTTCTTCCATAATGAGAACCTTGGGTCCCCAAAAAATATCAATACGTGTACTCACTTGATCATCTTGAAATATAACAAATAGTCTCAGTCTCCTCTAATCTAGATGAATGCCTCCATCTTTATCTTTTAGGGCATTGAATGTTTTGAAGAATAAATGTCAGTTACTTATAGAGTTTCTTCAAATTACAGTTCTCTAATGGTTTTCATGAGTATGTTCAGGGTATGGGCTTTTGACTGGCTGGAGTATCTCCAAAGTCTGTCTTGGCTTGTAGCCTCAGATCCATGCATGCTGTTTGCCCAGTATTGACTAGGTTAAATCTAATTATGTTAAAGCTGATCATTAACGTATTACTCATTTTTCTCATTATATAGTCTGCATTTTCAGTTTCATAATTAAAAAGCAACTTGTGAGGAAATGTTTTAAATGTTTCTCACCAAGCTTGTCCATCCCCAGATTTAGCAGGTTTTGCTGATTTAGGTCTAATCTGTAATGTTTTGAAGCCTTAGCACTCTTTACATGTGTATTAATTGGCATTCTGCCCTAATGAGGTGCTTCCTACCCTTATTCATTTTGATGCTAAAATTATCCACAGGGCCAGGAGGAACTCCTTTAATTTATTTCCTATGTCCCTTTGATAGACCTTGATTTTTTTTTAGCATTTTATTATTTTTGGCATAATTAGCAGTTCTAGGGCCATCTCATACTTACCTTTCCCCAGCACTGGAATCACCCATTTCTCCAAGGAGCTTTGGTTCCTTTACTAGAATGACTATTTAAAAACTTTCTAGCTGGGAATGGTAGCTTTGCTTGTAATCATAGCACTTGTGAAGGTGAGGCATGTGGCTTAAGAGTTTGAGGCCAGCCTGGGCTATGTGGCAAGTTCCAGGTCAGCCTGGCTAAATAGTGAGACCCTGTCTCAAAAGAGAAACTGTTGTCTGTGCTCTTTGCTGTACTGGGATACCATTGATTCTTGATGCTTGAGCTGACATAGCTGGGGAATACGTACAGTAGGCCTACTGTACTCACAGGTTCTGTAGCCATGGATTTAATGAACTCTGGACTGAAAACATTCGTGGAAAAAAATTGTGTCTGTACTACTCATGTACAAGTGATTTTGCTTATTATTTTCCCCTAAACAGTACAGCAATAACAGTTACACATAGAATTTACATAATGTTAGGTATTATAAATTACCTGAAGATGTTTTAAAGTATATAGGAAGTGGCTGGGGGAATATCTCAGTTGGCTAAGCATGAGGACCTGAACTTGGATCCTTAGCAACCCACAAAACACCTGTAATCCCAGTGCTGGGGAAGCCCAGATAGAGTTTCCTTGGGCTTGCTGGCCCATCAGTCTACACAACTGTTGAGCTCCAGGTTCAATGAGAGACACTGCTTCAAAAAAACAGGGTGAAGAAATAGTTGAGAAAGACCCCCAAAGTTGACTTCTGGCCTTCACACAGTATACATACCAGTCTACACAACTGTTGAGCTCCAGGTTCAATGAGAGACACTGCTTCAAAAGAACAGGGTGAAGAAATAGTTAAGACCCCCAAAGTTGACTTCTGGCCTTCACACAGTATACATATGCACACCTACATATGCACCCCTCCCCAAGGTATATGGGAGGATGTGTGTAGATTATACATACACTATATGCTTTTATTTAGGAGACTTTGGGAATCTGCAGATTTCGATATCTACTGGGTGTGCTGAAACCAATCTCCCATGGATATGGAGGGAGAACTGTACCTATGTACGTACAGGTTAAAAGATATTTTAAAATCATGAATTTGTACTGACACTCCCAATTCAAACATAGCTCTCCACCCCAAATTCTTCCTTTTCCTTTTCTCATTTGTGAGAAACATAGCCACAGAAATTCCCCTCTCTCCTTTTTTTGGTCTTTTCAGACAGGGTCTTCCTAGGTAGACTGACCTTGAACTCATAGATAGTTCTCCTGCTTCAGCCTCCCAAATACTAGGATTACAGGAATGTACCATCATGTCTAGAAGTAATCTGCTTTCAAAAATACTGAAAACTTTAAAATCAAGCATAGTATGTGCCAAGACTCGTCTTTATTGATTTTGGATGAGTAGGTAGTTAAGAGATACTGTCTTTTCCAAGACTTGGAAAATGTGTAGAATGAAATAATTTTTGAGTCTTTACCAGGAGCCTAAGAGTGAATGTAGCTCAAAATGTTCAAGGTGCAGATTGCTTATAACATTAATTGGAAAAAGTTCCAACAGGTGCTTGGAAAACCGGTGGTACTTTCCCTACATGCCACAGGGAGGCGCGTTGGCCCAGATGGTTTCTGCCAGACTGAGGCTGGGGATGTGAGGGTCAAGATCCCCCTGCCCTAAAGGCCTCCCAACATTATTTTGGTGGCTCTATTGCATCTCTTAGGGTTTCCATCTAGGAATAGGGTAGGCCTTGAAAGGAGGCCTCTGATCTCTCCATTTGGTCTCCTTATCATCTTACTTTCTAGTCAACAGTTTTTGTTTAGATTGTGAAGAATGACTGAGAGTTAAGTAACCCATCTAGGATCATAATTCAACTAATTATTTTCATTATGCCATTTTAGGAATGTTATGAAAAGAAAATATGTATTCTGTGTGTCTGCTTATGGAAGAGATCAGGTCTGTACAATTTCTGACTACAAAACAAATTGGCCTAAAGTAGACAGTGGGAATACTATCAGGTAATTCTAAATGAGAGTCATTTAAAGTAAATATGGAATTAATGAGGTTAGACCAAAGGAAAAAGTAGAAGTAAGTGATAGGTGATACCTGATTCCTCAAAGTAATCATAAATTCATTATCCTGATGGTTCATGAAACCCTGGGGGGCACTCCACTTGCATAAAGAATTTGAGGTGTAGTAATTTCAAATTGCATTTGTCTGCCTCTTGGTGCTTGAATAGGCTTGCTTGATTGCTACTCAATGGCTGTAGTGAAATCCTCTACCATTAACTTTGGAGAGCCAAAATTGTGCCTTCAGCAGTAAAGACAAGGCTGGGTGGACAGTGCACTTGTGCTTTAAAAATGTCATCTATCTTATCAGCCCAGGAACTAACTCAGTAATATACTACCCAGAGCAGAATCAAACCCAATTTGGCAAGATTTGTGGCAAAAGCCAAGGTGGCTTTGTCAGCTTCCTTTCTGTTCAGAATATGAATGCAGGAGGTGCCACATTTTCTTAACCTCTACTGTTCACAAATTCACAAATTCCTTATGCTAAACTCTATCCTTGAGTGCTTTCATTAAGGTTGTTAGTAGGGTTCATATCTGGGGTTTGCATTGGGTTAGTTACACATATCAATTGCTAATTGTTTTTGCTTCCAGTGGGTTTTTTATTTCAGTTTTTATGCCTTTTGCCCTCATTAGAATATTTTATTCCTCCCCCCTTTTTATTTGTCTATTGAATTTTTGCGTATTTCATAAGAAAATCATCTTTATGCTCCCTTCCCCTTTGACACCTTCCCATAACCTGCCCACCCCCTCACTGGAGTTCATACATTCTGTCATTTGTGTTAAGGCCTATCATGTCAAGTTAGTGTCCCCAGATGTCCACTTGGTGGACAAGTTCATCCACTCAGGTGTAGGCAGCCTATCTAGAGTCCCCAGCAGTAATCAGCTGCCAATAATTCTTTGACTAAGACTGGGCCTGCTGTTCATTTCCATAGTTCTGTGCTGGGTCTTTGTCTGCTTAAGTTTGCATGGGTCTTGTGCATGCTGACACCATTGCTGCAGGTTTGTGTGAGAAGGTCTCAGGCCCCTGTAGGACTATTTCCATATGGTCATGCACCTCCTCCCTGGCTCATACAGTCTTTCTGCCTCCACTTCCGAAATGGTCCCTGGGCCCTGGGTGGATGGATTTTAATATGAGTCCTGCCCCAGGACCCACATTCTGCAGGCTCTCATTCTCTGTGTTTTGGCCACTTGTGACCTTTTGCATTCCTGGCCTTCTGTTGCATGAGAGAGCTTCAACTCCCCCTTTCTTTTCAAAATATATTTTCTGTATATCTTACTTGGAATAGAAAAACTATTGCATTTTAAATCCAAATGATTGTGTAGGGGTTTAAAAAGCAGTAAATATTTTTATATTCAGCCCCTCAATTATGTGTAATTATAAGAATGTATAAATATGTTTTTAAGAAATTATTTACTGTTTGCAAATTCTGCTTTGTAAGAACAGAAATGTGTGTCGTACTGATTAGTTTTTCGACTTGATACAAATGTAGACATACCTGGAAAGAGGGAATCTCAAATGAGGAATTTCCTCAGCCAGATTGACCTGTGGCTATGTCTGTGAGGTATTTTCTTCATTGCTAATTGATGTAGGAGGGTCCAGTTCACTGTGGGTGGTGCCATCCATGGGCTGGTGAGCCTGAGCTGTGTAAGAAAGAGAACTGAGCAAACCAGGGGAAGCAACGCAGTAAGTAAGCATTGGTCCTTCACGTCTCTGCTTTAGTTCCTGCTTTGAGTGCCGGCCTTGGCTTCTCTTGGTAATGGACTGTTCCAGGTAAGCCAAATAAATGCCTTCTTCCCCCAAATTGCTTTTGGTCAGTGTTTTATCATAGCAAAAGAAAAGCAAATGAATACCAATAGTACTTTTGTTTCTGGTATGGCTCATCATTATTTTAAGTCTTCTTAAACAGCAGCTCAGAGTTGCTATCTGCTCTTTTGAACTGTTCTGATTGTTTTATTTTTATTAAATCCTCTTTTCCCTTTAAGTGAAAAACACTTTAAATATTCTTATTTAGTTCCTATAGTATCTAGCACTATCTGTATCATGTAAGTACCTAACAGTCAATTATTATTTTACAATTCTATCTGTCTGCCTTTAAGATAGGGTCTCATGATATATCCCAGGCTGTCCTCAAGTTCACTATGTAGCACAATATGTCTTGAACTTGTGATTCTCCTGCTTCAGCCTCTTCAGTGCTAGGATTATAGATATGTGTCACCGTACCTGGCTATTGAAAAATTCTTATTAAATATTTTAAACATTCCTTTGCATATATATTCTGCTATTTTATTTTTCATTTTGAAATAACTTTAGTCTTACAGGAAAGTTCAATGACGAGTACAAAGAATTAACATATATCCATAACACAGGTTCTTCAAATGTTAATATTTGCATATTTGCATAATTATTATTCTTTCCCTTCTTCCTACTTTCATCCCTTTCTCCTTCCCTCTATTACTCTTTCCTTTATCTTCCTGTCTGTTCTTCTATTCATCCATCCATCTACCCACTTAGAATATATCTACATTTCCAACCACCTATTTACACACATGTACACAGGTATTTATTCCATGAACCATTTCAGAGTATGACTTTCCCATCTGAACACTTCAATGTGTAGTTCCTAAAAGCAAGGCTGTCCTTTATAGTCATAGTACATAGAGGCTACTATTATTTGATCTATAGATCTGACAAATATTTTAGCAGTTCTAATTATGCCCTCTAAGAAAGTAAAAGAAAATCTCAGCTCACACTAGATTCATTTATCAAGTGTTCTTAGATTTCTTTAACCTAGAACATGTCTTCATTCTTTTCTTGTCTTTCATGACCTTGTTTTATACATACACACATATATCTATATCAATATCGATATAGATATAGATAGATGCCTTTTTTGAGGTAGGGTCTTCCTGTAGCCGTAGGAAGCCTGGAACTTGCCACGTAAGCCAGACTGGTCTCCATCTCACAGAGATCCACCTGCCTCTGCCTCAAAGAGTGTTGGGATTAAAAGTGTGCACCACCATACCCAACCTTGATATTTTTGAAGAAGCCAGTTGTTTGGTAGAATGACTCACAGTTAGGGTTAGTCCAATGTTTCTTCTTGGTTTGGATTGTACAGTTTTGGCAGGAATATCACAGCAGTGATGTATTCTTTTCAGCATGTAATGTAAGGAAGCACATGGTGTAAATTTGCCCTGTAACTGGTGATGTTAACTTTGGTCACTTAGTTTTGGTATGTGATTTGTCATTTTTCTGTATTTTAAAGTTACTCTTTTTTTCTTTTGTATTTTATAAGCATGTTGTGGAAAGATGCTTTGAGAATATGTATGTATATTTCTCATGAATTTTGCATCAACTAATGACTCATTCCTTAATAAATTATCACTATGATGCTGTCAAATTTGATTTTTAAAAAAATTGGATGCTCGAGTGGCTGGAGAGAGTGCTCAGTGGTTAAGAGCACTGACTGCTCTTACAGAGAACCCAGGTTTGATTCCTAGCACCCACATGGCAGCTAACAACCATCTGTAACTTCAGTTCCAGGAGATCTGAGGCCTTCTTCTGACTTCCGGACATTGCATAACACAGGTGCACTTACATACATGCAGACAATACATTCATACACATAAAATAAAAATAACTAAAATATTTGTTTAAATTGGATGCTCTTTATCTGACTTCAGAATTTTGTCCATGTTTTTAGTCAGTATATGCTTTATTTCATTTGTGTAATAAATAGCATCCTTCTCACAAACAGCTTGATTAACTCTTTTGGAGAGTAGGATCATTTGGTGCCATTAATTTGCAATTGAAATGAAAAATAGCACCAGATATATTAAATATCACATTATTTCATGAAAAATCCCATAGTATCTGGTAATATAATACTTTCTTGTCAAAGTTATTTCCCTTGAATGAGGCAACCAAAGTAAGTTTTGTAGAGCAACTATTTTCTGTCATTGTTTCATTGAAACAGCTTGAATACTCTTTTGGCAGACACTATTATGACCAAGTATTAGCTGATGCAGTATAAATGTAATTTAATTCAGTATTAGTATGGCAGTTTGACAAGCCTTGATTTGTTCAGGGTGCTGCATAACTGGAGAAGAGTCTAGAGCATGAAAAAATCTGGACTCTATTGGATCAGCACCGAGCTCCAAGCTGGCTCGTTTATTCTCCAAACTAAAAAGATATTTCATGGGGTGGTTCTTTTATTTCTACGGTGTCTATTTGAATTTAGTTCCACTGAACACAGATTTATTATGTAGACAGCCAGGATTTGTGAAGTAATTAGGCAATGTGTAAACTACATGTGTATAGGTATATATATGATATGTTTATATATGTACATATGTGACTATAGTAGCTTTAACTTTTGAAAACAAATATCGGTGGAAGTGCCTTCAATTTAATTTGATATTCTACTTGCAAATGCCTGCATGAAATTGAATTCTGAGTAATGGGTTCATAGGCTTTGTAGAGACTGTGCCATTGCTATCTAGGTAAACTTTTTCCATTCATCTAGGTGTACGCTTTCAAAAATGCATCATTGTGGTTGAGGTCATAGTCCAAGGTCAGTTCCCGATTGGTAATATTTTGTTTTAGCTCTCATCATAGTTGTTGAAAATAATCATCTTTTTGATGATACATTGATCTTTTAGAACAAGGAAAACATTATGTTTCAGCCATAGCTGACCTCAGAAGTCCTTTCATTTATGTAGCCACTTTTTAAAAAAATTTATTTTTATTTTATGTGTATATGTGTATTGTCTGCATGTAGATAAGTGCACCCGTGTCGTGCAATGCCCGTGGAGGTCAGAAGTGGCTGTTGGATCCCCTGGGACTGGAGTTATGGACAGTTGTTAGCTGCCATGTAGGTGCTGGGATTTGAACCTGGGTCTTCTGCAAGAACAGCCAGTGTTCTTAACCACTGAGCCATCTCTCCAGCCCCTATGTATCCACTTAATTAAAAGGATTCTTCAATGGTCAGAGAATTAAAATGATTTAGCAGTGTTATGGTACCTTTTGCAAGAACCTGTGGGCAGATGAAGTATCTCTAGGGTTTCATGATAGAACTTTCTCTAGTTTATCCCCACTACTTTTGTTCCCAGTGTCAGCAGTGGAATTTTGAATTGATTCTTGTGAAGTCTTCAGGGTTGCAGACAACATAGTGAGGAACATTTGTAAACAATTGCTTGTACTCAGTAGGTTACAGTTTATCATTGTGTAGTACATTTGCATGACTACTACTGTAGAGTGTCCACAAGGATTTATTTTGGTCGCAAACAACATGGTGGAGATGCTGATTGTCAGGAGTCCAGATTCTAGTCCAAGATCTGCTATCAGTGTTCTGTATGATCTTGGGCAAACCACTATCTTTCCCTACTGCCTTCCCATTTGTAATGGGTCATTAGACACTCTCTAAGGATTCTTATAATTCTAAAACTCCCAGTTCAATATATATGCTTGTATATAATTGGTTCTACTCAAAATTATTTTTATTAGAAAATAAATGGAATTTTTAAAAAAATGCACAAAATGCTAAGTCCAAATTTGTGACTTATTGGTTCCAGTTTAAATACCTAATGCTTGTAGCGATATATTGTTAACATGGATATTGAAGATTTCACATAAGACTTTGACTGTGGCTTTTAGCTTTAAACTGAAAACAGGATAGTTAAGAACAGTGCCATATAAGAAGCTGAAGAATGACTTATTTTAATTACTCAAGATAAAATATACAGATAAGCTGGGCTGGACACAAGAATCTGATGGGACTTTTCAATTAAAGCTACAAAGATTTATGTGAGCCAGTTTGGCAGCTGCATGCACCTGGTGGATTGTCAGGAGGCTTTGAGTTAATTGTGATGCCAGAAGACATCACCAGAATTCTAAGCTAGAATATTGCAAGAGGAATGTTGCAGAGAACATCTGGTTTCACTTCAGTTTATCTATCAGAGCCAAAAACACTGGTACTACAGGAACCATCCCTACAGAAATAATTTTAATGCCATATACCTGATCTATGATTTTTTATTTTTGAAAAGTAGATAGGAATGATTTAAAGGTCTTTTAAAACTATATTATGAAAGTAATGCATGACCACTATAAAAATAAAACATGGAAAAATAATGTATATTCAGTCTAAAAAACGGTCCTTACCCTATTCACCCAAACTGTTACTCTCCAAGGGGAGCCATTTTAAATACATTTTGATTGACTGATTGATTGATTGATTGTGTGTGTGTGTGTGTGTGTGTGTGTGGGCAGCCATGTGCCACAGTGAGTGTGTGGAGGTCAGAAGACAACTTCTAGGAGCTCATTCTCTCCTTCTACAGGTGAGTCCTGTGGATTTAATTTAGGTCATTAGGCTTGGTGGCAGGTACCTTTACCCACTGGGACATCTCACTGGCCCTAAACACATTTTTAAAACATTTTATTGCTAGATATGGTGGTGCATGTCTTTAATCCTAGCACTTGGGAGGCAGAGGCAGGTGAGTCTCTGGTTAGACTGAGGCCAGCCTGGTTTATGTAGTGAGTTCTAGGACAGCCGGGGCTATAGGGAAACCTTGTCTCACCCCCCCCTAAAAAAAAACCCCAAAATATTTTATTGAGGTATGACTAACGCAAAAATTTACATATTGAAAGTATGTAACTTGATGAATTTACAGATATGTATATATCTGTGAAAACTATCCTCCAGTCAGTGCCACAAACATCTGTGTCACCTCCAAAGTTTCCTCTTGCTTTCTAATTTATTTTTACTATAATAGTGCTATAGTTTGAATGTCTACTCCAAAGTGTATGTTGAAATTTAATTTCTGTTGTAATAGTATGAAAAGTGGGAGCTTTACGAGGTAATCTACTGAGACTCAGATCCTTTCTTTAGATGCTTTCCCTGGGCCAGTCTTGGGCAGTTTTCTAGTTTAGTGATTTTGGCTTCCCCTAATTAATATAGTGTGTATCCAGTGTTGGATATTAGTAACTTATAAAGAGGAATAAACTCATCATTCAAACTATGACACCTTGAGAGTCCTTCATAATTATCCTGGATTAATAGGTATAAGCTTGCGACTGGACATGTGGTCACTCTAAGGGTTGACATCGGCCCATTTGGGATCTCTTTCCCTCCTGTTCTACTCCACAGTTCCTCATTGCCGTTGATGAGGCTCTGAACTCAGCTATACCTGACACTGTTAATTCATGGCCAATGGCTTTCTCACCTTTGGTTTCTCTAGTGGGTCCTAAGCAGTGATTCTTAGGGAAACTTGACAGCACTTACTATTTAGACTCTTAGGTCCCTTAATGCCACAGGAGTCTAACATGTCTTGTCCCCCTTCTTACCTCATATTCTCTACAGCCACCTCCAGCTGGCCTTCTCTTGCCACTACTCTACCAGATCTCCCCTTTTAAAATTAAGTAATAATTTTTTGAGACAGGATCTCCTGTAACCCCACTGGCCTAGAGCTCACTACGTAGACCAGGCTGGCCTCCATCTCATAGAAACCTGCCTGTCTCTGCCTCCCAAGTGCTGGGATTAAAGGCACATACTACCACACCTGGCTCCTCCTCTTAAAAATTAAAAAAAATATTTTTTTGTTTTTTTTGTGTGTGTGTATTTCAAACAGAATATCTAAAACAATCTTAATCATCTTTATACCTCCATAAACACTTGCACTCTCCCATTACTCCCCCCCCCCACTGGAGCCCATATACTCTGTTATCCCTGTTACCGCCCACTGTGTTGTCAATGCCCCCAGCCATTCCCCAGTGCAAGTCCATCTCCTGAATGTATTCAGTCTATCTAGAGTCCCTTATTTTAGGAAGATCAGCTCTTCATCTAGCAGCAATCAGTTGCCAGTATTCCTTCAGGTAAGATTGGTGTCTGCTGTTTATTTTCCCAGTTCTATCCTGGGTTACAGTCTGCCTGAGTTTGCATGGGACTTGTGTATGCTGACACCTATGCCATAGACTCATATGAGCAGGTTCCCAGGAGCTTGTGGGACTCTGTTTCCATATGGTCGATGCACATCCTCCCTGGCTCTTACAATCTTTCTACCCCCCTCTTCCAAAATGGGCCCTGAGCCTTGGGTGGGTGAAGTTAATAGTCCAAGGACTATTATTTAGTACTCTTGATCCTATACTTTGGCCCATTTGTGACCTTTTGTGTTCCTGGCCCTCCACTGCATGAGGGAGCTTCATTATTGAGAACTGATTCCTTAGCACCCTCTTCTTTATCCCTGTTCTATGTTCATGAGTCTTAGGTGTAGAGGTTGCATTGCTGATGTGTCCCTTAGACCTGGGCAATTCATAGACAATGTCCATGTGTGACCAGTTGTGGTACTTGGTAATAGTACTTGTGTACTTGGTACTTGTGTACTTGGTACAAAATGAGCTTCTTTGATGAATGGTGACTGGGATATGTGTCTGTAAATATAAGGATACATATTTTGCACATAGTAAGAAATCACATTAGTCTAGTGATATGAGAGTTTTTGGCTTTTCTCTAAAATCTATGACCACTCTGGCCCCATGTGTATTATTAGGTTTTGTTACAGTACCACACCTGAGTTTCCTCCCTTTGAATGGGATTTTAGTCAAATTAGGTAGCTGTTGATTGCCCCCAAGATAAAAGTGCCACTACTGCACCAATGACATATGCTGTGCTGGCCATTGATGTGGTTATTTGGTCTTGAAGTTGGTGCTGGATCATCCGTTGATATTTTCCCTTGACACCTTCATAGCACTCTCGACAGTTATGAGGGCTCGCCTTCAGGGGAAGTGGCTTACAGGTCAGTTGCAGCTCTATTGCTCCAAATCTTGTGTCTGACAAATGTCATGTCTTCAGCAGTAGGGTCTTACCTTCAAGTTCAGGGAGGGCATCAAGGGCTGTGGTAATAGCCTGAGTAATTTTGAGAGTCTCATGGATGATCCTGGCTCCTGTCTGGCACTGTATCTTGTTATGTAGCCTTTAGCTATACATGTGGACTTATGTAGAAATAATGTACATATAATTTTTCAGGAGGTTGTTGGATTAATATAGTTTCCTCTGGTTTTTAAAAACTAGTTAGGCATTACTTATCTCTGTCTAAACCTTCTGCAATGGTTTCCTCCATTTAAAGTGCCCCCATTTCCCCCATTTCTCCCTTGATAATACACTTCTCCTATGGTCCCACCTCTCTTGAACTCCTTCTTTCCCTTTATCCCCAAGGTTCCTTGTATAACCCTCCTTCTCCCTCCCATTTAAATAACCCCATTTCTATCCATATCTCCCTTAGTAATACCTGTTTCCTACTGTTCTGTCTCAGGTTCTTTCTTTTCCTTTACCTCCCTGGTTCCTTTTCATTACTCTGGTCCTTGTAGTTATGTCTAGATACATACTCATAAGAATTTGGTGCTAGGATCCACATGAGGGAGAACATATGTTGTTTGTTTTTCTGAGTCTGTGCTACTTAGAATAACAGTTTCTAGTTCCATCCACTTACCTGAAAATTTCACGATTTCATCTTCCTTTACTGCTGAGTAGAACTCCATTGTGTAAATGTACCACATTTTCATTATCCACTCATTAGTTGAGGGACACTTAGGTTGCTTCCATCTCTTAGCTATTGTGAAAAGAGCAGCAAGAAACATGGATGAACAAGTGTCTCTGCAATAGGATGAGTTCTTTGGGTGTATGCCAAAGAGTGGTATAACTGGGTCAAATGGTAGGTTTATTTTTAGTTTCTTAAGGGTTCTCCCCACTGCTTTCCATAGGGGTTGCAGTCCCACCAGCAGTGGATGAGTGTTCCCCTTTCCCTACATCCTCTCCAACATTTGGTATCATTTGTTCTCTTGATCTTAGCCAGTCTGACTGGGTTAAATGAAATCTTAAAGTGGTTTTAATTTGCATTTCCATAATTACTAGTGATGTTGAACAACTTTTAAGGTGCTTCTTAGCCATCTTTAATCCTTCTTTTGAGAATTCTGTTCAGCCCCTTAGCCCATCTTTTAATTGGGTTACTTGCTTTCTTAATTCTTTGTTTTTAGAGTTCTTTATAGATTCTGGATGTTAAACCTCTGTCAAATGTGTCAGTGGTGAAGACTTTCTCCCATTCTGTGTTTTTTTCTTCACTTCCTTAGTTGCTTCTTTTGATGTACAGAAGCTTTTTAGTTTATCGAGTGATTCTTGACCTTGTTTCCTGAGCAATTGATGTCTGATTTAGAAAGTCCTTTCCTATGCCTATATTTTACAGATTATTGCCAATGTTTTCTTCTAACAGTTTCAGAGTTTCACGTTTCACATTGAGGTCTTTGATCCATTTGGTGTTGAGTTTTGTGCAAGGTGAAAGATAGGGGTTTAGTTTCATTCTTCTACAGGTGGAGATCCAGTTTCACCAGCACCATTTGCTGAACATGCTGTTCTTCCTCCAGTGAATGTTCTTGGCCCCTTTGTTAAATATCAGGTACTCATATTTGGGTCTTCAATTTTGTTCCATTGATCTATGGGTCTATTTTTGTTCAAGTACCATGTTTTTAATGACTATAGCTCTGTAATATAGTTTACAATCTGATATCGTAATCCCTCCAGCATTGCTCTTAGTGCTCAGGGTTGCTTTGGCTAACCGAGGTCTTTTGTGCTTCCAATTCTGTGAAGAATTTCATGGAGATTTTGATTGGAATTACATTGAATCCATAAATTGCTTTTGGTAGGATGTTCATATTCACAATATTAATTCTTCCAATCCATAAGCATGGGAGATCCTTCCATCTTCTGATGTCTTCCTCAATCGTTTTCTTTAAAGATTTGAAAATTTCATTGTAGAGGTCTTTAATGTCTTTGGTCAGGTTTATTCTGAGATTTTTTTTTGCAGCTATTATGAAAGGGAATGTTTCCATGTACTCTTCATCTGATTGCTTGTTATTGGTATATAGAAAGGCTACAGACTTTTGTAGATTAATTTTGTAACCCTCCACATTACTGAAAGTGTTAATCAGGTTTTTTGATAGAATTTTTGGCATCTCTTACATATAATACCATATTGTCTGCAAAAAGGGATAATTTGATCTCTTTTCCAATTATTACTCCTTTAATTTCCTTCTCTTGTCTTATTGCTCTTGCAAGAGTTTCAAGCACTATGTTAAAAAGGAGTGGAGATAGTGGACAGCCTTGTCTCGTTCCTGATTTTAATGGGAATGCGTCCAGTTTTTCTCCATTTAGAATGATGTTGGCTGTGGGTTTGTTATATATGGCTTTAATTATGTTGAGGTATGTTCCCTCCAGTCCAGTTCCCTCTAGGACTTTGAACATAAATGCATGTTGAATTTTTTCAAAGGCCTTCTCTGCATCTATTGAGTTATGACGTTTATTGACTTACGTATATTGAACCATCCCTTCATCTCTGGAATAAAGCTGACTCATCAGGGTGGATGATCTTTTTGATGTGTGTCTGTATGTGGTTTGTAAGTATTTTGTTGAGAATTTTTGCATCTAAGTTCATTAAGGATATAGGTCTATAGTTTTCTTTTTTGGTTGTCTATTTACCTGGCTTTGGTATTAGAGTGATGCTGGCTTCATAGAAGGAATTTGGGAGTTCTCCCTCTGTTTCTAACTTTGTGAATAGTTTAAGTAGTATTGGTTGTAGATCTTCTTTAAATGTCTGGTAGAATTCTGCTGTAAATCCTTCTGGTCCTGGGCTTTTGTATTTGTTGAGGCTTGTTGTGTGCCCCAGTATGTGGTTGATTTTGGAGAAAGTTCCATGGGGCACTGAATAGAAAGTATATTCTTTGGTGCTTGGGTGGAATGTTCAGTAGATGTATGTTAGGTCCATTTGATGTATGGTATTGTTTAATTCAGATATCTCCCTGTTAATTCTCTGTCCTGTTGACTTATCTAATGGAGACCATGAGGTATTGAAGTCCCCTACTGTTAGTGAGTTGGGGTTAATCTGGGCCTTAAAGTTCTGTAATACTGTTTTTATGAATTGGGTGCACCGGAGTTTGGTGAATGTATGTTCATGATTGTAATATCTTCTTGGTCAGTTGTTCCTTTGAAACTGAAGTGGCCCTCTTTATCTCTTCTGTTTAGTTTTAGTTTGAAGTCTATTTTGTCAGATATTAGAATTGCAACTCCTACTTTTTTCTTAGTACCATTTGCTGGAATATTTTTTTCCATCCTTTCACCTTAAGGGTAGTACCTGTCCTTGAAAGTGAGATGGGTTTCTTGTAGACAACAAAAAGATGGGTTTTTTTCTTAATCCATTCAGCTAGTCTGTGTCCTTTGACTGGGGAGTTCAGTCCATTGATATTTAAAGTCATTAACAAAAGATGTGTGTTGATTCCTGTCATTTTGATTTCTGCTCACGTTCTTGGTATAGCTGTGCATTTTCAGTTATA
Organism: Nannospalax galili; assembly: GCF_000622305.1. NCBI lineage: Eukaryota > Metazoa > Chordata > Mammalia > Rodentia > Spalacidae > Nannospalax > Nannospalax galili. Next base: position 2,528,340 of record NW_008359442.1, on the reverse strand, counting down.
TCTTCATTAAGTTCCTTCTGTTACCCCTTGGGCATAGTCATTTCTTCCTTCAGCTCTTTGTATTGCTTCAAGAACTCTGAAGAGCTGGTTTTGTGGACATGAATTCTTTCAGCATATTTACATCATGGAAGATTTTTCTTTCCCCTTAGACTATAATAGACATTTTGTCTGTGTAAAGTAATCTGGGTTGGTATCTGTGGTCATTTAGAACTGGGACTACTTTGGTCCAGGCTCTTCTGGCTTTCATAGTTTTCACTGAAAAGTCAGCTGTAATTCTGATTGATTTTTCTTTATATGTGACTTGTTTTTCTTTTGCAGCTTTCAGTATTCTTTGTTCTGTACATTTAGTGTTTTTACTATGATATTCCCTGGGTTTTTTTTTTTCTTGGTCCTGTCTATTTGGTGTTCTATATGCTTCTTGTATTTGTATGGGCATGTATTTCTTTAATTTTGGGAACATTTTTTTCTACAATCCTTTTGAAGATCTGGTTTATGCTGTTATACTGGTTTATGCTGTTATACTGAGATTCTTCTCCTTCCTGTATGCCTATGATGCACAAGTTTGGTCTTTTTATGTTGTCACACAATTCCTACATATTTCCATTCCTGTGTTTTCTTACATTTTTCATAATCTTTGTTTGAGTCTAATTCGTCAACTTTATCTTCCAGTCCTGATATTCTGTTTTCCATTTTATTCATTCTATCAGTGAGGCTTTCTCTTGTCCTTTCCTGTGAGTTTTGTCTCTACCAGCTTGGCACAGATCATCCATATCTGTGGTCGGGAGACATGGAGGGGCCCCTTTGCTGAGTTCTGGCCCTTTTTCCTTGTGTCTACTTGCTTTAGCACCTTTCAAACCCTGTTTACATGTTGGTCTAAATCATTAAATCCACCAGAGCCTCACCAGCCTCGTACAGGTCATGGCCAACCATGGGGCTTAGCACTGCCACCAAAGCTCCATACCAGTCTCATGGACCTTGCTGAATCATTTCCTTTCTCAAGTCTCCTGTAAAAACAGTCCTGTCTGGGCCAGTGAACTGGGTATCAAATACAGCTTCCCTCATACCCAGTTCCCTCAACAGAGCCTGTCCTTCCTAAATGGTTTTCTAGTCTCTCGTCTCTAGATACGCATGTGTCCCAAATGGCTCATAAGAGCTAATCCATCATAGACTGCTTTCCCTCCTGTTGCCTTAAATTGTGAAGTCTTTTTCTCAAAGAGGGATGAGTGGTTATATTGGTTATCTTCTCTGCTTCTATAGAAATTAAAATGACCCCATCTGCCTCTATGTCCCATAGCCTCACAAGCCAGGTGGCCAAAGGCTCCTTCACAGCTTGTTTAAATGTCTTTCCTAGTTCTGATAGCTCTGGTGCTGAGTATTCTCTAATTACCATGGTCTCTTACACTGGGCTATTGTTAAGACCTCCATATGCATGTTGGACCATGGATTTTTCCCTTTCTTTGAATTAAAGGTTGAACCTGAGGGGCATCTCCCATTATCTCTAGGTCACTTCCTTCTTCCTCACTACCCGACTCTTCCCAAGGGTTCCAGGTTTTAAGATCCCATGATGGGCTTTTTATTATCATTCTGATCTGGGCTTCCCCCCCCCCTTTTGACTTCCTAGACGTAAAAAAACGGCATGCCAACACCTCCATATCCTTTTCTGTCTTATCTAATTTACCAGCAAGATCAGAGGCCAGTACTGAAGAAGCCAGCCTCATATCCCTCTCTTGCTCTAATTCCTCTCTAACACCTTCAGTTTCCCTTGGGGCTAAGTCCTTTACGGGACAGATTTCGTATTACCAATAGCAGTGGCCATGCAGTCTCTGCAGCTGCTTGTTGACATTTCTGTCCCTGGTGTGCTAGTCCCAGAGCTGCAGAATCTGTTCCAGGCCTTTTGCTGTTTTCAAGGCATCTCCATACTCATGTGGCTCCCACCAGTCAAGCAGGCATGCCACCCTGTACCATCTACAAGATGGCTGCCACCCCAGGATTTCTCCCATCAACCTTGACTGTTTAGAAGGCCTCACCCTACTTATACATCTCACCATCCACTGACTTAACCATGCCACTGCAGCCACCCCCACCAAGCCTATGGGTATGGCCCACCAGGTTGACATTTCCTCAGCCCACACACTCCCCTCACCCCACTTTACTTCAGTTGTTGGTCTCTTTCCCTATATCAGGGACATCATCAACGCTCTTCCAAAACTCATTCTCAGTTTCCTAGTATCCTACTGGACTATGCCAGTTGTGAGTCAGATTCACTGCTGGGAGGTGCACATGGCATCTGATTCCCTCCTCCCATGGTCCTTATGACAACCTGAGAAAAGAATTCTCCAAACCCTGGTTTGAAGAATCTTAACAAGTTTATTGGACTTTCTAACTGAGCTTGGGGTGCGGGTTTACTTACAGAAGAGTGAGCGTCCCCCCATTCGCGGCTGTGTATGAAAGTCCACACCCAAACATAAATCTCGTGGTTCCCAACAGCCTCACAAAATGGTGAGAGACCGGCCTTGTGGTTTTCCCAGCTTTAATACCCTTAGTCCCTCCCCTGCAAGCAGCTACCAGCAACCCTTGCTGGGAAGAGGTAAGGGGAGTGACTCCTTTGCAGAGCGTGGGAAGGAGGCAGGACCATGGCTTGTCATCACAGGGTCAGAGGAACATCAGGGTCACAGTTTCTAATTGGCTTATTGAGTGTTTCACTTCCTTCTTCATTTCAGCATGAGTATTTTTCAATATATCTATCTCTCCTGAATTCATTCAGAAGTTTATTCCTATCTTCTTTCAGTTCCTTGATTTCTTTGTGTTCTTTAAATTCATTGAATTCTTTTATCATGTTTATAATTGTTCTTTTGAATTTTATATCCTGTGTTATCTCTAGGGGGTTCTCATTGTACCCCTCTACAGGACTGTTGGTACTTGGTGGGGTTATATTATTTGGGTTTTTCGTGTTATTTTTTTCGTTGTGACTTTGACATGTGGATTTCCATTGTAGTTTCTGATTCTTGTGTGAGACCCAAGCCTTCCTTTGAGTTTAGGTCTGCTTCTAATGTAAAATTTTTGTGCTGTTGTGATTTACTTGTTGGGCATGAAAAGCTGGTTGGTCTAGGCTTCAGGTTCTATCTTTTGATTTTATATTGGAAGGACCAGATGGCTTTAGTCCTACTACTCAGGACTTCCAACAGGCCCAAGTCGGATGAGGATCAGATCAAGCTTCCTCCTAAGGTATGGATTCCTCTAGTCAGCAGGCACAATCCAATTTGGGAGGCTTGTTAGGTAGAGGTAGGATTCAGGACTCTCAGGCAGTCAGGGAGAGAGGCTGGTCTCAGGAATCCAGGCAAGCAGGGAAGGAGGCTGGTTACAGGAATCCCAGGCAGGTTGGGGGTGGGACAGCCAGGGATGAAGGCTGGTCTCAGGTGTGCAAAGGCAAAGTGGAGGAGGGAACAGGCCAGAGGACTAGACTGAGGAATTGGGTTGGTCTGGGTGCAGAGAATCAAGAAGCAGTGGGGAGTCTGGGCCAAGAGGGTAGTCTGGGGTGGCAAGAGAAGAAGTCGGCCAGTGCCCACACTAGGAGGTGAGATGGGATGTAGGAGCTGGGAGACTGAATGAGGTGGTGGGAGTCAAGGTGCAGTGGGTGGGGTCAGACTTCTTGGGAAGGAGGCTGGTCACAGGAATCCTGGGCAGGTTGAGGGGTGGGACAACTAGGGATGAAGGCTGGTATCAGGTATGCAAAGTTGAGGTGGAGGAGGGGACAGACTTTGAGGGTTCCAGGGGACTAGACTGAGGAATTGGGTTGGCCTGGGTGCAAAGGATCAGGAAGCAGTGGGGAGTCTGGGCCAAGACAGTAGTCCAGAGGCCTGGGGTCCCAAGAGAAGAAGTGGGCCAGTGCCCATGCTAGGAGGCAGACGGGATGTGGGAGCTGGGAGGGTGAATGATGTTGTGGGAGTCAAGACGCAGTGGGCAGGGTCAAGCTTACCCTGGAAGGGGATGCCGGCCTCAGGAATCCCAGGCAGGTTGGGGGTAGGACAGCCAGGGATGAAGGCTGGTCTCAGGTGTACAAAGGTGAGGTGGGGGTGTGGACAGGATTTGAGGGTTCTAGAGGACTAGACTGAGGAATTGAGTTAGTCTGAGTGCAAAGGGTCAGGAAGCAGTGGGGAGTCTGGGCCAAGAGGGTAGTCCAGAGGTCTGGGGTCCCAAGAGAAAAAAAATGGGCTAGTGCCCACACTAGGAGGCAAGATGGGATATGGGAGCTGGGAGGGTGAATGAGGTTGTGGGAGTCAAGGCACAGTGGGTGGGGTCAAACTTACCCAGGAAGGACGATGGCCTCAAGAATCTGAGGCAGGTTGGGGGGGTGCACAGCCAGGGATGAAAGCTGGTCTCAGGTGTGCAAAGGGGAGATAGGGGAGGGGGACAGGCTTTGAGAGCTCCAGGGGACTAGACTGAGAAATTGGGTTGGTCTGGGTACAAAAGATCAGGAAGCAGTGGGGAGTCTGGGCCAAGAGGGTAGCCCAGCGGTCTGGGGTGCCAAGAGAAGTGGGCTGGTGCCCATGCTGGGAGGAAGACAGGATGTGGGAGCTAGGAGGGTCAATGAGGGTGAATGAGGAATCAAGGAGCAGTGGATGGGGACACACTTACCCAGGAAGGATACTGGCTTCAGGAGTCTCAGGCAGGTTAAAGGGTGGGACAGCCAGGGATGAAGGCTGGTCTCAGGTGTGCAAAGGTGAGATGGGGGAAGGGACAGGCTTTGAGGGCTTCAGGGGACTTAACTGAGGGATTGGGTTGGTCTGGGTGCAAAGGATCAGGAAGCAGTGGGGGGCCATGGGGGTAGTCCAGAGGTCTGGAGTCTCAAGAGAAGTAGGCCAGCACCCATGCTAGGAGGCAAGAAGGGATGTGGGAGCAGGGAGGTTGAATGAGGTTGTGGGCTCTTAAATCTTTTTTAATCTATTTATTTGTACCTTATGTATATATATGAGTGTTTTGCCTGCATGTATATATAAGTGCACCCCACAGAGGGCTGAAAAGGGTATCAGATCCCTAGTGACCCCATATTCTTCCACCCTATCCCCTTTTCCAGTGTTGCCCTCATAGTATCTCTCCCTGTCCCTGTCTAGAAGTCATTTAAAAGAAAACTGATTCTAGCCACTCCAACAGCTATCAAAGTGCCTGAAAACACATCCTGAGTTCATCACTCTCAAGTCCAGCCTTGATGACCAAAAGAAAAAGATGAAAAGAAACCCAATAGATGGATGATTTTGGAAGCCAACGTCAGGAAATTCTAATAGACTTTGATTTGTACATTTAAAATTTGACCTTTTTTTCTGGTTCCCTGTCTAAAACTTGTAATGCTAACTACTCTTGCCTACTTGTCCTTCACATCTCCCAGGCACTGATCTGTAGGAGGAAAAAGTCCTAGACAAGAGTTATGCAATTTGGGAGTCTTTCAGGTAGACCCACTGAAGGGGTACCCCAGTTGCCACACCCTGCGTCCCTGTTCAGCATGAAGAAGTCAGAGTGGTCTGTGCCCTGATTCCCCATTGGCAAATTTGGGTAACCTCTTCAGAGGATGACGTGATAAGAATAGGAGGTAGAAATTGGCTAGGCAGTTAGGGTAAAAAGATCCTTCCCCAAAAAGTAGCCAGTTTCTTTCTTGCCTAAAAAGTCAAAATGTCCTCAGGCCTCTTAGCAGCCTGGTCTGTATCAAAGACCAGAAATGTCAAAAGTATTTGAGAGCTCTTGTCTAATCCCCCAATTTTAAAGCTTACCTCTTCAGATGGGGGTAATATTAGAGCAACATATAGCCCTGAAACCATGTGGAGGGCATACACCTTCAGTCTTGCTAAGTGCATGACTACAGAACAGCTATAAAGGGACTCTCACCATGGAGACATGTGCGTACTAGACCATGCTCTCTCCCAGGTTTATCTCTATAGCAGAGAGGAAGGGCAGAAACACTTCACCTTAACCCAGGTCTCTCAAGGGCCAAGAAAAGTCCTGCCACTGTCCTTGTAGAAACAGACATTGCAGGTTCTGCTACCCTGGGTGCTGCCATGGGTAATAAAAATTTTGGGCTTCTAAGCTCTCAGAGACGTTGGACATCTACAGGACTCCATCAGGCAGTTGGAGAGACAGGTTAACTCCCTAGCTAAAATGGTGCTACAGAACAGAAGGGGGATAGACCTGCTGTTCCTAAAGGAAGATGGCTCATACATGGCCTTAGGTGAGGTTTGCTGTTTTTATGCCAATAATTCAGGTGTAATTGAGTTTTACTGGGCCTCTGATTAGTATGCCTCCTAGCCTTTATGGTGAGCCCATGCCTCCTAAATTGTCTAATCAGATATATCAAGAGGCATCCAGATGCCATCAAAATTATGGTTCTGAGGACCCAATGTGAGCCTCGAAATCAAAACAAGTCAAAGATTTGACTTATGTCCCAGAACCAGTAGGGATTGTAATTCTCCAAACCCCTTTGTGTAAGTTGAATTGGTCAATCATCTGGTCATAGGATCACCCCTAGAAAGGTGGGTTATGCTAAATAGATGGGCAGAATACCTAGTGCATTAATAAAACAGTGAGTTTTTCCTGTCTAGCGCAGAACTTTGGATGAGCCACAGTCATGTAGGGCCCTGTAAGTTTGTCTGCCTTTCTGAATCCTTCAGAAAGGGTAATTTCCCTTTTTTTGTTTGTACCTTTCTTACTAAACATGCTTTCTTTAAGGCTCTGGGCTGCCCCTAGCATCTTGTATTTCTTCACGTTCTCTAAAGCCTCCTTCTCCCAGCCACGTGGTTGCCAGTGAGACACATGTCTGACTTCCCATGCAGGCTCTAAACCTGCATGGCTTTGTGGCTTTTTTTTTCTTCCCACCATTAACCTCCTCAAGGCAGCTGCCAATATTACCAGCTCACCTGCCCTGAGGATTTCTTTTTCTTTAAAATTCTAATAAAATTATAAAAGCTTAAATAAAAGCTATAGGTAGTCAGTGGCTTTTGGGAGAGGGAGAATCAGTTTTCTCCAGGGTCAAGCTCCCGGATAGGTTATTCAGTCCCAAATGGTCAAACACTAGACACATGTACATACTAGTACCAGTAAATGGACCTCAGTAGGTCCACCTGCCTCTGCCTCCTGAGTGCTGGGATTAAAGGTGTGCACCACCACATCTGGCTCATCTAACCCATCCATCCATCCATCCATCCATCCATCCATCCATCCATCCATCCATCCATCATCTATCTAATAATGAAGAGGTCACAAAATTGAGAGGGACTGGAGGGGGAGGAGGTGGGAAGAGTTTCAGGGGTATGAGGGGGAGACAGATATGATTATATATGTATATATAATATATACTACTTATGTGTGAAATTCTAGAAAAAGTAAGGTGCAGATAGGGTAAGAGTAAAGGTTCTGTTTGGGTTACACTGGGTTTGAGATGTGTGTTATCCTCCAGATGGTGTAAAATGAGCGGTTAGGTGTATGAGTCTGAGCTCAGGGAACAATTAGGACTGAAGAGTGCTGTCATCCAAGCTATCTGTATAATTGATTTTAATGGTTTGCTACAGATTTTTGCATTTATAAATTCAGTTTAGTCTTACTAACAAAGCTTTTAACCAGACGGGATAGGTTGTGTCCCTTGATATTCTGTTCCAGTTCTTTCTTTTTAAAAAAATATTTTATTTTAGGAAGATCAGTTCTTTTTCACCTAGATAGGCTGATTAGACCTCAGTTGATGGACTTGCACTGGGAAACAACTGGGGACACTGACACAGTGGGCCTTAACAGGGATGATAGAGTATATGGGCTCCAGTGGGGGGTTTATGGGGAGGGTGCCAGTGGGGATGGGGGTATAAAGATGATTAAGATAATTTGAGATGTTCTGTATGAAATATACAAAATATTCAATAAAAAACAAATTAAAAAATTTTAATGTGAGTATATTGCTTCCATGTATGTAAGTGCACCCTTGACATGACATGCCTACAGAGATCAGAAGAGGGCAACTGATCCCCTGTGACTGGAGTTACAGTTTTTAGCTGCCATGTGGGTGCTAAGAATCAAACCTGGGTTCTCTTCAAGAGTAGTCAGTGCTCTTAACTGCTGAACCATATCTCCAGCCCCTCCATTTCTTTCTTATCATGCTCACTGAGTCATTATGCCACCTGTAATGTCCCAGGTAGCCTCACTCAGAGAAGATGTATTACTGTAGATATCTTATGCCATGTTTCAAGCTGTTCAAAAGCCAGTCTTAAAATTATATGGCTCTTCTGTCTCAACTGGTTTTTATTAACTGCTATCAGCTGCATTTCTGTTGCTAATTGCATGAATTTAGGCAGAGAAGCAGAACTCTGGATTTGGAATGCTGTCTTTGACATCAGCAGAACTCTTCATTTTCAGAATGTATACTACAAAATACCTTCTTCCAAGTGGCTGTGTGTGTGTGTGTGTGTGTGTGTGTGTGTGTGTCTGTGTGTGTCTGTGTGTGTCTGTGTGTGATGTAGTTAAAGATGCAGGTGTTTCTCACAGTTGTCCGGTAATCTGATGGACACAGTGTTGATGGAGTTTCTTTAAGGCAGAAAATGACTATGCTGAGCAGCAAAACTGTGGCTTATTTTCTACTATAATAGCTTCATTTATGCAACCTCCTCAAGAAGAGAATTAAATTGGCAAAGCAAGTAAAACCTAAAATTGAATTAATTTCAGATTTGCAATAAAAATGTGATCTGCCCTACTACTCAGTGCTAACTAAGACCCTGTGGGCTATACACATAAATTGACAGTCTCTTGTTAAAATGCTACCTTCTCCAGTGCAATACCGAACACTTTCTGCTCTAGGATCATAGATTATGGAACTGAGAACAGTTTTCATGAAACCCATGAAGTCACAGCATCGACTAAACTGGTGCAAGTATCTATAGGATTCCTATTCTGTACCAGACATTGTTCTAGGTAGTTAGGATTAAGGATGAATAACGCATGAATATTGTCAAACAGCTTCTGATCTGATGAGGAAAATAGTTATCCATGAAACCAAGCTTAGTGACTTGATTGGGAATGTGAGAAAAGAACTGTGGAAGAGTTGAGGATATTAACTCAGTAGCGTGTTTACTGAGCATGCAAGGAGCCCTGGGTTTGATCCCAGCACCACATAAGAATGGATATGGTGGTATAGGTCTATAATCCTAGCACTTGGGAGGTGGAGACAGGAGGATCAGAAGTTTAAGGTCATCCTCGATTACATAGCAAGTTTGAGGCCAGCCTGGGCATCTGGACCAGCAGACACTTGGTGGAAGGGGTTTTGGGGTGGCACATGTTAGCATACATCACAGGAAGGGTGAGGGAGCTAGCAACTTGCCATACTGCATAGAGTGGTCATGAGGCTCAAACATGGAGGGCTTTTGCAGGAGGTATGGCTTATGGCAAGCACCCACTCAGTCTTGGCTGTGGGCATTAGCATTTCCCAGATTTTTTTTTTTTTATCTCTTTGAGACACAGTCTGCCTGTCACCACAGATTGCTTGGAACTCACTATGTAGACCAAGCTGGCCTCGATCTCATAGAGATCCATCTGCCTCTGCCTCCCGAGTGCTGGTTTTAAAGGCATACACCACCCCTCCCAGCCAAATTTATTTTTTAAAAGACATTTCTCTCCCAGACCATCTTCTGGAACTAAAGATTTGGGAAATACGGTGTTGAAAAATCCTTATAATTACTATCTCTGTGAGTCAACTTATAATTAAACCCTCTTTATTTTAGAGAAGATGGTGTTGATTTTGCTTTTGCCTTTGGTTTTCCATAAGGTGAAAATATAGAAAGTGCTTTCTATACATAAAATTCTGTACTAATGATATCACTATGTCTGCTAGTAAATGTGTCACAGAAATTTCCTGAAAATAAGAAAATGAAATAAATTTATTCACTAAACTACAGGCATTCCCCACCCCATGAAAGCAGCCTTTATCACCTGTGCAGTCTCTAACTGATACCCTGGTTCCCACTTTTACCCCCTCAGTAACCAGAATGAGCCTTTGAAATGTTTAACTCGGTGTTATCATTCCCTTTATTCCCAAGCCTCCAACCACTGCTCAGTGTGTTTACAGTGACATTCAAACAGCTCCTCCACCCATCCCTTGCCAGGCCCTGCATGTTCTGGCCCCTTGCCACCCCTCTGACCTCATTTCTGCCCCAGTCATTTTTGCTCTAACTACACTGGCCTCTTTGCAGTTTCTCAGGCTAACCAGCAAGTGTCTTACTTAGGACGTCTGTACTTTTCCTCCCAGAGCCTGCAGCCCTCTTCCCAAGATGTACCCTTACTTCGTTAATGTGCCCCTGTCATCTCATCACAGGTATTCTTTGACATTTCTATCTGAAATGCCACCACTTGTCACTCTCTCTCATCCTTTCATTTTTATGCATTGTCCTTAGTACTACTGGAAACTGTTTTTCCTTGTTTTTTTTTTTTAAATCATTTTCTGTATCTTCAACAAGCTTATATAGAATCTGAGAGCATGAACACTTTGTAATTACTGTTGTATCCCTAAAGAACTTAGCAATGAGCAGGCACTAATAAGTTGTGAGTCAAGGACTGAGTGCACTGATTTCTGGGAATACAGTGATGATGAAGACAGTCATGCACTGGTGTCTAATGGAATTAATAGTTTACAAGGCCTGTTCTAACAAACTTCAATGGACACTGTAGAACTTGCTTTAGGATATATTGTAGTAGAAAATACAGCATGGGTTGGAAATATAGCTCAGCATGTTCAGTGCTCAGCACTTAATAAAATAGGTTTGTGTGTGTGTGTGTGTGTGTGTACACATGGACTGGGGAGATGGCTCAGTGGTTAAGAGCACTGGGCTCAGTTCCCAGCTACCCACGTGGTAGCTCACAACTGCAATTCCAGGGAATCTGATGCTTTCTTCTGGCTTTCATGGGAATTGTATGCATGGGTGCACTTAAGTGCATTTGGGCAAAGCACTCCTACACATAAGTAAAAAAATAATTTAAATGATGTATGCATAAACTTATAGATGGGAAGCTTTCCAGGTCTGGATATTTCATTTGTTGCAGATTTTAAGGTTTTATCTGTACATATTTGAGGGCATTTTTTCTGTGCCAATAAGTACATGGGGTGTGGCTGGAGGAGTTGTGAAGTGAGATGGAGATTTATGTATAATTTGTCCAGCTCTTCAGCAGATCGTTCAGGTATCCTGATGACATCACTCGTGCACTGTTCTCTTTGGGCCTCACTTTGTAGCCCTATGCTTGAACTTGTTATCCTCCTACCTGCTAGGATTATTGGCATGTGCCACTATGCCCAGCTTCCTGCTTCTTATATTTGATTCTGAGCTTGGATTTCAGGTTCATTTTAATATCTATTTAATTTATTTATTTATGTTTTGGGGATTGTATGTGTGTACCAGTGAGTGTGCACATATGGAGGCAAGAAGTCAATGTCATATATTTTCCTCAGTCGCGCTCCACCTTATCTTTTGAGATGTCTCTCACTGAACCCAGAACTCATCATTTTGATTAATCTGAATGGCCAGTGAGTCCCCAAGATCTGCCTGTCTCTGCCCTCCACCCCAGAGTGCTGGGGTTTTAGACTCATTCTGTCACACCTGGCTTTTATGTGGGTCCTGGGGAATCAAAGTCAGGTCCTCATGCCTGTGCGGCCAGCCCTTTACTCGCTGAACCATCTCCCCAGCCTGTTATGGGGCTCTTCTTTTTTAATTTGGATTCCATGTAAGTCTGAGTCCTTTTGCTTTCTATCTTGGAGGTAGAGCTAAAAACATTGGGTCTGGTATTAACACCATTTTTTAGTATTAAATTTTCCACAAATTAAGATAGTAGTATCATCTTGCCAGTGTTAGAGAAAGCTCAGGAAACTGGAAGCCTTGATGTCTCAGTGCCTCATGTGACTTCTACATGTTGTAATGGGCCATTTGGGAGAAATGGGAGTCATGAATTCTTCACAGACTGGAACCTTTTCCTCATCCCAGAGTGACCAGATGAGTCCTTTGTGTATATGTCAAGGAGTGGTATAACTGGGTCATATGATAGATTCATTTTTAGTTGAAGAGTTTTCCACGTTGCTTGCCATAGGAGTTTCATGAGTTTGCAATCCCACCAGTAGTGAATGAGCATTCCCCTTTCTCCACATCCTCGCCAGCATTTGGTATCATTTGTTTTCTTGATCTTAGCCAGTCTGACTGGGGTAAGGTAAAAAAAATTGTTTAACATTTTAATAAAAATGTTAACTGTTTAATACCTTCTCCATTTAATAGGAGAAAAAGGTTTCTTATAGCTCATTTCAGAGGTCTCAGTCCATGCCGAGTCCATTGCCCTTAGGACTGTGGTGAGGCCAAACATCAGGGTGCCAAGAGCATGTGGTAATAGAGGCTGCTCATCTCTGTTGGAGGGAGGGAGGGAGGGAGAGAGATTCTTTCTTACCCCAAGTTGGTTTTGGTCAGTGTTTTATCACACTGTAAAGAAGCAAAGTAGGACAGCCTCTCTTAGTAACTAACCTATTTCTACAATAATGACACTAATCTATTGGGCTGCCAAGCCTGGTGGCACAGGCTGGTAATTCCAGCTACTTGAGAGGCTAAGACGGGAGGATTGAAAATTCAGGCCTGATGGGGATACAGAGTGAGTTCAAGGCCATCCTGGATTACTTAGTAAGACCTTGTCTCAAAATAAAAAATGTAAAAAGGGTTAGAGATAAAAGCTCAATGGAAGAATTGCTTAACATGCACAAGGCCCTAGGTTCAATCCTCAGCATTGCAAAGAATCTAAATAAATAATAGCACAGAGCCTTAACATGACCATTTAAATATGTTGGGGAGAGGTATTCTTTCCTACTTAAGTGTCTGTGAATCTCTGAATGTTCAAGATTCTTGGGATTATGTCAGAATGTACAAATCCAGAGTTTATTCTCAAAAGATGTGATTAAAACTAGTTTGGGATGGTAGATTAAGGATTTGTATAAGATTAAAGCAAGTCTTATTAAAGTACTAAAACATTACTAAGGAAAGCTCTGAAGATATGTATCAATTTTCCATCTGGGGTAAGAATGTTATTCCCATAAAGTTGGAGCTGAATTATAGCTTTGGTTTAAAGTTGGTTACATTTCTGAATGGGGATTATAGTCATTGTTATTCTGTGAGAAATGCTGAAGTCATGTGTAAGCCTTGTCCCACATACCTCTTTTACACCTTTTTGAGATAGGGTCTCCCTGTAGCCCCAGCTGTCCTGGAACTCACTATGTAGACCAGGCTGGCCTCAAACTCAAAAAGATCTGCCTGCCTCTGACTCCCAAGTGCTGGGATTAAAGGCATGTGCCATCACTCCCAGCTTTATACCTCTTTTTATTGTGGAAGAGGAAGATATATAATATAATTCTTTAAGTGTATTCCTCAGAAGAATAAAGTTAATATGTTTTAAAAATATAAAAGATCTTCCTTTTTACTCTTTATGATTGTAAAAATGAATTGATACTATGACAGGTTTTTTGTTTTCTGTTCATTTTTATTACCTCTCTCTCACTGTGTGTGTGTAGGTCATCAGGCTTGCCGCCAGGCACCTTTACCCACTGAGCCATCTTGCTTTTCCCCTCTCACTTTGTAAATTTAGTTTTATTTATGTGTCTTTGGGTACCTGTGGAGGCCAGAAGAGGGCTTTGGATCCCCTGAAGCTGGAGTTAGAGGCAGTAGTGAGCTGCCTGATGCAGGTACTGGGAACTGAACTCAGGTCCTTTGGAAGAGCAGGAAGTACTCTGAACTGCTGAGGCATTTCTCCATTCCATCATTTTACAATTACATTTGTTTATGTGTGTGACTATGAGAATTTGATATCTTTAAATAAGTATTAATGTGCCCCAAGAAAGTATTTGGTGATAGAAATGGAGAAGAAAATCCAAGATTTTTCACATCTTATTTTTTACAACTTTATATGACATGCCACTAGCGCTTTTTTAGGGGGGGATGGGTAGGGGAGAGAGTGAATCTTTATAAAAGTTTAAAAAGTAGAGTGAGGTGGTTGTACAAGTCTAATACAGAAGTGTAGGTTGTGGATTGAGGACACCCCACCTTCTAACTAATTCTGCTTTCCAGAGGTTGCTGCTAGTCACAGTTGGGAAATGATTATGTCTGTAATTATACATAAACCTGAAGAATTTGATGGTTTGTGCAGTTAAAAGCTAAAAAACCCAAACAAACAGGTGTGGGTGACTTATGACTATAATCCCAGCACTCAGCAAAGGCAGGAGGTACTACAAATTGAAGTCCAGCCTGGTCTACGTAGCAAGTTCCAGGCCAGTCTGGTCTATGTAGCAAGTTCCAGGCCAGCCAGGGCTATATAGCAAGTTCCAGGTCAGCCAGAGCTACATAGCAAGACCTGTATCAAACACACACATGCACACGCACACACGCGTGTGCACACACACACAGAGTTGAAAAAACAGATCAATTTCATTTCCCTTAGCTTTTAGAATGAACTGTAAAAATAGCATTTGTAGGTCACAAATGGCCAAAACATAGCAATTAAGAGTCTGAAGATTGCTAGTCCATGGATAAGACTCCTGTATTAAATTTCACCCACCCAGGGTTCAGGGACTATCTTGGAAGAGTGGGTGGAAAGATTGTAAAAGCCAGAGAGGAGGTGCATGATCATATGGAAACAGTCCTACAAGCTCCTGAGATCCTGCTCATATGATTCTATGGCAATGGTGTCAGCATACACAAGTCCCATGCAAGCTCAGGCAGACAAAAACCCAGCATAGAACTGGGGAAATGAACAGCAGTCCCCAATCTTAGCTGAAGAAACATTGGCAACTGATTACTTCTAGGTGAGGAAGAGCTGATCTTCTTAAAACAAGAGACTCTAGATAGGCTGACTAGACCTCAGTGGATGGACTTGTACTGGGGAATGTCTGGGGTCACTGACTTGACACATTGGGCCTTAACATGAATGACAGAGTATATAGGTTCCAGTGGAGGGGCTATGGGAGGATGCAGGTGGGCATGGAGGTATAAAGATGATTAAGAGAGTTTGAGCTATTCTGTATAAAATACACAAATTCAGTAAAATTTTTTTTAAATGGCATTTGTAGCTTAAGACTTGCATAGATAAATGATTGACCGAGTGTCCAGGAAAATAATTGACCTAATGGAGAGATCTTTCGTGTGCTTGCTTCCTAAAGAGTGTTGCACTGGGGTGGTTGGTTAATCAAACCTCTATTTCTTCCTGTATTCTGCATTCATTTTCCCCAGCAATTAAGAGAACTCTGTATGATCTAGATGACAGTCAAGGTTAAAGAATAAGTGTACAGTGATTATGCCACTCAAATATTGCATTGGGCAATAGGAAAGGAATTATTAGCTGTGGTTTATTTAGGTTTGTATGTGATAATTTTAAGAGGTAATTCTAGTACATGATTTTCTAAGTATACTATTGAATAATAAGCTTAATTTGCCCTTTGAAGTGCCTACACTTCTCTGATGCTTAAAAATGGAAAAATCCCAATATCCCAATTATATATACCTATTATTATCCCCACTATATTAGCCTTTTTTGTTATTAAAATGAAATACCCAAGTCAGACTAGTTAATAAAGAAAAGGGAGTTGTTTTGGAGGTCCATGGGGGGCATTTCTGTGGATGGCTTTCTTGATGGAAAAATCCTGGTGCGGTATTGGGTATCAGATGGCAGGAGACAGGAAATGCCCATGTGGGTCTGCGTGCCTGCTGCTCTCTTCTCTCTCCTCATAAAGCCACCAGTAATTCAGTCTTGGGGCCTCTTCCCAGATTACCTTAATCACCTCTAAAGGCCCTACCTCTAAACACTGTAGTCAAATTACTTTTGTATTCTCGTCTACTCTCTTAAAAACCTCAAAATGACTAAATTTTCAACACATGGATCTTTGAGAAATACACTCAAACCATACCCAAAGTGTAACACTTACTTATGTGTGAGGCAAAGAAGGGGTCTTAAATGGATGCACCGCTAGTGCATGGCAGGGCTGGTCCAAGTGTTGAGAGATTTCTTCAGCAAGAGTGATAGAACTGCACTGAGCCAGTCATCCATCCATGTGCTTATTCAGACCTTTCTGTGGCCAATGAATAGCATGAGATTTTGTAGACAGAAGTTTAGGTAAGACAGTATAGCTTACTGTCTTAAATGGAAAATATTTCCATTTGCAGATAATTGGTTTATACAGAAATTAGAATATTATCACTGAACTTAAACTAAGTGCCTGGAATGTCCAAATAATGACTGCTCATTTGATATGACTGAAAAAATTTAAAATATAATTGGTATGAGGACAGTACAGACACATTATTGAGGTTAGGGAATCTGAAGGGGTTATAACCCTTCTGGACCCACTGGGGCATTTCCTTTTTGTTAAGTTCTACCGTACTTGCTCCTCAGGATGATTCAGTGTTCCTACTCTCCTTTATTGTAAGTCTTTTGCTCCTTGATAAAAAGCCACAACCTCCACTAGTAATAATGCTGGGCTTCAGACCTGCACCACCACCTGTCGGCCACATAACTTATGTGGAGCCTCATTAGTGACAAGATAAGGTTGACATCCAAATTAGGGCTGTTGGGATGATTAAATTTAGTGAAACAATCTGTGTAAAGGGCTTAGTGTCCTGCCCGGAGCATAGCAAGAGGCCAGTAAATTATAGTTTTTTATTGCTGTCAGTGACCATTAGCTTTGTCCCTGCAGTTATTCTGCATGGTAGGAAAGTTAATATATCTGTATGCATGCATATATTATGTCAGCTAGTAAATAATAATGAATGAAAGTCACTATATCACTTGGGAAATGTTTTATTATAATATCTGGGAAGTGTCATTACCTTGCATCTTGTCTTATGAAACAAGGCATTATTCATGTCCTAAGGCAATTGATGTGTGTAGTTCTGTTTTATTGTTTCAGATGCCATGTAAGTATGTAATTAAGCACTTTATTATATCATAAGCAAAAACCAAGCTTAAGTTTAGGTTTTTAATTTATGCTTTTAAATCTTCTCTTCAGTTAATGTTGTAAACAACCCTCAGAACATCACAGATAGTTTTCTATAGTATTATATAGTCATTTTGTATATAGCCTTTATAGCCCTTTGCACATCTAGAACAAAATTGTATTTACTTTTAGAAGCTTATCTAACTGGATAAGGAGGTGAAACACAGACATACATGTTTTCTCAATCTGAATTTTAAAATGTAGTAGTCAAATGTGAATGTCTGTGTTGGACAGAAAGAACTGGGCCCATATGTATAGCTAGCTCCAGTTCACGCTTGCTTGGAGGCTATCTTGACACACCTATGACAGCTGTAACCCTGAGAAGCTTTGAAGCCAAGAATAGTAATGTGCACTGGGAGGCAGGAGGGTCTTGCATTCAAAGGCATCCTAGGCTACAGAGTGAGACTTTGTCTCAACCCTCCCCCCACACATCCAGCAAACAGAAAAAGCAACCACAACCCCCTAGTTTTTGTGGTAATTGCGAAATGTTGCCATTCTTTTTTTCTTGGGATGACCTCTATTTGACCCCTAGTACAGCTGCAATCTGACTCTGATTATGGGCTGGAAAGGAAGGAGCAGATGGAGGTGGACAGGAGGAAACTTAGAGTACCCTTTAAAGATAAATACCTCAGGTGAGCCCCTAAGCCCCCAAGCAAGCCAAGTAGTCCTACAGAGGCCCCACTGGGCCTCAAGGAGTCCCACGTGTATTGAGGGACTACAGGATTGCAGGAGGTGACTCAAGGGCAGGTAGTGCTTGAGTGACTAAATGTTTCCACTTGCCTGTCTATATCCTAACCGTCTTGTAAAGAACTGGCTCTCCTGTGCACTAGGGGTGGGTGTCAGTGGCGATGGGGTGAGCAATGAAATTTATTTGTGTGAGTATATTTTAAAAAGGAACCAGAGGAAGACGGGAAAGTGAAAATGAATCTGAATCCTCGCTCTGTTGCTTATTAGCTCTGTGGCTTCCACAGTTCTTAACCTCTGAGTTCTTTCCTGAGCAGTAAGTTTATCCCAATGGATTGCTCTTGAGGATTGAAATACTATGTAAAGTAGCACATAGTAATCAGTCTATAAATAGAAGGTAATAGTCACTCAAGATTAATGAGTGCTTATGAATTTAATAATAAAGTGGAGTAACTTATAGGATTGGCAAAAGTTATTTGAAGCCCAGTCATATCTACCTCATCCCCTTGGCCTAGTTAAAACGTCTCTCTACCTGTGTGGTGGCTTGTGCAAACCCAACACCCTGCAGAGCTGCTGGCCATGATAAACCCCAGTGGTCAGCACCAGAGTCGAGTAAGACCCTCTCTTGCAAGTGTTGTGTTTAAACTAGCTAGTCTACAACCTCCAGGGGAAAGCCTGCTAGCTCTTCATCATGGGCCTTGACAAAGACTTGGGCCCCCAGATCCTTTCTTCCTCTCTCTGCTGACTGAGGTACATGTCCCAGGCTGTTCTTCCTGGAGGTCCTGCTAGGTATGTTGCCTTCTTTTCTGTTGGCTTTGTAAGTTATGTGTGACTTCTGCTGTTTCAATATTTCAGTGTGCCACCTCCCTGTGTTTCACCTAACCAGTATACCTGGATGTAGCTTCTCTCTCAGTGAAAGCTGAACCCAGGTCAGGTAGGAGTTAGAAGGCTTGTCTGCCAGTATAAACATATTTCCTGTGAGATTCACCTGGTTATGTGTCATGTACAGAGGCACTAGACTGTTCATTAGAATAAAGAAGGATCCTGTAAATGGCACAGGTGGACATCTATGCCTACCTCCTCCAGAGACCAGGCAGGGAAGGGCTAGAGTAGACAGCTATTGTCCAGAGAGAGTGCTCTGGATGATAGAACATCATTTTTCACTAAAATAACTGGTTATTGACTAGTTTCTACTACTTTATAGTATGGCATACTGGTTTATCAGTCACAGTTCCTACAGTGTATATTTTTGGTTTTGCTTGGGTACGAAATAATGAATATTAGCTGGCTTTTAAAACATTACAAACCAAACTCTTTGAAACATTTACTTTGGAATTTGAAAAAAAAATGCCATGAGTTTGGATAACTATCATTTTTTTTAATCATCTGGAAATTTTTATTGAATTTTTGTAATTTTCATACAATACAATTTGATATTTAGATTCCCTCCCCTATCTTTACCTCCCTTTATTGCTCCCTGCCT
>NW_008359442.1:2470223-2509086 GCF_000622305.1 Nannospalax galili | reverse complement strand
TATGGCCTATGCAGTCTAATTTGTGTCCCCAAATGTCCTTCAGTATTGATTGGTCCATCTACTGGAGCCTAATTAACCTACCAAGAATCCCATTCTTAAAAGACTGTCTCCCTCTTCTAGCAGCCATCAGTTGCCAGCATTTCCTTAGATTGTGTTGGGGTTTCTTGCCCACTTCCTCATGTCTATGCTGTGATTTTGTCTGGATCAAGCTTACATAGTACATGTCAACATTGCTGTGAGTTCACATGAGTAACTGACCAGCTGTCTGGAAAACGCTTGTTTCATTGTGGTTATTTACCACCTCTGACTCTTTCAATCTTTCTGCTTCCTCTTCCACAATGATTCCTGATTCTTGGAAGAAGTTTGATATAAGTGTCTTATTCAGGGACAAGCACTCTGCAGCTTTTTGTTCTCTGCACATTGGCCAGTTGTGGATATCTGTATTAAGTACCATCTGCTGCATAAGGAAACTTCTCTGCTTAGAGTTGAGAGATGTATTAATTTATAGGTATAACAAGAAGTCATTAGGAGTCAGTTAAATATGATAACTGTTTTGTAGAAAACTAGTATTCGGCTCTACCCATGAATGAATATCAGTTTCAAAATAACTGTTTTCATTTTTCATGTAGTGAGTGAACATGGAAGTCATTTCTGATTTGCTAGAGTGCCACAGGTTTAATGCCAGATGCAAATGGATAGTTAGTATAATGCCAAGTGAGATGCACAGAGGAACGCCATATAGTATGGTTGAATTAGGAGTTCCCGAGAGGGGGCTAATGCCCGAAAGAGGTCAGAGAGGAGGCTAATGCTTAAAAGAACTCTTGACCCCAAGGAGAAGTAGGGCAGAGTTTATAAAGCTTAAAGCCACAATTACATCATGCCAGGGGTAAGGCCAATAACTATAGTTATATCAGATCACTATAGTTACACCAGACCAGAAGCAGGTCAGTTAACAAAGAGGTTTTCAGTCAATGATAAATTTCCATTAGGCTAGGTGGGAGGACATGTTATCTGGATTTGCTACCTAGCTACTTGTAAGCTTCCCAAGTACATAGTATATGTACTCCTTGAAACTGCCTGCATGAGATGTTCTGCCTGGCTGGCTGCAGTGGGAATGACTGGACAAAAACACAGAGTAAAGCAAAAGTCAGCTAGAGCAAAATGGATTTCGTTTTGACATTTCATTTCCCCCTGGTCTTAGGGCAGAGTCAAAATGTTAACTCAATATCCTCAGGTGACAGCTGGGCTCTCTGGTACATTCATTTGACAGAGGCTATAGACTGTAATTTTTTCAGAATAGAGTAACAACCAGTTAATTAGGCAAGGCTCAATCACTGGACCCAGGAGGAGAAGGACTTGAGGTCTTGTTAGGCTTAGAAGCAAGGGAGTCAGCCATAGATTCCAATCAAACCAGCAATGGAACCAGGAACTGTTGGTCTCTCTCTCCTTTAGGAATGGATGGCAGGGTGTAGAGGAGGGAGCCAGGAAGATGTCTCAGACGTTAGAATGGACTGTAGCCTGGCCCTATTGAAGAGACTGGAGATATTTTAAGAGGGAATGATTGGTAATTTTTCAGAATAGATTTTGTTAGTCTAGGTAGTAGGGGAGGCAGCTTTCTGAATATAATCTTATATAGGGTGAAACCTACCTTACAGAGAATACATCTAATCCGCAGGAAGAGGACTGGGACAGGAGGTTGGGCCAGTTTTCACTGTTCTCTAAGATTAATTTAGCATTATCTGAGTCAACTGACAGAGGCAGCCCAAACCTAGGAATTTTCTCATGCAGGAGGCTTTTTTTATCATCGTGAGGGAAAGGCCTCTATCCAATCTGAAAATGTGTCCACAAATACTAGAAAGTAGTTCAGTTAGTTTGGTGGTACCCAGGTGGGTCATCTGATGAAGCTGTTCCACAAGAAGGCATCCAAGGGCTGCAGGAAGGATGATTCTGAAGTCTGGCAGGGTCCATCATCTCATGGGGCCATTTTTCATTTCCTGAGAGTGGCTCAACAGGGAGCCTGGCAGCCCACTGGGCCATGGACTTCTAACATGGGAATGTCAGAATTCTCTTTCCTTGTAGATCATGGTGTGAGCATGAAAGGGTGGCAAAAGCATATCTGTTGTCTGTGAAGATGTTCACCCATTTATCCTTTTCCCAACATAGAGCCTGGGTGAGGGTCATCAGTTCTGCCTTTTGTGTGGAGGTGCCCTGAGGCAATGCTTGGGCCCAGATGACATCCCATTAGGTGCTCCTAGTGGCTCTGACTTTCTGGGTCCCCTTTGTCATGAAACTGCTTTCATTCATGAAGTTGGCATCTGCCTCAGGTAAGGGGGTGTCTTGGAAGTCTGAACAACTGGCCTGGGAGATGTCTAGCAGATTCTCACAGACATGTAGGGGCATCCCTGTGTTGTTGTCAGGCATCAGTGTTGCTAGGTGGAGGCTCTGAGTGATTGAGAAGGTGAGCCAGGGATGATCAAGGCGCATACTCTGGTACTGAGTGATGCAGGCATTTGACATCCATTGACCATTTGCTCCCCAGAGGAGGGTCTCCAATTCATGGGGAGCCATTAAGTTCACTTGGTCCAAGGTGAACTTGTCAACCTCCTGCACCAGTTAAGACAGTAGCTACTATGGCACATATGGATGGGGTGGTGTCATCCTGAAGCCACTGGCTCTAGGTACTTGGATAAGTATGATATAGGCCTTTGCCAGGGCTCCAAATTCTCAGTAAGCATGTGTTTTGAAATCTGAGCTTCATGAATGAAAAGGTAGATATCAAGACCAGAGCTGGGGCCAAGCCCATTGGAAAACCCATCCTTTTACCTCTGTCCATTTTAAGGGCTCGTCCCCAGTCATGGCTGAGTAGAGGGGACTTTTTATTTCAGCCAAGCCTCGGATCCAAAGTTGGCCATATTCTACTTCCTCCAGGAATTCGCATACCTGTTTTTTTGATCTGGGACATGAAGATCTAATGGCTTCCTTCTAGGCTGAGAAAATAATAATAAATAATCCTCCTCCTCCCCGTCCTCCTCCTCCTCGTCCTCCTCCTCTTACCTTGAGAGTTGGTACCCCAAGTAAGAGAATTCTGTCTGGCAAAGTTGAGCTTTCTTCATGGAGACATGGTACCTCAGGGCCTGGAACAGCTGAAGCACATCTGAGTGTGTCTTGCAGGCAAGTGGCTGGGTCAGCAGCAGCTAACAGGAGATCATCTATACTGGAGCAGTGTCAAGTACGGATGATAGGCTCTGGAGCTTGTCAAGTCCTTTTGAAGGACTTCTCTGAACATGGAGGAATTTTGAACGAGGGCCAAATTTAGGGTTCAGTGTTCTCTGGGGACAGAGGATCAAAGGTTTTGGGAAGATTTGTGGGCCTTGGGTTGTCCCCTTGATTCCTGCTAGAAGAGTCTGGTGAAAAGTGTCCAATTCTCAGGAGCAATCAGGACCTGAGGCTTCTCAGGAAACAGGGGAGTGGCCAGATGCAGGACCCCCATGGCCTTGTGCCTGTCCTGAGTTTCGATGTGGGATCCTGGATCCTAGGTCTTGGATCCCCTGGTCACTGATTGCAGCCAGGGGAAGTAGAGGCAGAGAGACCTTCAGCTCTTGGGAGGGAAAAGAAGAGAGAAACTCAGTGCAGCAAACATGGGAGTGTGAGAAAGAGAGTTGAGCCATCATTTCAAAGAAAGCTGTGTGGTGGGCATCTTTTCACGGTACCTAGAAGTAGCAGCACAGCAGTTTCTGTGACCACCGCAGCCTTGGGGGCCCTGACAGGACTGGGGCTCAGGGCAGAAGGCAGGTAGGGAGGAGGGATGGAGTTGAACAGGACACCTGTACATATTCATAGCAATGTGTAAGTAACCTAACACTAAGAAACTGGCACTGGGAGAGACACCTCTGGACCCTCTTTAACAGTTCAGCTGGGAGTGGTTGGGGGCACTGATCTGCCTGCTGTAGACAAGGGTAGCAGGACACCTAGCCACATAGAGCAAGGTTATGGGCAGCTCTCTTGGCATTGCTACTACATACAGGAGTCTATAGAACAGTCATAGCTTCATAGTAACCTTAAGTCAGGACCCAGGGACAAACCACCCCCAGTAGACAGAGATGCAATAGCAGCAGCTTTTGAACAAGCATAGAGTAAAGGAGGAAAGGCCATGTATCCCATCAGCATTAGTAATTACTCAGGGTTGTTTTTCCACTTTAATATTCCCCAGATACACTTATGGGAAGCATGAGGAGAAATGGAAAAACTGCTGGGATGGAAGGGAAGGGACAGCAAGGTTGGTCTGAGGTTTACCATGTCATCCCACTTCATGGCTTCATCCCTCTACCCAGTCAGTCCTGATCAGACCTGCAGGACTTTGAGGTGAGAAAGTCTCTGACAAAGAACAGATGGAATCATCCAGCCCCCAAGATCAGAAAATGAGGCAGGAAAAGCATCCCTCACCTTGTAGTAAGTTTTATTTACAGTCTTTGAATTTTTTTATCTTATTGGCAGATATTCCATGTAATGGCTAACACTGACTTGAATTAGTTGCTGTTATAAACCTGGGATGGCGCAGAGCATTAGTCCTCCTTCCCCTCTTCCTGTCTCCTTTTATATTATGGTACAATCAGGCATTTTAATTTTAGAAAGCTTGAGGCCTTTCCCATATCACATTCCATCCCTCTATAGGTGGGTCCCAAATACACCATTCTTACTAATTCTGCTTCCTTTCAAGCTCTGGAGGAGCATTTCTGAGGAAGGAGGGGGAGGATCAATACATTCTGAGCTGATAAAAAGTGAGTGGGCTCCCTTTTTTTCTTTTTTCAGTAATAAGTGAGAATAGAATAGCCTTTCCATAGGAACAGTCATCTAGAGATAAATGCCAACCCATGCCTTCAGAAGGGTGGAGAAAGGGGTATAAGGAAGAGGTCATAGGGAGCTCATCACCTGTCCTAACATCCAGGAACACTACTTTCATAGAGAAGAGAAATGAGTCCCAGACTAGGGCAGTCTAGCCTGACTGAAATTCTCCCCCCACCTTTATTTCTTTCATATTACCAACACAAAAGGGGTGGATGACAGGCTTCGGTAAGCAGCATCCTGGATGCATGTTCTGAGCCACATTCCATTCCCTCCTCCTTTCCCTGTAGTAGAAGGCATGGGGAGACAGGGAAGGAACTGACACCCAACTGTGGCCTTTTGGAATGAGTGGCTGCAAATGGAGCCACAGTGAAAAGACCTGTGGATCTTGGAGAGCAGGGGAAAACCTCAGAGAAAAGTGCTAAGGGTGGAGTGAGGACTGGCCACAGGAACAGGCCTGGGTGAAGGGAAAAAGGAGTGCCCTGGGCATGGGACAGAACTACAGGGGACAGAGAGCAGAAAGCTGCAAAGTAGCCACAAGCCTGTCACAAGAGAGTTGTTGTAAAGTAGTGGCAGGAGGTAGAGACATGGAGTTTACCAGACCTGCCAATCTCAGAGAGCAGGGTGGCTCTCCTGTCCTCAGGGAGAATCAGGGAGAAAGGAAAAGGTGAAAGTCACAGGGCAGCAGTTGAAACAAAGACATACTCTGATTCCATGATACACAAGTCAAAAGAAAGGACCCTCTGGACACATGGTGTCCAGAGCAGAACTCACTTTGTTCAACTGCCCAATCACTCATTCAGTCATAAAACTATTCATATACACAAAACAGACATGAATAGAGACCAGAGTAACCAGTTTCCAATGATGTACCAGTTCACCAGATGACCTCCTCAGCCAAAATCCTGATTATTGGGAAAGACCTTGGGAAGCTCCCCATTGGGATCACGTTCCCTTTATTAAATACCAGACCAGACCAGAATGGTGCTCCATACCAGAAATAACAGAACAGAACTTACCTTCTAGGAGGACCAGAAGGACTCAATCAGTTTTGTTTTTTTTGGGGGCGGGGGATCAGGCAGCTATTCCTGGACTTTCTGGCTCTGATGAGAGAGTTATGGGGCCCTGGAACGTCTCAGAGGGTGCCTCCCCATAACAATTCATCAAGCTAGGGAGTTCCAGAGGGAGGCTGAGCCAAAGTGACAATCTCGCTGGGGCCTCCAAATGTAATATCAAGCGAGATGCACAAAGGAATGCCATATAACGGTCGAATTAGAAGTCCTTTATTAATAGCTGGAGGTCAGAGAGAGGGGGCTAAATGCCCAAAAGAACTCTCAACCCCGAGGAGAACCAGGGCAGGGTTTACAAAGCTTAAAACCACAATTACATTATGCCAGGGGCAAAGCCAATAGCCATAGTTACATCAGATCACCATAGTTACACCAGACCAGGGACAGGCCAGTTAACAAAAGGTTTTCAATTAACAATAGGTTTCAGTTAGGCTGGATGGGAGGACATGCTACCTGGATTTGCTACCTAGCTATCTGAGCATGGTACCTGGCTACTGGTAAGTTTCCCAGTATTGTAGAAACAGTGTACTCCCTGAAACTGACTACATGAGATATTTTGCTTGGCTGGCTGTAGTGGGAATGGCTGGGTAAAAACACAGGGTAAAGCTAAAGTCAGCTAAAACAAAATGAGGTTCATTTTGCTATTTCAGTTACATTGTAATAAAACCAGGCAGTTTTGCTGTAATGTTTGTTTTTAGTTATGCTATTTGTTTCACTTATGTGTTTTGTATTACTATGTCCTATCTCTAATGTTTTTCAGAGCTGTGGTTTTATTTCATCAAAGAGCTTTTGAAAGATACCTAAAGCTAAAAGGATATTTTAAAAAATTATTTTCATTTTATGTGTATGAGTGCATTGTCTGAATGTATGTGAGTGCACCCGTATCATGCAGTGCCCCAGAGGTCAGAAGAGGGCTTCAGATTCCCCTGGAACTGGAATTAAGGGACGGTTCATAGCCACCATGTGGGTGCTGGGAATTGAACCCTAGTCCTCTGCAAGAGAAGTCAGTGCTCTTAACTGCTGAGCCATCTCTCCGGCTCCAGAAAAACGATTTTTTACAGGTGCTAATGGCAGACTAAAGGCATATGCTTTCCAAAATAAACATGGGAGCTGGGTGTGGTGGTGCATGCCTTTAATCCCAGCCTCACAGCCATCTGAAAGGAAGTTAGTGGTATTCTCTTTTCACAGATAAGCCAACCAACATTGTTCTGTCAGAAACATTGTCCTATAGCTTAGCAGTAGAGATGGAGTCTGAGCCCAGATCTGTTTAACTCTAGCACATTTATGTTTTCTCTGCCAGGGCTTTCTTCCACCTAGATGTTCTCATTAGGAAGAAGAGTTTTGTCTACAAGTACTGATTTACTTCTCTGGATCTTAGACACACAAGCTAATTCAAGCTCTATGATGTGTGTGTTATCTCAATTTTTGTGAAATTTTGTACGTAGTTAGTTTAAAAATATTTAAATTGTGTGTGTGTGTGTGTGTGTGTGTGTGTGTGTGTGTGTGTGTGTAGTTCAGAAGATAACTGTATGGAGTTGATTCTCCCTTTCCACTTTTATGTGTGTTCTGGAGATTGAACTCAGATCATCAGGCTTCAGTAGCAAGCACCTTAACCCTCTGAGCTGTGGTCTCACTAGCCTCACATTTCTTTTTCTTTTTTTTTTTTTTTAAATAATGAAAACTGTAAATGTAACCTCTATATTATATTGTCTGACCAGAGGGTTCCCTAAGAATAGTAAGGATTCAATAAATATCTGTTCAAAGATTGTCTTCTCAATATACTAGATATTTAATAGATATTAATTCATAATTTATAGATAATAGTTCTTATACCTTAAAACTCACTGGTTACTAATAAAGATTGAATAATAAGCTGTTAATTCTGAGGTAATTGAAAACAAAATAGGTCATTTGTTGTGGGCACAATAGCAATTTATCCACTGTTAGTGTTTTATCTTCTACCTGTTTCCCACATGTACTTATATTATTCTAATTGATATTGATGTTACTGAGTTCTTTAAGAATATTATAAATAGACACTCTATGAACAGCTAATTTCTGATTTGTTGCTAGGAAGTGAGGAAGCATCTTTATTGTGTGTTGTACCCTGAATCAGGATGAGCTTCCAATAAGGGAGGACGTGCAAGAAGCATTTGCGTGGTTTAGTTCTGAATCTGAGTACACTCCCACATGCCTTTCACTGTCACCACATGTTTCAAGGCCTGAAGTCCTCTCAATTTGTCTAATGAGATTCAGATAGGAACATTTTGGAACTGTGACATAAGACTTGGGAGCCAAAAATTGGTAGTATTTTTAAAACTGATCAACTGGTTTTTACAGTTGTTGATAAATCACATCCATTTTAGCATCAGAACCTCATAAAGTGTAATGAACATTTGTAATTTAATTTCCAAACTTTGCACAAACAGTTGCCACACGTCTAAATTGTTTCATTGTCTCCAGCATTTCTTCTGAATAAAAATTACAAAAATAGATAAAGATGAATTCAGAATAGGGCATAAAGTTTTATTTCTTCCTCCTGAGTTGTGCCTGAGAACACAGCTGGTGTGAAGAATCTGATCAGGCTGCAAGGGGATCTTTTTCTCATCTCTTTTTATGATAATATACTGCAGAGGTGCCTGCATTCTTCAGTTCAATGGTAATTTACCATGATAAGAATGAATCCTAATTTTTACTGTGATCTAGGTATCTCCAAAAAGAAAAACAATCTAGAGGCTGGAGAGACAGCTCAGGGGTTAAGAGCACTTGCTGTTCTTCCAGAGGACCTGGTTCGATTCCCAGCACCTACATAGTAGCTCTGACTCTTTCGTCCTCTTCTGGCCTTCACAGGCATTACATGTACCAGTAAATATACCAGCAATCAAAACACTTATACAAATTAAAAAATCATTTAAGCAAAAGAAAAGCAATCTAGCAATATTACCCTCCGTCTTGTACCTATGATAGATTTTTCATCATGGATGGGAGTTCAACAGTACAAACTGCAGTTTATCAGTTTGTTCCCATTTGTAACTCCAGTTAGTACATTCCATAATTAGAAAGAAAAATTACTAAGGTACCACGATGAAATCTTTGCATTAAGCAAACCCACACAGAGCCTATTCCTCCCTCTCCATGTCCCTGGGTAAACATCCTGTTTGTAATGTTAGCATATGTGCTATAGCCACTGAGAACTGAGGATTTACACAGGTGAACTATACTGAAGTAATGTCCATCTATTGACTCTTCCCTTATAGAGTCTTGATCTGGATATACCTTAGGGTTTCTTGTCTCTGGTTTTGGTTTTCTTCAAATCTGTGAACTGAGTGTGGGATAAGATTCCATTAGAGATTCGATTTATCTCTGATTTCAGTGAGGGAGTAACATGCCTTGTTGGACTCAGAAAATTCCAGCAGCTCTCTTCAGGTTTCTAATAGCATTCATCATAGTAGATTCCTCTTTAGAAGTGTTTATGCTAGCAGAAACTAGAATGGACCAGAACCTCCAAAGTCACCCGCATTCATCTGAGCAGTCTTTAAAGTTCAGAAGTGTGATTTATAGGATGAATAGAAGGGAGTATAAATTATAGCAGGTGACAGAAACATTAACCCTAACACCATAGATTTTCCTTGTCCCTTATTTATTACTTTGTTAGCATACAAAGGCAATGGGTTTCATGATGGCATTTTTGTGTAAATGTATCACTATGCTTTGGTCTTATTCACCCCTACTGCTCCCCCATTCCCCTTCTCTCTCCTTGTCCCTTTTCAACACCTGATATTGCCTTTCTTTTGTGTTGGGTGGAATGAAAACTGGATCTCTTTTATGTCTTCAATTTTGGCGTACTTTGTTAATGTCCCCTGGACTGTCTCCTGTAGTATTGGTGCCAATTTCTCCTGTCTTTTTAATAAGTCATTATGAAGATCTTTGGGGTTGGTTGCCAAGATGCTTAATAAAAATTTGATAGCTGGGGGGATAAAGAGATGGCTCAGCGGTTAAGAGCACTGGCTGCTCTTGCAGAGGACCTGGGGTTGGTTCCCAGCATGCACGTGGCAGCTAACAACCATCTATAACTCCAGTTCCAGGGTTTCCAACTCCCTCTTCTGGCATCCGTGGGCATTGCATACCTGGGTGCACTTAAATACATGCAAGTGAAACACTTATGCACATAAAAAATAAACTGAAAAAAATGCTAATAGCTAAGCTAACTCTTGATTTGGAGTTAAGAATATGTGTCTGGTGATTGAGCAGTCATCCACCCAGATAATGACTCAGATGAGCTAAAACATGTTCACACAGACACCTATGCATAAATGTTTATAGCAGCTATGTTTGTAATTAGAACTACAAAGGGCACAGGGGATTTTTAGAGGTGGTAGAACTATTGTCTATGTGGATTGCAATTGTGGTGGTCACATGATTATAGATGTTTGTCAAAACTGGGCACTAAAGAGGGTCAGTTTTCCAGTATGTGACATTACTTCTAAAAAAAGAAATATCTACTATGCTACAGTTTTCACATTACATGTCCTTGAAAAGTCTATGGGGCAAAGGCTTGATTATTCTTAGTGTGGTGCAGTTGGGAGGTGGTAGAAACTTTAAGAGGAAAACGTAGGTGGAAGTCTTTTGGTCAGTGGGGATGTACTTCTGAAGGGAATAGTAGAACCCCATCCCTGTCCTCGCTTTGGGTCTTGGCTATGACATGGGAAGTTTTGCTTCACCACAAGCTACTACCATGATGTGCTGTCTCAACAGAGACCCCAAAGCAACAAGGGTAAGTGATTGTGGACTGAACCTCCAAAACTGTATGTACAAATAAACTTTTCCTATCTTTTTAAAATTTATTTTTTAACTCCCTAGACTGTTTTAATCTTTGCAAGTTCAATTTGATGTATTACATTTTCTGTAGGGCACAGGTGAAGGTACCCTGAGGCTTCAGAAGAGAAAAGTGATGGAAAACCTCTTGGTGTGGACACTTGTGTGGAATCAAGTGTCATTTTCTTCTAGGTTCTCAGGACCATGTGTGGAATCAAGACCATAGATGGCTATCAAGGGAGTTGGGAAGTCTGTTCTTGAGAATCAGTTTTCCCGACTAGAAGCTGCAAATGACAAAAAAGTCCCCTGTTCCCAGTGTAAGTCTGACATAGGAGCAAAGCCACTGCCATACACAACCGGAGACCTTGCGGGGAGAGGGTTGTGGGTAATGCACTCACCCAGAGAAGGTCGAAACTTCTGCCCAATGCCATGAAGTCTTCCATCCTCCAGTCTGCTCTACCATCAGCCCACCACCAAAGGAATGTAGAATAGTGGTGGTTGATTGGAAACCAAAACTCTGGCTCATGGGAGGGACCACAGCTCCAGGTTTACAAGAGAGGACCACAGCTCTAAGTTCACAAGAGGGGACTACAGCTTCAGTTTCACAAGAGGAGATGACAGCTTCAGCTCACAGGAGAAACCACTGCTTGAGGTTCACAGGAGGGAACTACAACTCTGGCTTATGGGAGGGGACCACAGCTCTGGGTTCACAGAAGGGGATTACAGCTCTAGCTCACAGGAAGTGAACATAGCTCCAGGTTCACAGGGTGGGACCTCAGCTCCACATTTAAGGGAGAGGACCACATCTTTGGGTTCAGAAGAGGGGACCACAGCTCCATCTCACAGGAGGAAACCCTATCTCTGGCTCATGGGAGAGGACCACAGGTCCAGCTCACAGGAGGGAGACTGCTCCAGATTTACAGGAGGGTAACACAGCTCCAGTATACTGTAGAGAACCACAACTCTGGCTCATGGGAAGGGACCACACCTCCAGGCTCATAGGAGGGGCCACAGCTCCAGGTTCACAGCAGGGAACAACAGCTCTAGGTTCATGACAGGTGATCATAGCTCCAGCTCATGGGAGGGGACCCCAGCTCCAGATTGTGGGATTACAATTCAAGACTTGTGGGAGAAGGGGTCACAGCTTACAGTAGGGCATACAGCTCTAGGTTCACAGGAGGGAACCATAGCTCCAGCTCATAGTAGGGCACCATAGCTTCACAAGAGGGGAACCACAACCTCAGGCTCATGGGAGACAGCCACAGCTACAGGTTCATGGGCGGGAACCACAGTTCCAGTCTCATAGGATGGGTCATAATTTCAATTACACTGGTTCCTTCTTTTTTCCTATCTCCATTGCTCTGTCCACATGATTATACTTGTGTTTAAGAAAGAACATTTTTGACTTCTGTGTAATAAACAGCTACTTTCTGGCTTGAATTCCTCACTAGAGAGGCATCAGTATTTGAGAAAAAATTTTTTTTCCTGTTTTTTTTGATACAGGGTCTCCCTGTAGCCCCAGATGGTCTGAACTCACAGAGATCCCCCCTTCTCTGCCTCCTGAATGATGGGATTAAAAGCAAAAAAATAATTTTTCACTTTTGCTTAAGGGGACAGATGGATTGAGTGTTTTCTTTTTCATGGTCAAGGATCTCGTTGGCTATTTTTGGTGTCTGCTGTTTACACATCTTTGTCCCCAGAGGGTACAAGTGATGAAATATCTTCTTACTGGAGTCATGTTTTAAGTCCTCCCATAACCTGTTGCACCCTG
Organism: Nannospalax galili; assembly: GCF_000622305.1. Taxonomy (NCBI): domain Eukaryota; kingdom Metazoa; phylum Chordata; class Mammalia; order Rodentia; family Spalacidae; genus Nannospalax; species Nannospalax galili. The sequence continues at coordinate 2,496,588 of NW_008359442.1, read as the reverse complement.
TCTCAACTGGTGTTTTCTGCAAGAGCAGTGTGTGCTCTTAGCCACTGAGCCATCTCTCTAGACCCTGCCTCACTTTTTTTTTGTGACAGGATCTCCCTCTGTAGCCCAAGCTGGCCTTGAACTCCTGGCAGTCCTCCTGTCTTAGCCCATGTGCTGTTTTTGTAAGCATGAACTCTGCCTAGGTATTTGTTGTAGTGATGGCAATCTGCCAGACAAAATTCCAAATATTTATTGAAAAAAAAATTTTTTTTTGTCTTTTTGAGATAGGGTCTCCCCCAGCTGGCCTGGAACTTGCTATATAGATAAGGCTGGCCTAGAACTCAGAGATCCTCCTGCTTCTGCCTCCCAAGTGCTGGGATTAAAGGTGTGGGCTATCACACCCAGCTTATTTATTAAAATATTTTTAATGCCCAGTACTCTGTTTAACACTTTGGGATAAAATAGAAATTAGAGATATATAAATATAAAATGTTCATAATGAACTTATACTTTAAGATTTGAAATTAAGATTTTTTTAAAAGACACTATTTGGAACACAAAGATTGCTAGAGGCAGTCATTTCTTTTATTAGACAACTGAAGTAAATATAGAAGTTATAAAAGAAAGAAATCAAAGTATTAAACAATTTAAGTTATAGTATTTGGTTTAGAAAAAAAATACTGGTTTGGGACTGGGGATGTAGCACAATAGTAGGGTGCTTGCCTATCATGTGTGAGGACCAGAGTTTGATCCCAAGTGCTACACACACCATATATATAAATATGAAATCCTTCAACGTTTGGGGGGCATAGAGGGGAGGAAAACTAATAAAGCCCTCTCATGTAAACATGAAACTACTTTTGACAATTCCCATCTCAAAAAGCATACAAGCTTTTTTCAGAGAAGGCAAATGGTTATGATCATTAAATCCTGTTGAACTTCCTCATACACCCACACAGTGATAATTGTCATTTCAAGGGTGGTGGAAGAGACTTCCAGACATTAAATAAATACTTACCTTCCTTAGCAACAGAATCCCACTTTTCCAAGCTTTCTTTAGAGTCAGATGTGGCTAGGTCACTGTGTAGTGCTGAACCCAACTGGCTCATCTGAAGTGGCAGTGGTGGTGGGACCTGTGTCCCCTACCTCCTCATGCTGGGAATGTAGCCATGATGGCTGGAACCTTGGACCTTTTCTCTCTGCCACCACCTCAGTAACTCATTGTGAGATACTTCTGCTGTCCGCTAAAAGAATGGTTTATTGGTTTACTTGAAATTGTTGTGGGGTGCTTCACCAGAGAAGACTACTCAAAAGTGTTGTCAAATGAAAGTCATCGCTGGCCAGGGCTACTACACAAGGATGTTGGAACCCAAGAGTGTAGCCCTGAGCCATCTCTAGGGTAAGCTTTTATTCAGAGAAACCATAACCAGGGGTGAAAAGTTTAAGCTCCGAAGCTTACAGATAGAGAGCCCCCTTAACAATTTCTATTCTATTAAGCAACAATTACTATTTTTCAGAAGGAGGCCAAGCATAACCTTCAGAAGCCATAAATCTGCAGTTAGCAGGTGCTCTTTGGGACACTCTGACCTATTCCCAAGACAACTGGGGTCCAGCTGACATGTGTTCCTGTACCTTGGGCCAACTGCCTGATAATTTCAGAGACTAGAGTCAGCCTAAACTTTAACATGGTGTAGGGTCAAGAAGGTGCCCTATTACACTATGTACTTTAAATTATTTCTACATTATCTGTAATGCCAAATACAATGTAAATGCTGTGTAGTTGCAGGGTTTAGTTTAGGGAATAATGAGCATATGCCCAATACACAGACAATGTTTCCTTCAAGTATTTTCTCTTTGTGCTTGGTTAACTTGTAGATGTAAAATATGCACATACAGAAGTCTGTTGACTGTGTGGATGGGAAAGAGTGCAAGACTCTGAGTTCCCTTGGTTCAGACCCCTCCCACTATGCCTCTGTGAGTTTCCTAAACTGTTCTGATGACTTTCCAAAGAACGTCTGCCCAATTAAGTTTTTTCTATAAAAGCTTCTTGTGTCCAACAACACCTGGAAAAATGGTCTAAATGGAAGACTTGACCACTGTAAATATTAAGTGAGCTCAGGGGTGTACTGACTAGTGGCTACAATAAGTTCACATTTATTAAAAACACTGAGTACTAGATAAAAATATGCAAATTAATGAAACTATAATCTTTATGAGAAAATTTGAGACAAAGATTTCAAAGGATTTCTGAAGGATTGAAAGGTAGGGAATATTCAAAACCTATCTAATATATAAATAAAACCCAGGGATATCATGTCCATATATGACAGCCTTCTGTGTGTCTAATTTTAACCAAAAGAAATCACTTTGGGAATCAGTCTGATTAATAGCTTCTAAAATTGACTGAGAGAGAAAAGATCTTTTTCTGAATTTTCCTATTCTGTTCAACCTTTACTCATTACACTCAAAATAACACAATAGAAGCATAAAGAAGCTAATTGACCTAATTCTTTGAAGAACCTATTAAGGAAAGATGAAAGTACTTCATGTGATTTGTGTCTTTTCAAAGAGCACTAAGTGAAGGAAGGATTTTGTTTTTGTTTTGGTGGGAACTTTTGGTAAACTTAATCCATGTTAAATATGCTTGGAGAATTCACTACTTTAAAAGGACTGTCACTAAATTCCTTTATAATAAAAACTAAATATATTATGTATGTATGCACACACTTGTTTGTTTTGTTTTTAAGAGTTTTTTTTTTTTTTTTTTAAATAGGATCTCATTCTGTAGCACAGACTGCCCTGGAGCATGGCATTGTATATAGCCAAGGCCTTACTTTCCTGAGTGCTGGGATTATACTTGTGTGCTACTGTGCCTGGCTGCAGAGACATTTAAAGGGCTAGTAGCATTGGCTCAGTGCCCAAAGTCTTAGTAACAGGGACTTAAGGAAATGAGGCTTCCAGCAAAGTGTATAATGACCACCCCAGACTCTACTTAGAAGAAAAACCTATTCTATTAAATATTATAGTGATGTGAGTGAAAACTTACAAGTGAGAGCACCACCAGGCCATGTCAGACTGCTGAGAGGCTAACAGGTGTATAGTTGTATTGTGTGGATATCCTGGACAAAATGGTGACTGATTGACTATGTTCCAGGTGAGACTGTGTTCGATTTCCTCACACAACTCAGAGTGGCACATGGTATAAAACTTAGGAATTGTTGTTTTTGGAACTTACCACTTAAAGTAACCAACTGGAAAATGAAACCATGGATAAATGGGACTACTGTAAATGGAAGCTTCAAGACTATCTCTGCAATACTTTTAGTAAAAAGTTAGTAGCATTTCTCTGAAATAAAGACTTTCCCCCCTAAGCTTGGGAGAGGTATGAATCAAAGTGAATCTTACACTCTGAGTTAATTTTCTAAACAGTAATGGCATTTTGATTGTCACATTACAATTTTTTAAAATTACATTTATTTTATGTACCTGTGTCTGTGGGGACAGTGCACACATGTGAAGGCCAGAGGATGACCTGCAGGACTTGATTCTCTTCTATCATGTGAGTCCTAGGGATTGAAAGGTCATCAGCCTGCACGGCAGGTGCCTTATCCACTGAACAGTCTTGCCATCTTCAAATTCCACATTACAAAAAAGATGTATTTTATGTGTATAAGTGCCTTGCCTATATGTATGTGTACCTGGTGTGTGTAGAGTGCCCACGGGGGCCAGAAGAGGGTGGTGGAGCCACCATGTGGGTGCTGGGAACCAAGCCCAGGCCTTCTGCAGAGCATCAAGTGCTCTTAAACATGGAGCCATTTCTCTAGCTCAAAATTCCAGTTTTTTGAAGCCTCTCTTTGTCAGTTTAAATCTACATTTGTCATCCACATAATACAAATCTAACAATATGGAGAATTTGGATCTTTAAGCATATAGGAAACCATTCAGTGACTTAGAATTTCCCAGAGTAGTTCTAGAGCTTGTTGTCAGTATAAGTTTCCTGGTGACTGTCCCAAAGATTTTTGGTCATGTTTGCATCTGATTAAATCATTAATTGTGTTTGTCTCCAGGAATGAGTGAAGGGCTATACAGCTGGAGGGCACAGCCTCTACTCATACCAGCTGCAAATCCAAAAGTCCCCCAGATTATTTTCAGTTTTGATTCTCACAGGACTCTCTAAAAGGTATTAGTCACACAGTTATGGTTACTACAAGGAAAAAGTGCTGATTACTATAGAGTTAGGGAGGGTTCTAGATTGAGAGCTTCCATTGTCCCTTCAGTGGAGTCAGGATGTATTACTCTCTCAGAATCCATGTATGGCAATATTGTCAACTGGAAAGCTTAGGTTAGGTCATGTTCAGAGTTTGTACTAAGGGTTTGTGATTGATTGTCCAGATACATAATACCAGTCTTAGGATCCACCAGTACTATGTGAATCAAAGCTACAGTGCTGCTGTGACCATCCCCACTTTGAGTTGATAACGACATGGTTATCTTACACCCCAAGTCATATTCTGAGACTGTGACTCAAGACCCACAGGCAAGCAAAGACGTTCCTATCAGGCATGACATTCCAAGGACCCAGACAGGAGCCCCTGGAAGTGGAAGGCAAGGCCACATTCTTTACTGCACAGGACTGTCCCTTTTCTGTCTGCTAGTTGCTACCCAATATTAAAATAAGTTAAATCATACCCTTGGTATTTTATATGGGTAACATCTTACAAGTTGAGACAACACTGGTTGAATCCTGTGAATGAAATTGGAGCTGCTTCACTCTGATAGGGCTAGTTCAGGTGAGATGCTGTTGGTTTAGCAGTGACCACACCCTGTATGAGCACTTACAAATTTTTGCTTTTCTTGTTTTAGGAAGTACTTACCCATGTTTTAACTGAGGCTGCTGCTTTCAGCTCATTCTGCCTTCTTAAAGCAAAACTTACATGGATCTTTACTTAAATGAAGAGATGATATCAAAATAAGAATGTCAAGTAATGCGTGTCTTTAATCCCAGTGCTCTGGAGACAGAGGCAAGTGGAACTCTGAGTTTGAGGCCAGCCTGGTCTACATAGTGAGTTCCAGAACAGCCAGGGCTGTGTAGTGAGACCCTGTCTCAATACAACAAATACTATAAACACTATACTATAAACACATTCTCAACATGAATAATTTAACTATTTGAATATGTATGTGTGACAAGAATTTGGTAACCTGTAAATATTTAGTATATTTTAGTGGCTATTCATTATCTGACCTAAAGCACTAATCTAGAAACCATCATTTCATGGTTCCTGGCAGTCCTCCTTTCCCCAGCCTCTGTGGTACATAAGTCACAGACCAAATATAAATCCTTTGTATCCTCTACTTGCAAGCTTTGTTGTGGTTCAGTTCCCCAGAACACTCTGCTACACATGTTAGTAGGATCTTGCTCTGGCTTCGCCATAGCTACCTGGCCCTTTTGGTCCTCATCCGGTAGAAGACAGGCAGAGTTCATTATAGAACAGCACAAGACATACCCAAGGCTGAGAGTGGGCAATGACCAGAGGAATTGTAGAAGAAAACATTGAAGGGGTAAGAGTGGACCATAACCAGAGAGACCATTGTGTAGGACACACTCTCTGGGAGTGACAGTGGCCAGTGACAAGTGGACCATTGTGCAAACCTACATGCTTTAGGTAGGTTTTATACTATTTTATTTTTTAAAATTCAATGTGTGTGCAAGTTCTGCAGAGGTCAGCAGAGGGCATTGGTTCCCTTGGACCTGGAGTTATGGGAGGTTGTGAGCTTCCCAAAGTGCGTGCTAGGAATTGAACTCTTGCCTCTGGAAGAATAATGAGTACCCTTTACCGCTGAGCCATCTCACCAGCCCCAATATATTGTTTTCTAAAGTCACTGAAACATCTTTCCTAAAGGGTGTTTTCCTATTCAGCTGATTGACAGGCCTATTTGGATTAACTCTTAGGAGACAGTGGTATGTGATGTCTACTTAGGGCCAGAAATATAATTCAGATTCCATTCTTTTGACCAGTGGTCAAAGTCCTGCGATTTCAGTTCTTGGTTTACAAGCTACTGATTATGAGGAATAGTCTGCTGTCAATGATCTTCGAACCTGCTGATGTCCAACTAGCTACCTCACAGATCATTCTAGCCCCTTCTCTGGATCTCTAGCCTCTACTTGTGGCCTCCTGAATTCTCTCCCTCTTTGAGGCCTGTAAATTTTGTTTGCTATTGTGTGGTTCATTTCTAAGTTGCTTTAAGGTCTTCCAAGATCTCTGGAGAACTTTGATACAAGGCCTGCTCCTGCACCTCACCTGGTGCTGGTGTCTGGGACCCTGCAAAGGGCAGTTTCTTCCTTTTCTTCAGCTCTGCCTGTGTGCCTTGAATCTAGGCAGTGCTCCTGGTCATTCTACCACCACGTCCCCACCTGCCAGGTGGCAGTTCCCAGAGAACCTAAGTTCCCTCTCCAGCCTGCTCATCTGGCCTTCACTGTGAGCCTCTGCAACTGTCTGCCCAGCTCCTGGCTGGCCCACATCTATCTGTAGCCTTCCTTCATGTTAGGTAAATGGCATTTCTTTACCACATCCTGAGAAGTGACTATTCCAAACTGTCAGGGGTCCTTCCCCAACACAGGAGCTGGGGAAAGGGAGGTGAGTCATTCAAAGTTCTTTATCTGATAAGGGATAATAATCTTGTGGGGGTCAATGCCATAATGTCTCAGGGCTATATCCTGTTCTTTCTCAGTTAGGTCAGCCAACTGGTCTGTGGCTGTATACACCCGTGGAGTGCCCCCTAGGGAGGTATGCACCCATTGGAGGGGCTTCCCCCCTTGTGTGAGGATGGATATCATCAGGGCCTTGCTGGGGAGCACCCATAGTTCGAGGTCCTTTCAGGCATATAGCGGGCCAGTTGGGCTTGGTCCAGGGCCTCCTGGACCCCCTGTAAAATGTCTAGGTGTTGCAGGTTCAGATGGATTAGCTCTGATGGCTGTTTGCCCACTAACAATTGGAACAGGGGCTCCAGTGTCTCAATAGAGACGGGCATCCAGGACCATAGCCAATTGATCTCCCCCAATAGTTTTTAAAGTTCTGTCAGGGTCATATTAGGTTTAATAGTCAGTTGTGGCTTTAAGGGACTTACCCCTTCCATGAACAATGTAGTCCCCAGAATCTTAAAGGGGGCAACAGTCTGTATCTTGTCTGTGAACACTTGAAGCCCTCCCACCTGGAGGCATTTTTGGGTGACCTCATATAATTCCTGCAATTGGTAGAGATTTGGTGCCCCCAAAATTATATCATCCATGTAGGCATATACAGTAGCATGTGACAGAGACTCTGTTGGGCTCAAGAGAGCTCTTACAAAGCTCTGACAGAAAGTTGGGCTATTGGCCATGCCTTGGGGCAAGACTGTCCATTTGTACCTTTCATCAGGCATGCTAAAATTGATGGAAGGCACAGAGAAGGCAAACTTCTTGCAATCTTTGGGTTGTAGGGGGATAGAGAAAAAGCAGTCTTTGATATCTATAACTATGAGAAATATATCTGAGGAGGTAGCGGGTATCCAGGGCAGTCCCCTCAAGGGGACTCCCTCCAGGGTCATTCTGGCGTTGACCTTGCGGAGGTCCTGTAGCATCTGTAGCCAGATGACTTTTTATGACAAAAACAGGGGTGTTCCAAGGGCTCATGGAGGGGTGGATATGCCTCAGCATAAGTTGTTCCTATATAATATGCCTCAAAGCCTGGAGCTTTGTCTCAGGCAAGGGCCACTGTTCCACCCAAGCTGGGCTCCCTGGGGACCATAGGATTGCAGGAACTTGAGGAACAGTGGCTTCTAGGGTTGGGGGTGGACCCGGGGAGACTTGGACTCCTCCCCCCTGTAGTTTGAGAGGTGGTCAAGGGGGTGTCTAACCCTGTTCATTTCCTCATCATTGAGAAGCCCTTCGATAAACTCCCTATTGCCTGTGGTCACAAAAACATCCGCCCCCGCCAGGAGGTCTCTTCCAAAGAGGTTGTAGGAAAGCCCCTTAGCCACCAAAGGTATGATCTCTCCCTTATTACCATCTGGGTCTTGCCAGCAGAGCCAGTTCCTAAGCTCCCATGACAGCACAGTGCCGCCGACACCCATCACCTGTGGGGCAGACTTGAGGGGCCACTTCTGGGGACTTCTTCCTTCCTCAGGATGGTCCTATCTGCCCCGGTGTCAATAATGCCCTGGAACTTCCACCCATCTATCAAGATGTCCATCTTAGGGCAGAGCCCCAGGATGATAGGGTCCATCCAGTGGGCGGTGGGCCCTTCAGGGCCTGTGCGCCCTCCCCTTTTTGGTGACGGGGCTGGGGGTTGCCCCAAACCTAGTTTAAAATTTGCCCTCCAGATCATACCTGGACCGGCAGTCCTTTTTCCAGTGAAACCCCTTGCGGCAGCGTGGGCATGGGGCCCTGGGCTTGTCCCCCTCCACCTTGAGAGGGGCTTTCCCCTCTTTTTAGGTGCCCGGGCTGACCGCACCCAAAACATCTCCGGTCCTCAGCCCTGGGGCACCTACCCTGCAGCCCAAGGCCTGTGAGGGCTTCTCTAAAGGCTGTAGCTAGAGCCTCTGTCTTGAGGACCGTGGCCATAGCCTCAGTCACCTTTGTTTTGGTCCCTATGTCCTTTGAGGCCACAATCCAGCCTCTCATGGAATGGTCCTTTAACCCCGCGCAGGCGACCTTATTGTCAGCATTCATACCATCCCATACTAGCATTTTTACGAACTGTTGTCTGTGTGGCCCATGGGAAAACTTTCTCTTTAGACTCTTTTCAACCCTATCTATAAACTCATGTAATGGCTCTCCTGAGCTTTGATGGATCCCTGATATGGGCGGCTCCATAGGGCCCATATCCAACTTATGCCAGGCCTTGAGGCCAAGGGCCCTGACCTGTTTCGTATACAGTGGTGGAAGTACTGCCTGCTGGGCGCCTGTGGCAAAGGCGTCCATGGTCCCTGTCAGCATGCTGAAAGTGATAGGGACAGGGGGGTTGGTGGCACGGTTATTTTCCATCTGGACCTGACATTCCTCTCAGTATAGTGCTGCCCATTTAATGAACAAGGGGCTGGGGAGGACTGCCTTGGCTAGATCCATCCAGTCTTTGGCTGTACAGGGTTGATATACCAAGCCCTGGAGAAGGGTGTCGACGCAGGGGGACCCGGGGCCGTCTTCGGCCACCACCTTCTTTAATTCTTTAAGATCTTTAGCCTCCCAAGGGTACCAGGAGGCTGGGCACTGGGGTCTGGGGTTGATGTTTACGGGAAAAGCCTGGACCAGTCCCATGGGAGCAGAAGGCTCTACTCCCTCATGTTCATCCTGACTGCCCAGGGTCCCCCCTTTTTCTCCCCTGTTCTTGTCACCCCCCCTTTCCAGATCTCTCCATAGTATGCACTTTGGTTTCACTTTCAATCGTTGGGCTCTCTCCTCATCAAACGCGACCCATTGATCTTCCCCTGTGGCCTTATCCACCCAGCAAAGGCCGGTATGCCCGGGGATCAGATTGGGTTGAAAACATGACTTAAGGGCTGAGATCGTGGGGTAAAATCCCCAGGGGGGTTCCTCCCCTCTATTGATCTCTGCCTTGCGAGCCAGTTGTTCAAGCCAGTCCCAGGTAGCCCACTGGAATAAATTGCCGGCGGGCAGCCACGGAGCAAGATGCAGGGTGGCCTCCCAGACCACCTTTGACAAGGAATCAGACTGTTCTAACCCCCTGGATCTCAACATGTGTCTCAGCACCGTGAGCGCCGAGTCCTCACTCTTGCTCGTTGCGTTACCCATCTCTTGGGGTCTCACCTCTCTTGATACTCACCTGATTAGCCCCGGTGATCAGCTCCCCCAATGGGTTCTAGTGGTCTTCGGGCCCCACGTTGGGTGCCAGATGTCAGGGATCCTGCCCTTACACAGGAGCCTGGGAAAGGGAGGTGAGCTGTCTGCCCGTTACCTGCAGCCTCCCTGGGAGACAGACGTGACAGGGAGCCAGTCAAGCAGGAACTCGTTTATTGCAGGCATCACATAGCTTATAAAGGCAAAAACCACAAGTGGGAAACCCCTCAGAGCGTCAAATCATTTTAAAGGTCAACTTGAGCATGCAGTCCCTTCTTCATTGAAAAGCATAGTATTCACGCCAGGATGGCAGGAGCCAACCAGTGATTCTTCCAAACAAGTCTGGTCACACCCTGGCTGTTTCCTCTAGGCACCAAACAAGTCTGGTCACACCCTGGCCATTTCCTCTAGGCGCTATCTTGCCTTGCCCCTGGCCTCAGGCCCCCACACCAAACTATTAGTACAACCTTAGAATTTTGAAATCTAATAGTACTCATTGAAATTAAAATCTGTCAGATATTTAAAAGTATTATTTTGATTCTGTGCAATCTTTTCATGCATGTTTGAATTTAATACGAATATATTCATGTGTCGAAGTACCAGATATCTCCACCTAGCAGAGGTACTGAATCGATATTGTTTATTTTAGCTTTTTATTATGTGAACTAGAACTCTCCCAGGGATTTGGATTAGATGATAAACCCTTTTTGTTTAAATTACTTTGCATAGTTAATTTTAAAAATATAGTCCAAGTATTAAACACTTAATATTCTAGTCTTTTCAAGGCTACTGTTTTTCTTTTAATTTTTATTTTAGGTGTATGCGTGTATTGCCTGCATGTAGGTAAGTGCACCCATGTCATGCAATGCTGGAGGAGATCAGAATAGGCTGTTGGATACCCTTGGCCTGGAGTTAGCTGCCATGTGGGTACTGGGATTCAAACCCAGGTCTTCTGCAAGAACAACCAGTGTTCTTAACTGCTGAGCCATCTCTCCAGCCCCAAAGGCTACTGTTTCAGTAACACAAATTTGTAATGTGTAAGGTAATATGCAGTTAATTGCTAAGAATTGATCAACCCATATATGTTAATTATTGGTGGGGGGAAACCATTGTCATTTGAGGACTCTGCATCATCTTCCTGCACTAATGAGTTTCCTGAGCTAATGTCGAAGAACATGCTGTGGAAGGGAATGCCTCCCTGCCGCAGGGGTGTGGGTGTGTGTGGGCATGGGCTGTCAGAACAGTGCCCCAGGGCATCTCACAGTGGGGAAGAGCACTTGTTACTGAATAACTTGAATATTATGTAGATGACCAGAAAGGAGAAAAGGAAACCAGGAATTTAGAGGCTACTGCAAGTGCTAAAACCAAGAAGGCAGGCAGACAAAAGTGAAGATGAAGCCCTTGACTTTGGTGTATATGATGATGTGGCCTTTGTATAACTTCCAAATCTGTCTTTGGCCTTCTCCTCTCCAGAGCATAGAAGACTGAGATTCCCAACCCCTTTCTGTCCACCTGAGACTGACCCAAACTCAGCATATCTAAAATGGAGATGTTCACTAACTGAACAGTTACTTACCAGATGCCACCAGTGTCATGCTGTGAACACTGGAGGTGAGATCCCTGTGACTTATACTCAGTGACTTATGGTTCATACTCACTCTACTGGTCTCCTTTCTTACTCCTTCCCACATACCCTTGGGAACCATTCCCTGACCCATCCACACAGCTCATGCTGGCCTCACAGTTGATTTCATGTTCTTGGTCTGTTTCTCTGTCATTTCTATGACTCTCTCCTCACACTGACTTAATTCAATGGCTTCCCAATAGCTTCCTGAACATTCTTAGCCTTCCTTCTCTTGATTTTGAGCTCTTGCTTCCTGTTTGATGCATGCATCTCAAAACTCATTGTATTCTTTTCTTATCTGTCTCCTCAAGGATATTTTAAGTATCCTGGGAGTACAGTTTCCTACTCATTAGTATGTCCAGCACCGATCACAGAAGCATTCAGTAAATGTTGAATGATAAGAAAAGTAAAGTTAAAAGCTGGGTGTGGTGGTATAGGCTTGTAATCCCAACCCTTGGGAGGTGGTGGCAGGAGGATCAGGAGTTCATGGTCATCCTCAGCTACATAGGGAGTTTGAGGCCAATGTGAGCTACATGAGACCCTGTCTCAAACCAGTCAACCAAAATGACACATAGGTTGAATCATGTGCTGGTAATATGCTTACTTGAAGATAGCACATGACTGAAGCCCACTCCTTCCCAGTGCTGTCACCGGGGCCTCAATTTACTCGTATTTATAATGGTGACTGTACTTTATAAGGATTAAGGATTGGGCTGAAGATTTAATGTAGATGATCACTCAAAATCAGCAAGCTGCTTAGTTGTTATCAGTGCACAGACCAATTTTGCAGTGACCTCCTGCTTTCTGAATTGAAATTGCTTGATGCTAGACTACCATTCAGGCTGCTTTTTGTCCTGTGTCCTGCAGGACTTTGTTCATACTTCCTGGTTCCCACTTCTTGGGCCTTCTAGATACTTGTCTACTGTGTTCCTCAGCTGGACTGTCTTCCCATACCTCATTCTTCACTGAATGCAGCCCTCGGAAGTGCAGCTCAAGAGGAAACACCCAAGTCTCAATTCTCAGATGTTAGCGTTTTGTTCTCTCATCTTCTTATTTTCTTCTTTTATACAGTAACTCGTTCTTGTGCTCTTTTTACAGCTGTGCACGTATATTGCAGTGTATTCTTCTTGACACGAGAAACTGCATCTCCCTGCCTACGTAGGGACCTGGCCACGTGATTTCCCTTAGTTAAAGAAATAATAACCTGTTGCTTGAGCTAAACCAGTGCATGTATAACCATGATCTCATTTTTCTATGGCACATTCAAGAACGTTCCCACTCTACCAGCCCAGGTCTCTGAGAGAGCCCCTTTGCTGAGCTCTGGTGGACAGGTAGTGGAAGGAAGGAATAAGCCACGGAGACCGTCATGCTCTTGCTTAGTGCAGTAGGGCCTTGTCTTGTTTATGTGGCTGCTGATTTGCATGTCTTTCTCACTAGGCTCTGAATGCCTTAGTAGACACCACATCTAGCTCACTTTATGTCTACACACACGCCAAACCTCCCCATCTCTAACAGTTACTTCAAAAAATTCTACTAGAATCTCCTGGAATATTGTGGAATAATACTGATTTGGGAAGAGCCAGAAGTGAGTAATATTTTATAAAGACTACATAATTCACATTGGAGTCAATGTTCTGTTTTAGAACTTTGAAAGGAAAAAAATTGAGAGAAGCTCCACAGATACAGCATGGAGAGCGGGTAGCCACCACAGTCATGCCCGTCACCTACCATCCGGAGGCAGTGCTGGCTCTGTGCTTTTTCACATCAGCAAACTGGTTCTAGAAAGATACTGGAGCTTTAGCTTTATCTTAGCAAAGTTTTCATGAGGTTATGTACATTCCATATTTCAGTCTCTTGCTTTATTACTGCTCCCCCCCTTTATGGATCTTTTTGAGATAGGATCTCCCTGTAGCCCCAGTTGGCCTGGATCTCACTGTGTAGACCAGTCTGGTCTCAATCTCCCAAGTGCTAGGATTAAAGATGTGTGCCACCATACCTGGTTGCTTTTTATTTCTAAATATATTTTTCATACATTAGAAATTTGTAATGAATTTTAAAGTCATTACTATGAGTTGATAGTGTTTTTTCCCTGGATTTATTAGTGAAATGTATGTTTTAACGTTAACTTATAGAGGCAACTTTTTAAAAGTTTTTATTTTTCAGAAGAAGCATTTCATTACAGCTTTAACATACTCAATAACAATTTCCAGAGCAAAGATACGTCTCTTTCAAAAGTGGCTAAAGAAACACAGAACTGAGTAATTCTGATAGAAAATTGTAGTACATTCAGTAGTATTAGTAGAACTATTCATATTACTAGCTGAAAAGGAGTCTTTATGGCCCTTGACTTTTCCCAGTCAAGTCTATGATTCACTAATGTGAAGCCGTCTAAACAGCTGGCTTTAGGTCTCCATAGCACAGCTCTGCAAGCCCGTTTTCCCAGAAGAAAATAATTTGAAGGAGTGGAAATCCACCCCCATCATTATGATAAGGCTCTACAGTAATTTACCTGCAGCTCTTCTTTCTTGCTCTATCTCCTTCATTAAAGAAGCTTATTATATAAGTCATATTTGGGATTGATGCCCCCATGAAGTAAGTTTCTAATCAAATGACTTTGGCATTAAACATTTAACAATTAATAGATTCATTATTAGAAAGCTAATTTGCAGGGTTGGGGAGATGGCTCAGTCAGTAAAATGCTTGTTGTGCAAGTGTGGGGATCTGAGTTTGAATCCCCAGCACCCATGTAAAAGCTGAGCATGGTGACACATGTCTATAATATCTGTGGGAGAGGCAGAGACAGTGGGTCCTCAGAACTCACTGGCCAGCCAGCCTAGCTGAATTAATGAGCTCCAGGTATGGTGAGAGACCTTGTCTCAAAAACTAAGGTGGAGAGAGAAGACATTCAGCATTGACCTCTAGCCCCTACATGCATGTGCACACGCCCACACAAACACACATACACTACATACACACAGAAAAGAATCCAATTTATAATTTTATTTAGAAATCAGAACTTAGGAGGCTATATCTTTACACTAAATGTACTACTGTACAGTATTAATATATTACAATGCCACCCATTCTCCTGTGGGTAGGCATGTTATCTCTTAGTCAAAATTATGGGTGTTGGTGCTAGGAAATAAAATAACCTTTTGAGATTGTGACAAACAGGTTTTAAAAAATGAATTATTTTATGTGTATAAATGTTTTGCCTGCCTGTATGTAAGTGCACCATGTGCATGCAGTGCCTGCAGAGGCCAAAAGAGGATATTGGATCCCCTTGAATTGGAGTTACAGATGGTTGTTAGTCACTGTGTGGATGCTGGAAATTGAGCCTGGATGCTGGGAATTGAACCTGGGTCCTCTGGGAGAACAGCAAGTATTCTTAACCTCTGAGTCATCTCTCCAGCCCCAGTGTGTTTGTTTGTTTTTGAAGTCTTTTAAATTGACTGTTGGCATTAGGCTTGATACTAAAATGTATGGTACAATTTAGGTGTCACCAAATGATGACATGTATGCCAAACCTACCAGCCTATTATTTTGTATGCTTCATGAGCTTAGGTTTTTTTATGTTTTTAAAATTTATTTTAATTGAAAAATACAAAGAAAAATTATATTTATGCCATGTAAAAACTCATGAAATTGAAGTTTCAGAGCTAAAGTTTTTGTTTAAGTAAATGAATGCATTCATTCATTTTCCTGTTATCCATGGCCACTTTCACACTGGCACAGCGGAGTTCAGTACCTGTAACACCATCTGATCCTCAAAGACTAAACTATTTGATCCTTCATGGAAAGTTTGCTGACCCCTAATATAATGGAATTTAAACTGTAGTTAGAGATGAAATTAGCCAGAATCAGCCAGATCTCAGTTTGAATCTTTGTTCAAGTCCTTACTGAATGGAGTTCTCTCACCCCCAGTAGGATTTATTTAAGACAGTCAATATGAAAATGACCCCAAAGAGCATTTGGGGAACACAAATTAGACCTGATAGGCCTTTAAAAAAAAATAGCCAGGCTTGGTGGTATACATCTTTAATCCCAGCACTAGGGAGGCAGAGGCAGGTGGATCTTTGTGAATTCAAGGCCAGCCTGGTCTACATAGTTCCAGGTCAGCAGGGGCTACAGTGAGACCCTGTCTCAAACCAAACTGAATTAAACGAAACTGGTGTACTTTAAGGACTTTTTCCTTTTCAGCTCAAAATTCTGGCTTAGAGAAAGTCTTTGCAAGCTAATAGTGGTCACAATTGGATAACGTGTCTGTGGACTGAGTTTGGAGAAGTCACCTAGTTTTCTGGGCATCACTTTCATCATTTGTAAAATGGGAGTAAAATGGGAGTAAAAGCCATGTCCTGGGATGATCCCAAGGATTGGCAGTAGCAATGGCTTTTGCTGTCCATGACTTTTGGGAGTAAAAGCCATGTCCTGGGATGATCCCAAGGATTGGCAGTAGCAGTGGCTGTTGCTGTCCATGACTTAAGATTCTTGTTTATATGCTCCTTCTATCTGTGGTACCTTTCTCCAGGGAACAGTCTTCTCTGTGGAAATCCAGCCTGCTTTAGACTAGCATCAGTGCTGAGATGAGTTGACTAGGGGTTGGCTGGCTGTGCCACTAGGGGTTAAGGGGCTAGAATAGTCCCTTTCTGTCCTGTGTGTCTGAATTTGCTTAGCCTTGACATTAATTTCTGCTCTTTAACAGTTTCTCTGCTGGATATGGTGGGACATATTTGTATTCAGCACTCAGATCTTGAGTTAGAGGTGAGACCTTGTGTCAAAAAGTGTCTTGTTAGCCTTGAAAATAATTTCCTACATGTCTAGGAATATGAAGTAAAGCAAGCTATATCTGCATGGGCACCAAAGTGACAGTACCATCTATTACTGTAATTTGGGATGTTTGCTTGAAACTGGATGTTTGCTTGACTCCTCATTGTGATGCCGGGGACTAAAGTGGGCCTCACTGTGTGCTCCATCTCTGAGGATGACGCACTCGTCTTTTTTGTATATTAATGGAATATAAATGAAGTTCCATTTCCCCAGGAAACCACTTGCGCTAAGCCAAAACACAGAGGAAAATCAGTGACCTTGAGTTATGCTTCTTTGCAGTGTGTTTGACTTTCAAAGGTTCTTCATTTACACTTAATATTTTCCTCCTGCACAAACCATTATAAGGAATCTAATGTGTAATTTTTCAAATCCAGTATCACAAAACTAGTTATTTCTTGTTTTGGATTTAATTTGCTTGGCAAAGTCTGAGACCCTGTGAGTTAAAATGTCACACCATTTCTTCTCTGACTGACACTTTAAAAATTGGATTTTGATCTTCTGGATAATTTCAAATATTTTCAGGGAGACAAATGATATTTTTCATAATCTTTCCTGTCCATAGAATTTCCAACAAGAATCTTGTGCAAGAGGAGGTTTGCATTATTCATGATTATATCATCTGTTTCTTCATTCAGAATTGAGAGCTGTGTGCTTCTGTATTTACTCAGCCAATGTGTGTTGTAAAAGCATTCATTTGATGTCAGGCACTGTATCATTCCAGATGTCATTAATGGAAAAGACTAAAATCCTAACCTTCTAACATTAAAAAAATTACTGACAGTGGCAGAATTAAGGCTAATGTTCCCAGTAGTTTAAAGAACGAGGAAAAAAATATTGTTTAAGTTTTCATTTTACATGTCTGGAACTAATAAATAACTCATCTGGCATTTCTAAAGTTTTGACGTTATTTTTACTTGGCAAAAAATTGTTTTTAAAAACATTTTTATTGAATTTTTGAGACTTCCATGCAATGTATTTTGATTGTATCCAACCTCCTCCCCTATCTGTACCCCTGCCTTATTTTATGCACTCTATTATTATTTTAAGGCCTATCCAGTTTAATTGTATCCCCAAATGCCCTTCAATATGGGCCCATCCACTGGAGCCTGATTAACCTACCCAGCATAACACTCTTAAAGAAAATGGACTTTTCCTCTCCCAGCAGTGATCAGTTGCCAATAGTTCCTCAGCAGGGGTTGGGGCTTCTTACCTACTTCCCCACCTCTATGCTGGAACTTTGTCTTGCTTATGGGTGGGTCTTGTCCATGCTGTCATAGTTGCTATAAGTTCATATGAGTAACTGCCCGGGTGGAAAACACTGTTTCCTTGTGACCATCCACAGCCTCTGGCTCTTACAATCTTTCCATCATCTCATATGCAAAGATTACTGGGCCTTGGGAGGCAGAGATTTGATATAGGTGCCCTATTCAGGCTGAGCACTGTGCAGTCTCTTATTCCCAGCAGGTTGATCAGTTGTGGGTCTCTGTGTTAATCACCATCTACTGCAGAAGGAAGCTTCTCTGGTGAGGATTGAGAGATGCATTAATCTGTGAGTATAACAATAAGTCATTAAGAGTTGGCTTAATACTCTTTAGCAGAGTAGTAGTAGTAGGTTTTCCCCTGTGACCTGCCTAGCCACAGGTTCTTGACCCTGATAATGATGCCAGGTATGGGTTCCATCTTTTGAAGTGGATCTTAAATCCAAGCAGAAAGTACTTGATTATTCCCCTAACATCTGTGTACTGTTATACCCGTGGGCATATTTTTCCAGAGCAGTTGTTATTATAGTTCATAGGATTCACAGCTGGACAAGATTGATATATTTTTCTCTTCCTATAGCATGCACAGTACCTTCCAGCACTTTAAACACTAGCCAGTAGAGATGAAGCTTTGAGGTTAGCACCAGCGTGATTTCTCCTCCTTTGCTCTACAGCTCATGTATGTAGTGTCTTCAACAATAGGATCTTACCATCAAGTTCTGGTGGAGGGGCAATGGTCAGTGTTTGAGGGTCTATGGGGGACCCCTGGTCAACAGCTTCAAAAGTCAAAGTCCATTCCTTGAATTAGGCTTTTTATTTGCCAGCCTATGGTTTGGTAGGGACAATTTCCTCCTGTTATAGGGTAACTCCACTTAATCTCTTTTTATATTGTATATGTATCTACTTTAAGAAGCTTTAATAGCGGTAGGTTTCCATATAACATTTTCTTTCTCTCTCTTTTTTTTTGGTCTTTTTGAGACAGGGTCTCCCTGTAGCCCCAGCTGGCCTGGATCTCCCAGACTGGCCTCAATTTCAGAGATCTGCCTGTCTCTGCCCCCCAAGTGCTGGAATTAGAGGCATGCGCTACCACACCCAGCCCCAATAACTTTTTCTAAAGGCCTGTAGCATTAGTTATCCCTCCCCATACTCTCTGTTCTGCCCTTCCCTCTGATTCTCCACCCCACTTAACCCTTCCACATTATTTCCTTTTCTCTCTTTATGTCATTGTATTCGATCTTTCTTCCCATGAAGCCTCCCCCTCTGGCCCCTACTGGTTTCCTGACCTCTATGAATGTTCCAGTTGAAACAGGTAAATCTTTAGATTCACAGCTGGGTTGGGGTGGTGGTGGCTCATGCTTTTATTTCCAGTACTTGGGAGCCAAAAGCAGGAGGATCTCTGTGAGATCAGGCCAGTTTGGTTTACCTAGCAAGTTCCAGGCCAGCTAGGGCTGCAAAGAGAGACATTGTCTCAAAAAACCAAAAACTAAATACAGAAAACAAAGAGATTCAAAGCTAGCATCCACTTATGAGAGGAACTATTCAGCATTTGTTTTGTTGGGTCTGGGTTATGTCACTTAGGATGATTGTTTCCAGTTCTATCCATTTACCTGTGAATTTCACAATTTTGTTTTAACAGCTGAATAATACTCCACTGTGTAAATATACCATACTTTTAATTATCCATTCATAAGATGATAGACATTTAGATTATTTCCATCTCCTGGCAATTGTGAATAGGGCAGCAGTGAACATAGATGAACAGTTATCTCTGTAATAGACAATTGAGTCCTTTGGGTATACACCCAAGAGTGGTATGGCAGGATCATGCAGTAGATCTATTTCTAGTTTTTTTAAAAATACTATTTTTATCTTCTGTGTTTGAGTATACATGTTGCTATTGTGCGCAGAGAATGGATCCCCAAGAATTACCACGGAGTCCAGAGGGCATGCAAGAACAAAGAGTCTTTATTCGGGCTTAAGCTCGGACTCTCAGACCTCACCAATGCAATGGATCTGTGCTGAGAGCCACTTTTTATAGGTTTTAGACAAAGGGAGGAGGGGAATAACAGAGATACACCTTGACTGGTCCAAAAAGCCCACGCGCACATGCGCGTGCACTAGCATACTTTTGAATTGATTGGTTACAAGGGACGCAGCCCTGGAGGTTTCTCATTGGTGGGTGCTACCCACAGGGCTGTGGAAAGTGCTAAGGCTGTGGAATGTGCTAACTGCTATCTTCAGGGCCAGAGGATCTGTTTATTCCTTATAAGGCTTTAAACCTGCCTGGGCCCCCTTGACATGCCCAGGCTTGCCTAATCTATAACCTCCTGGGGTGGGGAGTGGTAGCTGGAGATTACAACATGCCTGGGCATGTCCAGGCTTGTTTGAAACAGCTAGTCAAAATGGGGTTAATGTAGTTTATCCCTTCAGCCAAGCAATTTACAGAAGCGAAAAAGAGCAGTTAGTTCTAAAGAGGAGCAGAGGGCTCGGGAGTCCAAGGCAGAGGGCCAAGGAGGAGGGCTCCACGTTGCTGGCATGTATGTAAGTGCACCATGTCATGTAATGCCGGTGAAGGTCAGAAGATCAGATATTCTGGAACTGGAGTTACGGATGTTTGTTAGCCACCATGTGGGTGCTAGAAATCAAAACTGGGTCCTCTGTAAGAGCAGCCAGTGCTCTTAACCACTGAGCCATTTCTCTAGCCCCCTATTTCTAGCTTTTTGAGGAATCTCCAATGCTGATTTCCATAGTGGCTGCACCAGTTTGCACTGCCACCAACAGTAAGAGTTCTCCTTTCCCCACATCTTCACCAGCATTTGTTTGTTTATTGGATCTTAGCCATACTGACTGTGGTAAGATCAAATCTCAAAGTAGTTTTAATTTGCATTTCCCTGATGAATAAAGATATTGAACATTTTAAAATATAATTCTTGCATTTTATCTTTTGTGAACTTTCTATTTCCTTGATCCAATTTTAATTGGGTTGTTTGGTTTTTTGATGTTTAGTTTTTTGAGTTCTTTGTATATTCTAGATACTAACTCTCATCAGAAGTGTAGCTGGCAAATATTTTTTCTCATTCTGTAAGTTGCTTCTTTACTAAAATTGTGTCCTTTGGTGGACAGAAGCTTTTTGGTTTCATGTAATCCCATTTGTCAATTGTTGGACTTAATGCCTGTGCTGTAGGAGTCCTGTTTAGAAAGTCCTGTGTTACCTAACTTTCTCCTCTATGTGATTTAGGATATCAGGTCTTATGTTGAGGTCCTTGATATATTTGGAGCTGAGGTTTGTGCAGGGTGAGAGATAGAAATCTAGTTTCATTCTTCTAAATGTAGCTATCCAGTTTGATCAGCACCATTTACTGAACAAACCGTCTTTTCTCCAATGTGTATTGGCCTCTTTGTCAAATTCAAGTGGTTGTAAGTGTGTAGTCTTAAATCTGATCCCTCAATTCTATTCCATTGATCAATGTGTCTGTTTTTATGCCAGTACCCTGTTGTTTTTATTACTATAGCTCTGTAGTGTACCAGAAAGCTCCTAGAGCTGATAAACACATTCAACAAAATAGTAGAGTATAAAATTAATATACAAAAACCAGTAACCTTCCTATACACCAGTACCAAACATACTGAGAAAAAACAGGGAAATAATTTCATTCACAGTAGCCTCAAAAACCATAAAATATCTTGGAATAACTCCAACCAAGGAACTGAAATGCCTGTTTAATAAAGAATTTAAGATGTTGAAGAAATTGAAGAAGATACTAGAAGATGTAAAGATCTCCCATGCTCATGGATCAATAAGATTAATGTTGTAAAAATGGCCATCCTACCAAAAGCAATCTGCAGATTCAGCTCAATACCCATTAAAATTCCACCACAATTCTCAGAAATTGAAAAAAATAATTTTGTTTCATATGTAAACACATGCAAAAGCAAGATAGCCCAAATAATCCTGAATAATAAAATAACTGCTGGAAGCATTACTATCACTGATTTTGGTTGTTTGTGAAGGGTCTTACATAGCTACTATTTATTGAATGCTTTCCCTGTCTTGGACCCTTTGCTGTAGAAAACTACAACTGTTTCTCTATTCAGTGGAAACACTTGTTCTCTTACACATGGAATCTTTAAAAAAAAAAAAAGATTTCAATAGTCACTTATGCCAAGTTCACAATGACAGTTCAATTATGACTGAATTCAATCTGTTGAGAATCAAGGGTGATGCATGGATTTCCAATAGGAAGCTTGGAAGAATGAGGTGACACAGGCATACATTCCCACTTTCATTACTCTTTTCCAAACCCGTGGAATGCTGGATAAAAGAGAATTCCTCCCGTAAAGACAGGGAGATGTGAAAGAGAGGGAAACAAAGAATGAGAGGGGAAGTGCTGGTTTGCTGGCAACCAAGGATGAAAAGAGATAACAGAACCCATCCCAGACCACCAAACCTATAGGTATGGCTGCTGCAGTGTGGCATCCTTAGATACTAAGGTCAGAGAGTGCTCTTGGAAACCAGTTCCTTGACTGAATTGTCTGGTCACAGTCAAGTAAGCCAAAAAGTTAGTTAAACCGAGCTTTATTAGAAAAGAGTGGGGCTGCAATTGAACCTTATTATTAGCTGAAAAAGTCAACTGTAGTCCCAGGGTTGAGGTTGCAGCTGACAAGAAAATGCTGGCTCTTTTCTAAGTGACATCTTTGCCACATGACATAAAACTCCTCCAGAAGCTCTAAACACACAGTTATCACTCAGGCCTTAGCATTTACCTTAGGTACCACTTGGTGATATGATCATATTAAAGTTCCCATTGTCCATGCTTTGGAGAGTGCCTTGCATTTTTACCTACCTGATTATGAAATGGTAAGTCAAAGTTTAATTTTAATCAAACTATTGAAACAACTATGATTACCATTTTTATGTACCTTCACAGGCTACACAACTGTGTGATTTAAAAAATTGAAACCTAGGCACTATTTAAGTGACCACCTGAAGGGAGAAAAATTCTGCCAAGGTTCTTCTGAGTGAGAAGTCTTACAATCTCGTGGGTGTGAAATATAGGTGGGTCATCTCTCCCTTGGTTCTAGATGGCTACCTGCTGGGATGTCTAGCAGAACATTTTGCAGAGGCAGAAATGATGAGATCACTTTGGACCAACAGTGGATGATAGGCCAATGAATACAGTTTGAGATCGCGTGGCGCACTCAATGTGCGGAACACAGTTGTTCAGCTTGCCTTCTACTTTGCAAGGCCCTAGATACTGCAAACAAGCAAATTAAGACTTCTCCTGAAAATAACTACATGCTAAACTACAATAGAGGTAGAATATTCCAAGAACAGAACAGATAGAGGTAGTAACATTCTGCCATCTGGCAAAGCTGTTGGTCCAGATGGATTCACTAATGACTTCTCTAAAGTATTTAATCAGACCTTACTGAAAAACATGACTGGCATATTTAATTATCCTAAATTAACGGGACTTCTGCCAGATACAATCCTTAATGCTTGAGTCATACTTCTTGCTTAAAGAGGGGAAAAAGATGAACAGCTCCAGAAAGCTGAGTTTGCATAGACCCCTCTCATTAGTGAAACTTCTCATTAGTAAATTGTTGTGTTACAGTCTTCGGCAGTATTTCTCATTTCATTTTCGAAGAGTGCATTGTAAGCCTAGCCATGCTGATCAAATGCGTCTTATCAGTGACAATTATACTGATGAGAACATCTGGGGGCTGGTAATCTGATCGTCATCAGACCTCCCTTCCTACTTCCTGCCTCTGTGGAAGACTTCTAAACCAGCAGATGCCTTCTTTTTATGTATGTAAGTTGATTTTTGTTCCTCATTTTGTTTTTAATTCTTATTTGTGTCAAAGCAGTATAGACATAAAACTAAAAAAAAAAAAAAATTACAGAAACCCTGCACTACCCGTTCTTATCACCAACCCACCATTCCAAGAAACTGTTCAGTTCTTTGTGACTGTTCTTTCTGGTGCTAACTTCGACATCTCAAAACCATCTGGTTAATTTCTACTTCTCATCCCTTTCCCATTAAAATATGCACGAAGATGTTTTCTTACATCATTCTTTTTTTTTTTAATAAGTCTGTGGGAATGTTTATATAGATGCCAAGCCCATCCCAGCCATTTCTAGCACCTTATCAATTACAGGCGTGTGGGGAAATCTACATAAATGCCCATACCATCCCAGGCTTCCTCTTATCAATTACTGTTGTGTGGGAACATCTACGTGGATGTCCAGCCCTTCACAGCCCATTCCAGCCCCTTATAAATAACAGATGTGTGGGCACATTTTCATGGATGCCCAGTCCATCCTAGCCCAGCCCTATATCAATTACAGGTGTATGTGTACCTCTACATGAATGCCCAGCTCAGCCCAGCACAAACCTTATCAATGACAGGTTTTTAGGCACATCTACATGAAAGCCCAGACCTGAATAGCCAGATCCCCTTATCAATTACAGGTGTGTGGGCACATCTACATGGATTCCCAGTGTGGCACCACTCATTCTTACCCAGAACTTTATCAGTTACAGGTGTGGGCACATCTACATGGATGCCCCATCCATCCCAGTCCAACCCCTTATCAATTACAGGTATTTGGGCATGTCTAATTGTTTGCCCAGCCCATACAAGCCCAGACCACCTCAGTTCCTTATCAATTATAGCTGCATGGGTACATCTATATGGATGTCCGTTCTAGGCCACACCAGTCCAGTCTCTTATCAATTACAGGTGTGTGGAAGATCTATATGGATTCCTAGCCCAGCCCCTTATAAGTTATAGGTGTGTTATACATGAATTCCCAGCCCAGTCCAGTCCCTTATCAATTACAGGTGTGTGGGCACAGCTACATGAATGAACAGCCCATCCCAGCCCAACCCCTTATAAATTACAAGTCCCTGGGCACATCTACATGAATGTTGAGTTCATCCCAGTCCATCCAGCCCCTTATCAATTTCAGGTGTGTGAGTACATAGATGCCCAGGCCAACCTAGGCCAGCTCCTTAAAAATTACAGGTATGTGGCCACATTTACATGATGACCAGCCACAGCCCAGCCCAGCATCAATTAAAGATGGGTGGACAAATCTACATCAAATGCCCAGCCCAGTCCAGCCCACCCCACCCCATTCTCTTATCAATTACATCTGGGTGGGCATAACCATGTAATGCCCAACACAGCCCAGACCATCATTAATTACAAGTGTGTCAACACATCTAAATGGATGCACAGGCCATTCGAGCCCATCCCAGTCCCTCATCAATTACTCCTTAGTGGGCACATCTACATAGATGCCCACCCTAGGCCAGGAGAACCACTTATCAATTACTGGTGTTTAGGTACTTCTACATGGAGGTGCAGCTCAGCTCAACCTAATACAGCATCACTTACAGGTGTGTGGACACATCTACATTGGATGTCCAGCCCTACCCAGCCCCTTAGCAATTATAGGTGGGTGGGCACATCTACATCCGATGCTCAACCAAGTCTCGCCCAGCAGAGTGGAACCTTGCATCCATTACAGGTTGTGAGCACAGATACACAGATGCCCAGTCCAGCCCAGCCTAACCCCATATCAATTACAGGTGAGTAGGCACATCTATATGGATGCCACCTACACCATTCTTATGTCCCTTTTTCTTTCTGTTCCCCAAAAGGAACATTTAAAAAGTTCCCAACATTAACTTCTGTAGCTTTAAGTTTCATTTTTTTCCTTTTGCTTTATTTTTTAGTTAGCATAAGAAGACATGGACTTCATTGAGACATTTTCATACATATTTGCCATTATACTTTGTTCTCTATGCTGTCCCTACTACACTTTCCTGTCTCTTCCTCCTCCTCTTGATTATCCCCTTCCTTTCCCCAAGTAATTCCCCCCTTCTGCTTTCTTGACACGCATATTCCATCACCCTCTCTTGTTCCCCATTTGTTCTCCTTTAAACCCCCTCCTCCCTCTCACAGTCCCCTTTCTACTTTCCTGTCTGACATATTATCAATTGAAGTCCGGATTCTACTTATGAGAGGAAACATGAGCTATTTATCTGAGTCTGGTTTACTTTGCTTAACATAATGATCTCCAGAGCCATCCATTTTCCTGTGAGTGCCATATTTTCATTCTTTATAGCTGAATAAAATTCCATTGTGTACATATACCACATTTTCTTTATCCATTCACCTCTTGTTGAAGATCTTGGCTGGTTCCATGACTTGACTATTGTGACTAGTGCAGCAATAAACATGGCTGTGCAAGTATCACTGTGATGCTGACCTAGAATCCTCTGGGTATACTCGGGAAGTTTACAGATGGAACATATAGTAGTTCTGTTTTCAGGGTTTTTAATAAACGATTTTATTTGTGTGTGTGTGTGTGTGTACACTTGTGAAGGCCAGAATAGGGCATCAGGTCCACTGAAGGTGAAGTTTACAGATGGTTGTGAGCTACCCAATGTAGGTGCTGGAAATTGAACTCTGGTCCTTTGCAAGAGCAGCAAGCACACTAAACCACTTTCAGGTTTTTGAGGAACCTCCAAACTTATTTCTATAGTGACTGCACCAGTTTACAGTCCCATCAGCAGTGGATAAGTTTTTCTCTTTCTGCACATCTCTGCCAATATTTGTTGTTTACAGATGGTTGTGAGCTACCCAATGTAGGTGCTGGAAATTGAACTCTGGTCCTTTGCAAGAGCAGCAAGCACACTAAACCACTTTCAGGTTTTTGAGGAACCTCCAAACTTATTTCTATAGTGACTGCACCAGTTTACAGTCCCATCAGCAGTGGATAAGTTTTTCTCTTTCTGCACATCTCTGCCAATATTTGTTGGGTTTTTT
>NW_008359442.1:2464607-2470045 GCF_000622305.1 Nannospalax galili | reverse complement strand
CCCCCATTTTCCTGGACGAACACTCTACGAATTTACACCTTTTAATTCCTTTAGCTTGAATCTTGTTTTTTTTTTTTTTTTTTTTTAATGATAATCATTCTAAGTTGTATGAGATGAAACCTCAATACAGTTCATTTTCAGTTTCCTGATGGCTAAGGATGTTGAATATTTTTTCAGATAGTTCTTTATCGTTTGTGATTTTCTATTTTTGGAGAGCTGTCTATTCAGTTTATTGGCTGACTTACTGATTGGATGATTTGGGGAATGTTTTTGCTATTTTTTTAATGTAAGCACTCATAGCTCTAAACATTCCTCTTAGAATGGCCTTAGCAAAGATTCTGGAAAACTGCTTTCCTATTCACTTCATTCTAGGAACTTAAATTTTTTTCTCAATTTTTTCAATAATCCATTGGCCATTCAAAGTGTACTGTGCAGGTTCCTTGTTTTAGTGTAGTTTGTGCGCTTTCTCTTGCTGTTTATTTCTAGTTTTATTCCACTGTTTTCTGATAAGATACAAGAGATTATTTCAACTCTTTTGTATTTTTGAGGCTTTTTTGGTGGACTAGAATGTCTTCTGTTTTAGAGAGGGTACTATGGCTGCTGAGAAGAATGTATATTTTGTGTCTCTTGGTGTCATGGTTGGCAACTTGACATACCTGGGAAGAGGGGATCTTAACTGGGGAATATATTCTACTGGGTTGGCCTGTAGGCATGTCTGTAAGGCTTTTTCTTGATTATTGAGTAATATGGGGAGGTCCAGCTCACTGTGAATGGTGCCAGTCCTGGGCAGGTGGTCCTGCGTTGTATAAGAGAGCAGGATGAGCATGGGCCAGAAGAACATGCCAGTAAGCAGTGTTCCTCTGTGGTCCATGCTTCAGCTCTTGCCTCTAGATTCTTGCCTGGGTTTCTGTCTGAATTCCCTCAAAGATGGACTGTCACTTGGAAGTATAAGATGCAATAAACCCTCTCCTCCCCAGGGTGTTTTTAGTCAGAATGTTTTATCACAGCAATAAAGAAGCAACTAAAAGAGTTGGATGGAAGATTCTTAGATTTTAAACATATATTCCATGGTTTAGTTTAAGTTTGTAATTTCTTTGTTGATTTTTAGTTTGGACCTACCTGAAGATGAGAATGAGGCTGGTGAGATGTCTCAGAGGATTAAAGTGAATTGCCATGCAAGTCTGACCACCTAAGTTTGATCCTTAGAACTCATGTAAAGGTAGAAGGCCAGAACCAACTCCATAAAGTTGTTCTCTGACCTCCATTCACCCACCATGGTACATCTGCACTCACATACCATACACATACACAATGACAATAAGTTTTGATTAAAAAATTAAAAATGCGAATGGGTATTGAAGTCATCCACTATTACTGTATAAGAACCTGTCTGGTTTTTCATGGTCAGTAATGTTTGCTTTTTATTTTATTTTATTTTTTTGGTCTTTTTGAGACAAGGTCTCTCTGTAACCCCAGCTGTCCTGGAACTCACTACATAGACCAGGGTGGTGTTGAACTCACAGAGATCTGCTTGCCTTTGCCTCCTGAGTGCTGGGATTAAAGGCGTGTGCCACCATGCCTGGCTATGTTTGCTTTTTTAAAAAAAATTTAAAATTTTTTTTTATTTTGTATGTATGAGTGTATTGCCTGCATGTATGTAAGTGCACCCATGTCATGCAATGCCTTCAGAGGTCAGAAGAAAGCGTCAGACCCCCTGGAACTGGAGTTACTGACAGTTGTTAGCTGCCATGTGGGTGCTAGGAATCAAACCCGGGTCCTCTGCAAGAGCAGCCAGTGCTCTTAACTGCTGAGCCATCTCTCCAGCCCCTAATGTTTGCTTTTATGAAATTAGGAACCCAAATATTCTGTGCTTATTGTTTTCCATTGTTATACCTTCTTAATGAATTATTCTCTTTATTAATATGTAATGACCTTCATAGTTTCTTTTGACTAATTTTATTTTGTCTTTTGGTTTTTTTTCAGAGCTGAGGACTGAACCCAGGGCCTTATGCTTGCTAGGCAAGCGTTCTATCACTCAGCTAAATCCCCAACACCTTGAGTAATTTTGAAGTCTACCTTATCAGATATAATAGCTGTGCTAGCTTGTGTTCAACTTTCATTTGCTTGATGAATTGACTTCCGTCCTTTGACTCTCATTCTGCAGTCATCTTTAAGCGATGTGTGTTTCTTGGAGACCATGGATAGTTGGATTTCATTCTTAAATCTAGTCATCTTGCTTGCCTCTTTTTATTGATGAGTTGAGGACATTTAAGATTATTATTGAGGGGCTAGAGAGATGACTCAGCAGTTAAGAGCACTGACTGCCCTTGCAGAGGACCCAGCACACACATGGTGGCTAACAACTGTCCATAACCTCAGTTCCAGGGGATCCAACACCCTCTTCTGAACTCCATGGGCTTTGCATGACATGGGTGCATTCATATGCATACAGGCAATACACTCATACACATAAAATAAAAAAAATTTTTTTAAAAGATTATTATTGAGAGAGGTTTCCAAAATCCTGTAATTTCGTTAGTTGTTTTCTGGTTGGTTAGATTATTGTTTGTTCTTTTTTTCTCCCCTGTTAGTATTAAGGGCTTATTGGATTACTGTGCTGGAAATGACGGATTCCTTTCTATCTCTTCTTCATTCATCTTTTCCATTAATGAAATGTATTCTTTCCTATATTCTGATGATTGAGCCTTTCTTTTTAAACCTCTTTGTGAATATTCCTTTAAATATCTTTTGCAGTGCTGACTTGGTAGTCATGAAGCCTTAGTTTGTGCTTGTCTTGAAATGTCCTTTGTCCATCAGTTTAAAAAGATAGCTTTTCTGGATACAACAGTCTTGGTGGGCAGTTGCTTATATTTAGGACTTCAAATATTTCATTGCATATTTTCCTGGCTTTTACAGTTGGTGATGAGAGATTTTATATTATTCTGATGTGTTTGTCTTTAGGTAAGTTTTTGATTTTCCTCTAGCAAGTGTGTTCAACCTGTGGCACACAAGCCAAAAATTAACCCTTAACTTGAACCTAAGACATTATGAGATTTTTTCTGAGGGTTTTGTTGTTGTTGTTTTGTTTTGGTAACACAATTCTGAGGCTCTCAACTATGAGCTTTGTAGTTGCTGGTATTGTGTTGTGTATAAAAAGGTTGCACACACCTGCCTACTGCTTTGATGTTTATTTTTTTGCTTTGTGTTTTTAAAATTACATTTATTTATTTATTTGGGGATGGTGCATGTGGAGGTCAGAGGACAGCTTGCTTGAGTTGGTTCTCTCCTTCCATGATGTGGGTCCCAGGGATTGCACTCAGGGACTCCAGGCCCAGTGGCCAGCCGTTACTTTCTTGGCTGTCCCACTAGCCCTACTTTGTATTTTTGACATCTTGTTATAATATGCCTTGGAGAGGTTCTTCTCTCAGCTATTTGGAGATCTAAATTGTGCTTCTTTTTGGATGTTCACTTTTTTCTCTATATTTTGGGGGATTTTTCTGTTATCATTTAATTGAACAGATTCTCTTTGCCTTAAGTTTCTAACTCATTTCCTTTTTCTTCTGCTGCATAGATTCTTAGATTTGACCTCCTGATCAGAACCTAAAATTTTTACACACTTTGGTCACGCTTGTTGTTGTATTTTTTGAGATAGGGTCTCTCTGTAGCCCCAGCTGGCCTGGAACTCACTATGTAGACTAGGCTGGCCTTGATGTTGCAGAGATCTGCCTGCCTCTGCTTCCTGAGTGCTGGGATGAAAGATGTGCACCACGACACCATCAGACTCATTAATTTTGTTGTTGATGGTGTTTGAATGAAGTATTTCCTTATGTCCATCATAGATATTCTTTATGCTGTTTTTTTTTGAGTCTATTAGTGATACTTTCCACAAGGTTATTATTTTTTTAAGTTTGTAATACCAAGCAAGATGCCCAGAGGAATGCTGTGGGGTGATGGTCAAATTGGAGTCCTTTATTAATAGCTGGTAGTTGGAGGGGGGCTAATGCCCAAAATAACTCTTGAACCCAAGGAGAAGTAGGGCAGGGTTTATAAAGTTTAAAATCACAATTACATCATGTCAGGGACAAAGCCAATAATCATAGGTACATCAGATCACCATAGTTACATCAGACCAAGGACAGGTCAGTTAAAAAAGAGGTTTGCAGTTGACAAAATGTTTTGAAAAGGAAAAACTAAGTTTCTCAGAATTGTAGAAACAGTGGGCTCCATGGAGATGCAGGTATAGCTTGGAGGGAAGATATGCTATCTGGACATGCTACCTGGCTACTTTGCAAGTTTCCCAGTGTTGCACTGAATTTTCCCCTTCCAGCACTCTGTTTGACTTGCCCTCACTCACTCAGGGTCTCATGGTCCTGATGGGGATGGACAAACTGGTATAACACAGTTCTATTTGAATTTTCAATAGTTTATATGATATTGGGAGGGGATGACTTACAAAGAAATGGCTCCTCATACCCAACCCCCTTCCCTCGATCAAGTCCCTCCTCACCCCTCAGAGCCTGCAAGACAGGCTGGGCGTCCTGCTGGTCTCTCCCCTGAAGTTCTCCTTTCCTGGCTGCATGCCTCCCTCCCAGGTGTTCCAAAATGGCCAAGCTGTCATTAGCCATGCCCCTAAATGCGCTAGACTCCTCCCGCAAAGCTGGGAAGGAGGTGGGGCCAGGGCTTATCAGAGGAACATCCGAGCCACACCCAGTATTGGAGAAATGATGCGTCCCTGAAACTGCCTACCTGAGACATTCTGCCTGGCTGGCTGCAGTGGGAATGACTGGACGAAAACACAGGGTAACACAAAAGCCAGCTAGAGCAAAATGGAGTTAGTTTTACATTTCAATTTGAGTTTTTAATTTCCAACATTTTTTTTAAAAGATTTTATTTTTATAATTAACTATGCACCATGTGTGGGGAAGGGGGTTGTGCATGTGATTGCAATGCCCTCGGACCAGAAGAGTATGGCAGATCCCATAGATCTGGAGTTACAGGTAGTTGTGAGCTATCTAACATGGATAAGTGAACTCTGGTCCTCTGCAAGAACAGTACTGGACTGGAGAGATGGCTCAAGGTTCAGTTCTCAGCACCCACGGGGCGACTAACAACAGTAACCACAGCTCCAGGGGGTGTGATGCCCTCTTTTGGCCTCCACAGCCATTGCACATGCCCGTGATACATTTAAATAAATGCAGTCAAAACACTCATACACATAAATTGTTTTTAAAAAGAACAGTACACGCTCTTAACCATTGAGCCCCTTTTCCTGCCCCCTTTTCCAACATTTCTATTTGTGCTTTTTGTCCCCTCAGAATCTCAATTTCCTTGTTGAATTTTTGGCTTTTTACCCACAGTGCTGATTTTCTAGTCCATTTTGCAGTCTTTCTCTTCTGTTGCTGGCTTTCCTCTCCAGCGATAGTGGACAGATTTATATA
>NW_008359442.1:2447079-2464063 GCF_000622305.1 Nannospalax galili | reverse complement strand
CACAGTAAACATGACAGAAAAGTGTAAGTGGCTGTTCACACTGTCTACTGTTAAGGAAGAGGAGAGAGATGAAGATGTGCTGAGCTCACTTTCTCCTTTTTGGCTTTATTTTGTATATGTGGTGGTGTGTGTGTGTGTGTGCGCGCGCGCATGTGCGTGCACATGTATGTGCAGGTATTCACATATTGTACATGTGTGGAGGTCAGGGGTCAACCTCGATGTTGTTCCTCAATAAATTGAGTGTGTATGTACCTGTGTATATGCATACCATGCTGTGTGTGTGTGTGTGTGTGTGTGTATGACTGTGTATGTAACACCTAGCTAAGATCTGAACTTTGGTCTTCATGATTGTACAGGAAGTACTTTTTAACCACTCCAACCACCTACCTTGTTTTTTTTGAGACAAGATTCCTCATTGGCCTGCAGCTCTCATCATAATTGGTGAATTGGCTGGCCAGCTAATCTAAGGGATTCTGTCTCTGCCTGCCCAGTGCAAGGAGTATAAACACACTACCACACCAACTATTTTATGTGGGTTCTAGGGATTGAACTCAGGTCTTCTTGCTTATGTAGCAAGCATTTTGCCAGCTAAATTATATCTTTCTTTACCCCCTTTTATTCAGTTTGGAATTCTAGTCAATACAATGACACCACCCACATTCAAAGTGGACTTTTCCTCCTCAGTTAAACCTCTTTGGATGGTCACAGTAGAGTTTAATCACCATAGTTTGGCTGTTTCTTCCTGTTTTGTTTAGGGATCTTCTCTACATGAGCAGCCCACTCTTGAGGGCTCATCCCCAGTAGCACTCAAGAAAGCAGAAACAAACTGCTTTGGGAGGAGGCTTCTACTTGCCCTCCCCCACCAGGGAGCCCTCCAGCTGGAGCTGGGCAGAGCTTGGCCTACTTCTTTCTGGCTGTCAGGCTACTGTGTCTCCTTGCTTTCAGTTGTCCTATCCTATCACTCCTTTTGTGAATTCTGAAGTGCTTCCTCTTCTCTCCTTGGAACAGTCTATTGTTTTCTCCTCCTGATAGTTCTCCTCTGGGTCACACATAGGCAGCTTCCAGTTTTAGTTTTACTCAGAAGTCTAAATTACTTTTTAAAGCCTTTATTTTTAGGGGTTATCAACCAGAGACATTGTCTTTTAGCTTGTGAGTTTATGTGGTGGCAATATTAGTGACTCAGGAATTCTCAGGACTGCTTTGGTGATCTTTTGCTAAGCACAACTTAAATTTGTGTGTGTGTGTGTGTGTGTGTGTGTGTGTGTTTGTGTGTGTATGAGTGTATTACGTGCCTGTGTGTAAGTGTACCCATGTCATGCAATGCCCATGGAGGTCAGAAGAAGGCATCAGATCCCCTGGAACTGGAGTTACAGATGGTTGTTAGCTACCATGTGGGTGCTGGGAATTGAACCCCGGTCCTCTATAAGAGCAATCTGTGCTCTTAACCACTGAGCCATCTCTCCAGCCCCTCAGCACAACTTTCTAAGATTAATCCAGGTGATATACATCAATAGTTCATTACTTTTTATTGCAAAGAACAAGTTTGTTTTAATTGTGTAAATACACAATAATTTGTTTATCCATTCACCTATTGATGAGCATTTATTTCCAATTTCTGCCTATCATGAATAAAACAATATTTTACAGACAAGTATTTGTTGAGTTGTTTTTATTCCTTTGGAGAGTTGAATTGGGCTTGAATATATATTTAATTTTATAAGAAAGTACCAGACTGTTTCCAGAAATGCCTTCCTGTGCTGCCTCCCACTAGCATTGTGGACACATCTCAATTGTTTCATCCTTGTACAGTCACTGATCTTTTTCGTTTTAATTGTTCTTGACAGTGTTTAAGCCACATGGCCATATTTTAAATTAGGTTGCTTTCTTATTGGTTTATAGTCATTCTTTTTCTGTTCTGGGCACATATCTGTAACGCTTTTTTTCTCCCAGTTTGTGACTTCTGTTTACATTTTTATAATACTATGCATCAAAGACCACATGTTTGATTTTGAAGTCAGTTTACTGGAGCAGAGCCTACTGGAATACTTTTTTAAAAATCTAAGTGAGCTTAAAGTGAGCGTAATCTTTATAGAATTTATTTTTGCTTAAAAAAATAAGATCAAGTTTATGTTAATTTTAGAAAGAAAGGAGAGGGACTTTGACTTCATACCACCATTTTAGAACCTTATCTTTTTTTGAATTTGGCTTCAAGTTTCTGTGTACCTTTGTTTCCAAGAGATTCTCTTGAAGAAAAGGCCAAGTACAAACATGGTAAAGTAATTACCTGAGCAAGTAGGAAAGTATTCTGTAACAGTGACCTTTGGTTACTGTTGAACAACCAGCTCTCCAAGAAAAAAAGGTATGCATACATGTTCATGAGTTGTAAGTTTTACTGATAAATGGCAACCAATTTACAAGCAATAAAATATGATACTCTATTATAAATTCAGTACAACCAACCAGTTCTCATAGAATGTTTTCATTGATT
Organism: Nannospalax galili; assembly: GCF_000622305.1. Taxonomy (NCBI): domain Eukaryota; kingdom Metazoa; phylum Chordata; class Mammalia; order Rodentia; family Spalacidae; genus Nannospalax; species Nannospalax galili. The sequence continues at coordinate 2,461,575 of NW_008359442.1, read as the reverse complement.
TTTGCTGAACTCTTGTCATTGTGGTCAACCTGTGGTTGCAGTTGAACCATGACCTAACAAAATTAGATTAGAAATCAATGCTTCGTTGTTATCTGATTCAGAAAAGTCTTGGACTGGCAGTGTAGCTTCCTGGTCAAATGCTTGCCTGGCATGTTCAGTCCCTGGGTTATAGCCCCAGCAACCACCCCGCAAAGCCCTTACTTTGTTGACAAATGTAGTTCTAACATGCATGTTAGTTGGTAGTCCCATTTATGTTAATAAGACAAAGGTGAAACATACTTTGAAACATTAGTCATTTGCTAGTGATGTGAACTAGTAAGTTCATCACTGAACTATAGGTAGTGTTTCAACACTGAAACATTTTCTCTGTGTGTGTGTGTGTGTGTGTGTGTGTGTGTGTTTCACAGTGAAACAGCTACAAATTAACACACATTTAAATTTATTTACTGTTCCTTTTTTAGTTTTCTTTTTCAGTGTTGGAGGTTGAACACAGGGCCTCATGTATGCTAAGCAAGTGTTCTGTGGCTGAGCTGTATCCCTGGGCCTCATCATTTTATTTAAGTCTAAATCAACAAAACAAAGAACAAAGCCCTGATTTATAGCATTTGCTGATTTCCTTGATGTAAATACTCCTACCATATCTGACCATAAGCTCAATGTGATATTGAAATGTAGTTGGGATGAGACTTGCAGCCGTACAGCAGTCTATAGAATTTCTGTCCTTTAGACTGGACAGCAATTGGAAACCTTAGGACATTGATGAATTTTTAGTATATTACTTTGGTTTTTAATATGGTTTATTTAATTATATATTTATAGGACTTTTAACAGTGGTTATTTAACAACTGGTTCACAAAAATCATTAAAATATAACAGTCACTTTTTGCAAGCCAGTCCAAACTGACTTTAGCCATGCCCCTCATGCTCTGATCCCAGGCCACCAAATTACTACAATTTTAACTTCTCCTTAATGCAGTTTGATGGTGTTCCTGGAATATAATTCCATACCAAAACAAGTATGGCGTACGGTATACAACACTTGATGTGCATTATGTTTATTTTTAAGTCATGGGTTTTTTAATATGATGTTTAAGGGTCTTGATTGGGTTCATTTTCTCTACTAATTAAAGAATTAAAAGGCAGGGCAACTCTCAGGCACAGCAGAGAGCAACAGGCAAACAGACTTTATTTAGAAAAAAATGACTAATATATATCCACACAGAGAGAGATTCAGAAACTGAACATCCAAAACCCCTGGAGGGCTTGGGTCTTAGTGTGTTTGCTGCTGTCGGGCAGGTCTCCCTCCCCTTATTTTGGATTGGTCAACTTAAACAAAGAGAGCCCATAGGTTATAGCAACAGCCTTGGTCTTATCTAAACTGGTTTGGGCCAGTTAACTAGATAAAGAGGCCCTGCCAGTGGGAGAAAAAGCCAGCCAGGTGTTTGTTTCAGACCAAGGAGCAGCAGAAAGTGCACCATCTTTATTATTAATTAGGGACCCTGTGTGCTTCTTAGGGATTTAGTCCCTTACAGAGTCTCATTAGTGCTTTGGGGGAAGCTAAGTTTGTGGAACTTTGTTCAACCATGAGTTATGTGAGTACACTGCAGCATATGCAGTTCAAGAAAATGGAAAGGATCCCATCATTGTCTGAGTGACTATCATTCCCACTTATCCATCCAGGCCTACCTAGAAGGTAAGACCCTCTCCATGGTGTCAAAGGACATTGCAATCCTGGTGGTGGTCCTGTATCCCAGTCCCAAGCACATCCCTGGGGACCAAAATTAGAGCATAATCTCCCTTGTCTAAGACTCCACTACTTTCTGACCACTGTATTCAAATCAAGCCTTCCTTTGCTTTTTCTACCTTGCAGATGTATATATAGTGGTACCAGGTCACTACCCCTTAAGCCCACAAAGCAGCAGCTCCCCTCTACCCAGGGCCCAGCCTAATAAGCTGCGTATGTCTGCCTACAACATGGGAAAGCCTTGCAGTGTTATGTTCAAGGATGGGAGGGAGAAGACTACCATCATTAAAAAATGAAAATAATGGTGTTGAGAGAATTACTGAATTACTGAGGGAATCCAGAGTGACTGGTGTTGATAGTGGGCTTTGCCCAACCTCATAAGCAAGGATTTTCTTTCCACAACCCTGTTATTCTCATCTTCTCCCCTCCTCAACGTATTTGGAAATCATCCTGGTCTCATCTGATCTCAGGAAGATAGGCTTTTGCCCTCCTGACATGCTATAGAAACAAATCAATTTCTTCTCATGGATAAGTTGATGGAAGTCCTGCTCTACAGTGCTTTCTATTGCTATGGTAACAGAAGATGGGTTTTCCCAGGGGAACTTGATTTATATATACATAGAGAAAAACAGTTCTCTCAAAGCTTGATCCCTTTCTTGTTGCTGTGTGTATAATTTAATCGATTGCAATAAACCAAGTACCGAAAGGAAAACAGAATGTCACCATGCTGTTTTGTGTGGGTGTGGAATGAAGCTTCCATTTGATTAACAGCTATGATGACAGGCAGTCAATTTAAGAAGTTTTAATATTATGACATTGCTGTTGCTATAATTTGCAAAATTGATGAAGCACAAGATTTCTTCGAACAGCGAAGAGTTAGATTTATGGACTCTCGAATGGCAGGTAGACCTGAAATGCAGGTAAGTGCCACAGTGCTTCACAGTCACAGGATGAATCACAACAGCACTGCAGCTCAGCATAGAAGTACTTAGTGAAATGGTGCTTTCCACCTGGATCCTTTTCTCAGTGGGAAGACACAGTCCTTGGCTTTATCTCATGAAATATTGTCCCACATCCAAGAATTCAGGAGACAGGATACCTTTGATTACAGTCAATCCCTTAACTGGATACAGAGAGCTGTCCTTACATCTGCTTGTTGGTCTAAAGGCATTACTGTGGGGTGGCTGCTTTGGCTCAGTGCACTCTATAGAAGGAACAAACAGCTATTATGATGTAAGGAGAGGTGGATTTGGTTTCATATGAGGAAATCCATTCATATGTATACACCTGTACTTTAAAATGCTTCTGGACTGACATTAAGATGTTTTGGAATTAGGAAAGAAGACCTTTTGAAAATGATTCTTCATGAAGGTCTTGAATTCACAAATGCAGATATGTTGGGAAAGGGGTAGTAGATACCCTGCTGGTCACTTAAACCTATTAAAAGTTGTTTTGCCTTAAGCAAATTACTGATACCATATATTGTGTTCTTATGAATCCAGTGGTTGGAATTCATAAGGTTTTTTCTTACAAAGTTTTAAAAGTACTGTTGAATTAATAATGGCAAATTTAAGATAAAATTGAAATCTGACCTGCCTGTGCTGTAGGGAACACACAGGTGGTATCATTTTTGTCACCCAGGTGAAGGAGGGGATTCTGGGAAGCTGGAAGAATACAGGTTGTTGTCTATTTCTTTGTTGCTCCTATTTTTTCTTTGGTGCTGGGGATTGGATCTAATATCATGGCATGCAGGGCAAATGGTCTACCATTGAGATGTATATGTTCTTCTCTTCGTTTTGTTCTTGGTGTTGGGGATTGAACACAATATGCTAGGCATGTTGTGCTGCTTAGGCAAACACTCTACCCTTGAGCTATAGCCCACACCCTGTTTTCTCTATTGTTTTTTAAAAATTATTTTATTATTATTTTATGTGTATGAGTGTTTTGCCTGCATGTATGTACATGCATGCAATGCCCTACAGAGGTCAGAAGAGGGTGTTGGATCCCCTGGAATGGAGTTACAGGTGGTTGTTAGCCGTCATGTGGGTTCTGGAAATTGTACTTGGGTCTCCTGGAAGAACAGTGTTCTTAACTGCTGAGCCATCTCTCGGACCCCTGTTTTCTCTATTCTTGACATTGGGTATGAGTAAATAATACTTTAAGTCTCTCTAAGTAAGCATGTTGCATGCAAGCTGGCAAGTGAAATCAGAGATTCTGGGATTAAAAAAGTCGAAATAGTCAACTTTGTTAATGTACTCAAATGGCAAAGAAGAATTCATCAGTGGTTTAATCTATTAAGTCAAAGCTCTCACAATCAACCTTCTAAACCTGACCTCTGACACTGTTGTACTGGGGACCAAGTCTCTAACACATGAACCTCTAGAGTATTTCTTATCCAAACCATAATAGCTTCTTTAAAGATTTGTCATATCTGTTTCTCCTGTTACCTCCCTCATTCTAAGAGTTACCTGAGAAAACTTAGGGAACATGAATTAGAGGAAAAACAATAATCTAGAATGATCAGTGATTTCTACCCCCCATCCCTGCCCCAGATACTTCAGAATCCTAAGAATCCATCAGCTGTGTCAAGCATTTAAAATAGAAGCTATGCACTTGAGAGGCAGAGGCAGGTGGATCTGTGTTAGATCCAAGCCAGCAGGGGCTGCAGGGAAACCCTGTCTCAAACAAGCAGACAAAAAATAAATAAAATAAAATAAAATAAAGTAAAATAAAATAGAAGCTATGATCATAGCAAGTGAGTTTGTTACTTGAAGTGGCGTTGGCCATGCAAAGTGTTCTCATTCCCCTTTATTTTCTAGTTCCTGAACAGGGCTTGTTACCTATAGGAGAGGAGAGAGACAATATGGCAGCCAGGATTGTTTGTTGACATCCTTCAATCCCTCTTCAGCAAATGTTCCATAATGCTTATTCTGCTGTGATAGTCCAAAAACTGTTGAGAGGATGGACAGCAACCCTTGCCCTCATTAAATGTTCAGTCATGTCACATCCTTTTCTTCATAGGTGGTAGGTCTCCAAGCCTGACACTACCCTAAACTCTGGAAGGAATTAAAACCATCTTTTTTCCCCAAATGAGGATCACAGACTTTAAAGTCTATAGTAGACAAGCTCCATGTGTTATAAATCCAAAAGCCCAAGCCAAAACCTTCTGTCAGCTTGGACACACCCAAACTCCTCACTCTTATTTATCTCTCTTTTCCCCTAAAGTAGCTCTTGATTCATCCTTTACCTGTTTCATCTCTCCATCGCCCACCTAGCACTTACTCAGCTTCTTGCCTCTCCTGCAAACACACCTCACAGTTCTGTTCTTCTTTCCTCTGCACGTCACATGTGCATCTCACATTATGTCCTGTTAGTAACCTAATATCCTGGCCTGGTTATGAACTTTCATGAGTTACCTCTGCCTGCTGGAACCATATTATTTCCTGCCCCTTATCAGTCAGATTGTCAAAATTGTCTTTTCACAACAAATGTGCATTAGCACCTTATCTTTCATATGAAGTAAAGTAGCCCCTGCCCCCGCAATGTTATCTTGAGTGGCTGGGTACTCCTCCATTTTTCCATGTCACTGTATACATTGTCCTTGAAATAAGGCTCTTTTGTGTGTGGGGGTGTGATTTCTATTTTTGTATCTGTTGCTCCTCGGCATATCAAATCCCTAAAATTTTATTGACTGAATTAGCTAAAATATGCCATTATGTCATAAATATGAATTTTACACATCTTCTGTCTGCTTCATTAATGAGATTCCATATGACATTCCATAATTGTTTGGCAGTTTTCTATGACATCTACTGCTAGTTTGGGTCTTGCATGTCTCCAAAAGTTCATGTGGTAAAGGATTGGTCTCCAAGATGGGTGGTACTCAAGGTGGTGGAGCCTTAAAGACATGGGGCCTGGAGGAAGGTTTGTAGATCACTGGGGTGATAGGCCTTGAAGGAGCTAATGGGACCCTGACTCCTTCCTTTTCCCTTCCTGACCATGATGTGAGTATCCCCCCCCCACTATTGATGTGTGACCAACAGCTCTTAGTCTGAAAGCAGTAAATCTGAGACCAAGTAAATAATTTCTTTTTATAAGTTGGTTATCTTATTTATGATATTAACAGAAAGCCAACTAACACATGTGTATACTATCAAACACCAGATACATTCTGACACAACTGTGATTGGAAGATTTATATTTTTAAGATCGTCTCTCAGTAATTCTGAAAGTTAAAGTATTCTACAAACTTGAAAAGTGTTAAAGTTCTTATATTCACTGTTGTGAGAAGATTCCTTTTTCTATGAGTTATCATTTATATTCCTTAGAGATTCCTGAGGATGGATAGAAAATAGATCAATAGATAGAGACATATTTTAAAAGAATATTCATAATTTATTGATTTAAATTACATTTATTTGTGTATGTGTGCATGTGGGTGCACAAGTGCCACAGTGCATGCATGGAGGTCAGAGGACAGTTTGTGGGAATCATTTTTCTCCTACCATGTGGATTCCAAGAATTGAACTCAGGGTTTCAGCCTTGGTGGCAAACACCTTTACCCCTGGAGCCATCTCATCAGCCACCCGAAGATATATTTCATAGAAAGTATTTGTTGTATGTCAGACTCACATTTAAAGAAGACTCATTTTAGATAGATGAGCATCTGGGTGTACTCACCCATATGGACATGTATGGAGGTCACATGAGGAGGTCACGTGTGGAGGGCTGTCTTAATCACTTCTCTGCCCTAGTTTTTAAGGCAGGGTCTCTCATTGAACCTAGAGCTCACCATTTTGGTTAGACAAGCCAGCCAGTGACCCCTGGGATCTGCAGGTCTACACCCCTCATTGCTGGGGTTACAGTGTACACTACCACATTTGGCTTTTACATGTGTTCTGGGGAACCGAACTCAGTTCTCATATTTACCAAGCAAGTACTCTACCTACCGAGTCGTCTTTGAGGCCCCAAGGAGATTGTTTCTGAAAGTTACACTGTACTGTAATCCGTTTAATGACAGTTACGAAAATGGTGATGAAGCTTGTGTCGAGTGCTAACTCTGTGCCAGCCGATGTACTAAATGCTTTGTATTCATTATATATGAGAGCAAATAATTTGTCCCCAAAATCAGGGGCAGTAAGGGGCATGTAATAGACAAATCCAGGTTTTAGGTTCTATATCATGCTGAAAATCGAAAAGAAAAATGTCTGATTCTGTTTACTGTGTGCACAGATGCTGAAAATCAAAGTTGGGAAACATCCTACTTCTGTTCACTGGGTGAGCAGGGTTATCTGCTAACTTTCTATTACTGGTAAATCACAATTTCTTTTTTCCTGTCCTTATTTTAAAAAAAATTTTAATACCCATTTTTAGAAAGGTATGACTTATGTAATGTATTTAATACATAGTGGCTTTTTACCTAGCACTGACAATGACAACCTTTTTCCTCTTGGCCACTACAGAGTGCTTGAAATACTGCTTAGTATTTGGCAGTTTTATTTTGATAGGACTACAAAGGAAAATTGTTATATAAATCACAAATGTAGTAATTTGCAGTTTGCTTGGTGTCACAGTGACTTATGTAAATAGAAATGTTCATTTAAAATGTGTGATCTATGAAAACAGACACAGGAGCAGTACCTGACCTTGGGACATTTTTGTGCTTTGAAATCCTAGTGAGGATGGTGTCTACCTTGTGCTTTTGCAACCAGGCTTAATTAATTGAAAAGTAGACTTTTTAACAAAAGCATATTTTCAAATTAGAGTCAGAAGTTAGGTTGAAAGTTCAATACTCTTTTGAAAATTAGCAAGTAAACAAAACAACTCAATTATAAAACCATAAAAAATATTTTCCATTTAGAGACTTACAATCATAGTAATGTCTGACTTTCAAGGTAACTAAGTAGGCAAGATTAGATAAGATTATCGTCAAACTTTGCTAAGCCTCTTTCTCAAAGCTGAACATTTTAATTTACACTAATCAGGCAATCAATTACTTTAGGAACAGTTAGACTCTTCTGAAATCATTTTTCCTTTTTTTACCTTTTTTTGGGAGGGCTTGAGACAGGGTCTCCCTGTAGCCCTGGCTGGCCTGGAACTTGCTATATAGACCAGGCTGGCCTCAAATTCACAGAGATCCTCCTGCCTCTACTTTCTGTGTTCTGGGGTTAAAGGTGTGCACCACCATACCCAGCATTCTTCTGAGATCATCTTATTTTATGATTTAAAATGAAAAGCAAATTTGGGTAAAGGATGATCAATGTATCTAACTTTGTTCAATTACAGGATATAAAGAGGACTTTTTCTTTTTCAGCCTTGCCTTACACCCAGATAAAACTCTGATTGCAACTGGCCAAGTTGGGAAGGAGCCATATATATGCATATGGGATTCCTATAATGTCCAGACTGTGTCTATTCTTAAAGATGTCCATACCCATGGAGTTGCGTGCCTGGCTTTCGACTCAGATGGACAGGTGCGTATCTCTCTCTGTTTATGTTTTCTTTAATGACCTCTTAGGATTCACCCAAAATTGTAATGCAAATAGTTACTAACCCTTGCTGCAACCTTGACAACCTTCTAGAATTTCTGACCTGTCAAGCTAGTAGTACTATTAGTGGTACCCTTAATAGGCTCCAGTTTTGGTTTCCCTAGTCCCACTTTACTATCTGGTTAAAAGCCTTCATAAAAAGAGCTCAAAGTTAGGTCCACTATGGTTTAGCAACTCTACTTGATCATCCATTATTAGTATCTTATTTGGATTAAGGGCTGGACCAAGCCATTTTCACAGATCTCGAGCCCGGAGCATTGTGCATACCCCTTACTTTCATAAGATACATCACTTCCTGATAATCCACCTTGAGGTCTCTAACTCTCCCTTCTCTCTGCCCCCTCCAGTTCAAAGAGTCACCAATTCTGTATATTTGTTTCTTTATAACAATTCCTGCATACATCCTTCCCCTCTCATTTTCTAGCACTGTCCTTTAAATTCCAAGGGAGAGCTATGTCTAATATAATTTAAGTAATGTCTTCACAATATCTTAACCCATTTTACCAGCTGAAAATGTCAAAGCATTCTTTATAACCAACAAAAGCTTGGTGTAGCACTGAATGAATTCTATGCTTTGTAGGTGGGCAGTCTAAGTTAGCTGACTTCCTGTCTCTATTTTTCCCATTTAGTCAAATTGGATAGGTTAGCAAGATTTGTCTACCAGTGTGCCTTTGTGACTGCATGCCCTGTCTTATGCTGAACTCCTCATCCAAAGTACCCTGCTCACCTGCCCCTTGAAGAGACCCACTTTTTGAAGATACTTCAAAGGTTTTCATGAAGTCTTCCCAGTGCCCACAAAGTTATCTTTTCTTTCTTGTACACACAGCAACACTTGACAGAAAAGAGGTTACTATGTTTTAGAAAAGGGAATGGAAACACAGAGGAGTTAGTCCTGGCTCTAGTTGCATTCACCTTTTTGCTTTCTCTCCAGCCTTCATCAGTTCCTATATTACCCTCCCTCTATCTCTTTCACCCTCCATATGTCAGTTAATTCCTTCAATCCAGTGTTTGGCAAATCTTAGTTTTAATTCTCTAAGTCAGTGTCATGGAAAGATCCATGAAATTCTTCACAGAGGTTTGATTAAACTAAGAGTTTATAAGAAATTCTCTAGCTGAAAGGAGTTGACCTGGTTTGAATTGTTTTAATATAATTAACATTGAATTGTTATTTTCTGCTGTTGTGAGGGAGCATTGGTTCATTTTCTTTGTAGAACTAGACTTACTATGTATGGTTAAATTAAATGAATATATTAGAATGCATATGTACAAGCATAAATGTATACATACATGTTTACTTAAATGCATATTCTCTATTTGAGCGAATATCTATCAAATTTTGTTTTGAAGTATCACAAAAAAGAGATGCAGTAGAGTGAAATCCAGCTTTAAATATTAGTTCTTTGTCATGTTATTTTATTTATGTTATTTGTCCATTTCATGTTAGAAGCCTAGCTATTTCTCTAGAGCTTCCATTTGGACAAGTGGAGAGAGGGTGGACTGTGTGGGGTTTTTTTGTTTGTTTTTTTTTTTGTAGCTGTCAATTCAGAAAAATAGCCTATTTGCCATGATGAATTTCATGGCTTGTTGATTGTTATTGCTTCAGGTCTGCTGTATTCTCTTGAGAGAGTTTACTGAAATCTGCTAATATTTAGAAATGACAAATTCCCCATTACCTCATAATTGACAAAGGCAATAGGAATTCTTTTCCAGGTAGCTTTGGGGCTGTCACTACAAATGATCAAAACAGATTTCTTTGGCTTTTTTTTTTACTCAGGAAAAATGAATGTCACTGCCAATGTTTGTTAACTTATTTTTATATTAAAAATAAACTGAATAGAACAAACTGAACAGAATGTACCCACTCTCCTTTTCTTATATTAATAAAAATTTAAACCATGTCTTACATTTTTCATTGCTGGAACTCTCAATGAAAAATTACAGTTTAGATCTTCCTTAAGGTAGCATTTTAAAACCTGCAACTATGCTTTTGCTATTGTTCTTCTAATTTTATTTTTATTGCATTTCTGCAATTTTTATACAATATAGTTTGATAGTATTTAGATCCTCTCCCCTATCTGCACCTCTCCCCATATATAAAACAACTTATAAAGTCTGATCTGTGTTCCCAATTGCCAAACGTTCCTTAGGTTGTTGGGATTTCTTACCCACTTCCGTAGGGAACTCGTGTGGTACTGTAAACATAGCCTAACATGGCTAGAGATGTCATAGAGCCTAGCAAAAAACCTACTTTTGCCACAGCCTTAGAACAATGTAATTTCTTACTTTATTCTAAATATGCATCCTCATATTTCCAGACAAGTATACCTTTCACTCCTCATCAAGGAAGCTTCTTTTTGTAACAGATGGGGACTACTACAGAGTTCCAGAACTGGTCAAACACAGAGAATAAGTGTCTGTGAGACACTTAACCCTAAGTGACACATCTTCAATGTAACCTCTACACCTAGGATGACTGTATCTCTCAACCCTCACCAGAGAAGTTTCCTTATGCAGCAGATGGTGATTAACACAGAAGCTATGCTTTTTATGCAAAATATTCCCAATGGAAACCATTCCTAATGAAGAAACATGAATGATCCCTACATAGCAATACATGTACTTGTAGCCCCATATGGCTCTCTGTTATTCCACATGCCATTTTATGTTCATGGGGCATGAATGCTCTTTCTCTGAGATAGTTAATCATGTCAGTTTGAAATGCTCTAGAATCACCTAGGAAACAAATCCCTGGGCGTGCCTGTGAGGGATAATCTAGATCAGTTTAATTAAAATGGGAAGACCTGATTTAACTATGGGTGACAGCATTCCATGGGTTATGTTCTACACTGAATAAAAAGGAGGATGTGAACTGAGCACGAGCCGTCATTACTTTCTGCTCTCTGTGGATATCATGTGACCATCTGTCTCTTGCTCCTTCCGCCATACCTTCCCTGCCATAGTGTACTGTATCCCCTGGAACTGTGAGACAAAATAAAACCTTTCCTTAAGTTGGGTTTTGTCAGGTATCTTGTCACAGTATGAGACAAGTAGCTAATAACAGAAAATTAGTACTGGCAAGTTGGCCTTTGCCATGATGAACCTGGCCATGTGGTTCTAAGGCCTTTGGAATTGATCCACAGGAGGAATATGGAACAGTTTGGAACTTTGGGCTAGAAAAATGATTAAGTACTATAAGCTGAGCTTAATGTGACATTCTGGTGGGAACTTGGAAGAGAAGAACTCTGAGAGAAATGTGAGCAGGGGTCTGGCTCCTGAGGGTTCAGAAGGGAACAAGAACGCTGTTGGCAACTAGGCCAAAGGCCAGTTATGTAATATTTTAGCAAAGAATGTGGCTGTATCCTGCCTGTGTCCCGAGAACTCAAGAGAGGCTGAATATAGGAGTTAATAATGGATTAATTTGTTTGGTAGAGGAAATTTCAAGGCAGGATAATATTCAGGCTTTGGTATGGTTATTGCTCCTGACTCTTATCCAGGTCTGTAGTGGAAAAATTAGGAACAGATGGAGCAGAAAGACATCAAAAATGTGTGGCCTGATGAAAAAAAGACCTGAAGGAAGTTTAAAGTTGCTAACAAGGTATATGCTGAGAAGGAGACTATAATTGTTAAAAAGAACCCTTACTTCTCCACATTGGAATGATAAGAAACGCCCCTGTGAACAAGACTCCATCCATCAAAGGCTTCAACTTGTGAAAATGCAAATTCATTTGAAAGGAGAGAGCCTAAACTGAGAATGCCACTGAAGGGACTTCCTGATCCTTGAAAGCAACTGCCTAGGGAGGTGTTTTCCCAGGGTCAGCACACAGGGGCTGCTGCAACTGTGGTGCAAAGGGGCCAGGCTCCATTCTGAGCTGGCAGCAGAACTTGGCAGTGCAATGGTCTACATGATCACTTTTTTTGTCAGGCAGGAAAACACAAGGATGCGGGAGAGGGCTACGGAGTCTTGTACCACAGTTCGAGAGAGCTGCTGAGGCCAGGCAGTGGGTCTAGATCAGAGTCCCTGCCAGGAGGCCCAGAGATGCTGCTGTGTGATGCTGAAGCATAAGTTGCAGTGGGTGTTAAGATGCAACAAGCATGGTATGTCTACTGAGAAAAACTTGAGGCATGGAGTAGAGACAGCCCAAGAGAGATTACGTGTGTGTTGTTTCAGATAACAAAACTGGAGGGGTAGGGCTGCCTAAATCCTTTGGAGCTCTGATGACTACAACATAAGCCCTGGATGCCAGATATGGAGCTGTAGAATTTGGTGTTTGCCCTGCTGCTTTCAGTCTTGCCTTGATCCAACCTTTCTTTGCTGTGCTCTTGTTCCTCCCCTTTAGAGTGGAAGTGTTGACTCTGTGATGTTGTAGGTTGGAAGTATGTAACTTTTTCTTTTGTACGGGAGCTCACAGTTAAGAGATTGCTTGAATCTCAGAAGAGATTCAGCACTTTTAAACAGTGTTGTAACTGTTGAAGACTGTGAGAGCTTTAGATGCTGAGCTGAATGCTCAGTCACAAGCCTATGGGGATGAGGAGAGGAAGATTATGGCTTAAAAGTGATTTGTTTTGGGGGTCAAGTTGACAAGGGGTGAAGTTGTGATGGTAAGCATTGTCAATTTAACACATTCTAGAATCACCTAACAGATAAGCTTCCTGCAGGCATGCCTGTGATGGATTATCTAGATTAGGGTTAGCTGGAATGAGGTACCTCATCTTAACTGTGGTCAGGACCATTCCATGAGCTAGGGTCGTGGTCTGAATAAAAAGGAGAAAGTCAGCTGAGCATGAGCATTCATTGCTTTCTGTTTCCTGACTGTGGATCTGATGTGGCCATTAGTCCCCTGGTCCGTCCTCTGTACCTTCCCTGACTTGATGCATTGTATCCTCTGAAACTGTGAGCCCAAATAAACCATTCCTTCCTTAACTTGTATCAGGTGCTTTATCACAGCAACAAGACAGCTAATAGACTCTGAAACAGTGAAATATGTGACCCCATGTACTTTTATACTTGGGTAGTACTGGGGTTTCAAAATCACTTGATTTCAGTTATTTCACTAACTCCCACAGTTTGATATGGTAAAAAATTTATACTCATATCACAAATGAAAAACATGAGATTTGAGGAGGTTAATTTTCCAACATCTCATCTACTTATGGTATTTAGAAAATATCAAAGCAAATCTGCTTACTCCTAGTCCAGACCTCTAGTGTACAGTTCTGCCTTCTAGTGGTATCCTGCAAGCACCTCTGACTTAGGTGTTCCACATACCTGATACTTTTCATTTTGCATATGATTATGTGTTGAATTTGAACTTTGAGGAGATGAAGTAACATGTAGTGCATTATTAAGATGATATCTCTTCCTTTAGTCACTTCACATGTTAGTGATATACAAATTCAGGAACAAAAAAATCAGGCTTATTTATTGGATTTATTCTATATGTGTTTGTCAAGCCCTTTAATTTTCACAATGTGGTGAGTCTTTTGGACTACAGAATTCAAAGCTCTCTAAATCACACAGTAAAGAATTGGGGGAGGGGCTGGGTATGGTGGCTTGTGTGTATAGTCTTAGCATTCTGAAGGCTTAGGTAGAAGAATCACAATGAGTTTGAGGCCAGCCTGGCTACAGAGTGAGTTCCAACTCAGCCTGGGCTAGAGTAAGATCCTGCCTCTATTTTTTTATTAAGAAGTTTTCTTGAGCTAGGGTCTCACTCTACAGCCCAGCCCAGCTTAAAACTCACTCTGTAGCCCAGGCTGACTTTAGAGTCATAAACCTCCTGCTCCACTCTCCTGAGAGCTGAGATCACAGATGTGAGTCACCATGCCTTTCTTTCATCATAAAAATTTTAAATTAAAAATTTAAATGAATTACAGACCCTCCCTTCAAGCTCTGTTCCTAAGAATTCCACTGACTTATCAGCAACCACACGAGACTTGCACATATGTATACTGTGTTATACTGTATTGAAAAGGAACAAATGAGCAGTGGCTTTTAGGACTGAAATGTCTATATAATCTATTAGAAGCCATCTATAGTAATATCATTAACTTGGGGATTAGAATGGAGTTTGGGACACCAGTTTATTCACAAGAAATTCAATGTCTAGCCCTTCTCTAGTAGATAATCTTCCCATCTTCCCATCACTCACTTTTGTTTTTCAGGTATTAAATCCTTTCTTTTCTTTCTTTCTTTTTTTTTTTTTTTTT
>NW_008359442.1:2443613-2446937 GCF_000622305.1 Nannospalax galili | reverse complement strand
TTTTTTTTTTTTTTTTTTTAGCGTTTAGCCTCTGTAGGATTGGATGCCAAAAATACAGTCTGTATTTGGGACTGGAGGAAGGGAAAACTTCTGGCCTCAGCCACAGGCCATTCTGACCGGGTAAGACCTTCATCAGCTCAAATTATGCAGATTTCAGAACTGTGGAGTATTTGTGATTTTATGTCTTTTAAAAATAAATTTGTTGTGAATAGGTATTTTTTCCTTACATATTTGACTTCTAAACATACTATGTACTTATGGTTAACAGCTAACTGTTGTTATATGTATAGTTGAAATGTATTCATTGACACCTGGAAAGAGTTGTTAGGAAATATTCACAAAAACATGATTATAAGGGTTTGCATTTTGACTTGTGATCCTTTGGTGCATTTGACAATGTTGAATGTAAACTTGTTTGTCATCCCAATCGCAGTATGATCAGAAATGGTAATTCCATTTGGTCAGAGCTAGCAAGATAAAGGACAAAGCAGCATGTTAACTTGTCAGAAAGCTATTTCTGTACTGTCGTTCATAGACTTTATTGTCTTGTTTTCTGGCATATGAATTTACATGAATATCTTACTTAGAATTTCTAATTGTTTTATATTTTTATGCAGTGTCCATATAGAATGAGGCCCTAAAGAAGCATCAAATTCATTATCTTGTTTAGTATGAATTATGAAAAATATTTATAACAGTACATTTGTAGGATAACGGAACCTCACAGTAGCTGCAAATTCCCCTTCAGGAATGACTAGCAATAGAACGCAAGTGTTGGAAAAGGCCTGAAGCACCTTTGATGTGGTTCTTAACAGTAACTGAGTATGTAGAGCCCTAGGAGCTGTTACAGCCTGGTTGACACCAGGGCTCTACCCTCAATAATTTGAATCTTACTGAACCTAACTTTGTACTTGTGTTAGTTTTTCTACTGCTGTGACAAAATACCTAAGAAAACAAAAGAAATACCATTTTGGCTCATGATTTCAGTCCAGGCTTTCTGAGCTACATGTTTTGGGGCCTGTACTGAGGCAGTACATTCATGACAGAAGGGCTTGGCAGGGAAAAGTTGCTCACTCATTACAACCAGGAAACAGAAATAGGGCAAGGGATGAAGAAGAAGTTATAGACTTTTCAAAGGCACACACTCCAGTGACTCACTTCCTCCAACCAGGCTCTACTGACTAATAAACTCTTCCCCAGGGAACTCATCAATAGATAATGAGATTAGCAGCCCCCATGATCCAGTCACTTTTCATTAGTGCTGCCAACTGTAGACCAGAAGTCCAATACATGAGCCTCTGGGGTGATGCTTCATGCCCAAGCCGTAACAGTACTTATGAAATTCTTAGGTTGGAAGTATTGGGATGCTTAGCTTTTAGATGCTACCTTGTTTGCTTACGCTGTGATTTCATCACACATATCCTATGAGGTAAGGTGAGTTGGACTGGATCAGTACAGGAATTTCCAATGATCACAAAAAGTGGACTTGAGACCCAGTACAGCATGCCTGTACTCATAAGTTACCTTACCTGACTCATAAGTTATTACCTGACTCATAAGTTTAGTTTTTAAGAGTGGGCCTGAAGTCGCAGAACCTTCATTCCCCCAGATATCTCTTGGAACTGTCTATGCTCTGGAACTGTGCTGCTGGATCTGTGTATGGAACTCTGTCTTTGAGTCAGGCCTCACCCATGATTTTTTTCAAAATGATTTCTCCAGCTTCAGTTGGGGAAGTACAGGTTTGGGTCCACCCTTATCTTATCAGACAGTCTTGCCTTTTTATCTCTGGTTCTAGAATATTTCATACACACAACGTCAGGCATCCTTTCTCTTCATGTTTTCAATGAAGATGGATGTGCTGTCTTTCAGAGCTTTGATATGTTATTTCTCAAGCATGCCCACATTATTCTTTTTTTGGGGGGTGGGGGGAACTAGCAAATAGAGGTTCCAAGGACTGTTAGATTCCCAGGCTATTAGAACACATGGTTCATTGAGTTTGCCAAGGTTAATTAAAAGTCATCAGTCCAGATTCTGTCCATTTCATTATTATTTTTTTATGTGCTTAAGTGTATTGCCTGCATGTGTGTAAATGCACCCGTGTCATGAAATGCCTGCAGAGGTCAGAAACGGGCATTGGATCCCATGGAACTGGAGTTACAGATAGTTGTTAGTCAACATATAGGTGCTGAGAATCAAACCTGGGTCCTCTGCAAGAGCAATCAATGCTCTTAACTGCTGAGCCATTTCTCCAGCCTCGTTCTGTCCATTTTACAAAAGTCATTTGTACAACCCATTACACAAAATTGTGACGCCATACTTAGTTTGATTGAAAACACAGTATTTTATCCAAGTTATTCTGAAATTACTATTTCTGTTTCTGAAGTTTAATATGAATTAATATGTTATATGTCAAGACTTGTGGACCCATTACCATGGGAAAAATATTGAAGATTAAAGTTGTAAACACTTTCAACTGGTAAAAGGCTATTTGGAAAAAAGACTAATAGTAGTATGAAGTGTTTTCATCAGGTTGTTAAATTCCTATTAAATCAAATTTGGTTGAGCCTTCCTCTATGCTTTGAGGCCCTGTATATAGAGGGAATTTCTACTACCTTGGAAAGCAAATAAACGAAAAACTTGATTTTAGAATGTAATTTTGTAACAAATAGCTGAATGTCAACCAATCACAGCAGCAAAGCTTCGGCCAATCACAGGCAGAGAACCATGCCTAAATGAGACACATGCCAAGCGGGAACACCAAGCTGTTGGTAGGACTGCTGTACTGTGCTTCATGCTTGTGCCTGTCCATGTTGTAGAGTGGAGCTCTCAGTCTCTCCTGCTTCTGGGAACCTCCCAGTTTGCAAATAGTTCTTTGCTCATTTAAATGCTATTAAATTTAACTTGTCTAGAAGCTGGAGTGATGGCTTAGCAGTTAAGAGCACTGGCTGCTCTTACAGAGGACCCAGGTTCAATTCCCAGCACTCAACATGGCATCTAACAACCAGCTATAACTCCAGGTCAAGGAGGGGTCTGATGCCCCCTTCTGACCTCCATGAGCATTGCACAACATGGGTGCACTTGCATGCATTCAGGCAATACAGTCATACACATACGATTTTTAATTTATCTAAACCCTTTCTTTTAGCACTACGAAATGACATATGACTTGTCTGAGTTTAATTGACTGTGCCCTATTGCTTTATTAGGTTTTAAAGTTAGGCATAGATTGTTTGTCTAGTGAGAGGTTGTTACTAGAGATCCTAGCCACATGGCCTAGCTCTGGGTCCAAATACCAAATTAAAAGAGAATGAGAATGCACGTATA
>NW_008359442.1:2438728-2443575 GCF_000622305.1 Nannospalax galili | reverse complement strand
ATAAAATGAATTTATCTATTGTTTTGCCAAAACTGGGAGGGAGAAATTCCCGCTCTACCTTCCCCTGCTCTATAGCACTATTAGAAGTTACAGAAAGATTATAACAAAAGCCTGGGGTTGTGCATATGTTGATTTACCTGTGGGCCCTAGTTATTGGTACTAGGAGATAAATCTTTCTCCCAAGTTAGAGGTCAGGGCTTTGGGGGACAGACTCTTTTCACTATCAGCATGGTATTTCTGTAAGGAGCTGGAACTGAAAAAGATAGTTTTAGAAAACAGATCCTAGTTCTTAGGGCCCAGTTACAACGTGAATCCAGAATGTTAATGACATACTTTATATTGGTCCACCAGGTTCCTTAACCTGTATTACATAGTTTTATTTTGTATTATTGATGCCTTGGTATCAGTAGGAATAATTGATTGCTTATGGTAAATTTCAAGAGATTATTTTAGTGGCTAAAATGCTTATTTATTTGATTACTAATGCTTTATAATCTGCAGAATTTTTTCACCCACATTATTGTCATTGATCTCCAACAAACCTGAGAACAATTTTAGAGAAGATGAAACAAAGGTTAGAGATACCGAAACCTGGCTGAGCTCAGATGCTAAAGCGAATACTTGGACTGGATCCTTTTTCTGGAATCCATTATCATTTCTTGACAATTGGTCCTTCCCTTTCTGTCAGCCCTTTACACAACATGGTCTGTGGGCTACCTGCATCAGAATATCCAGGAATTTGTTTTAAAATGCAGGTAGATGAACTCATTCTAGACCCACTAACTGACATGTGTTGTATGGGCCCTGGACATGGGTATTTTAAACAACCTGATAGGAGATTTAACTTTCAGGATTGGCAGAGTATTCTCTTTCCTGTCTTCAAAATGGAAACACTTCTCCCTGCAAACTGCCTCATAGCTCTTCGTAAAGAATGAAAAATAGTGCTAGCTGATATGTTTTTAGTTCTTTGGAGAATTGAAAATGTAAGAGTATTTGTGCTCACACTAAAATGAAGGTTTAGAGGATTGTTTTAGATGAGCTAGCAAAATGTCAGAGGAATAGCCTCTATCTTACTTTTGATTATTACTAGGGGCAGTTGCTCACAATACAGTGTAGTTAAGCATTAAACATTTTCTTAATTAGAATGCATTTTCTAATTTTTAAAATTTCTGTTGAAAAGCTATCTCCAAAGTGTTTTTATCAGCACTGTGAAAAGTACTAGAAAATTTTATTTTAAAAATTAATCTGCTGCATAAGGAAATTTCTCTGGTGAGAGTTAAGAGATGTGTTCATCCTAAGTGCAGAGTTGCATTGAAGATGTGTCTTTTAACTCTCACCAGAAAGTTTCCTTATGCAGCAGATTGTAACACAGAAACCCACAATTGGCGAATGTGCAGAGAACAAGAGGCCATAGAGTGCTTACCCTTCAATAGGACACCTTTTCAAACCCCTGCCTCCCAAGGCTCAGGGATCATTGCAGAAGAGGAGGCAGAAAGATTGTAAGAGCCAGAGGGGGCGGATGACCACAAGGAGAGTCTTCCAGACAGCTGGTCTCACATGAACTCATAGCAATGTTGGCAGCATGCACAAGTCTTATGCAAGCTCAAATCAGACAAAATTTCAGCACAGACACAGTGAAGTGGGTAAGAAATCCCAACACAACCTAAGGAACTATTGGCAATCGATGACTGCTGGGAGGGAGAGAGAAAATCTTACAGGAATGGGACTCTTGGTGAGCCCAGTGGATGAACCCACACTGAAGGACATTTGGGACATAAATCAGACTCTACAAGTATCTATCTATCTATCTATCTATCTATCTATCTATCTATCATCTATCTATCTATCATCTATCATCTACGGAAGAGCTACGGATAGGCATATATACCACCAAACTATATTATATGAAAATTATAAAATTCAATAAGACACCAGTTGTACTTGGTGAGTAAGGTAAATCACTTTTCTCCTCAGGAGAGGATAGTGTTGACCATTCTCCATGGTCCACAGACCAAGACCTCCTTCATCCTGTACAGCCAACATTGATAAGTGTTTTAGGATACAGTCTTCACAATTTTACTGATCTCTGGAAGAAGGCAAAACATATAAAGTTACCAACATTTAATTTTTTGACAGATTTTTGATATTTCCTGGGATCCATATCAGCCAAATAGAGTGGTGAGCTGTGGAGTAAAACATATAAAGGTAAAGTAGCCCTTTTGTATATTTTAAATTTGATATCTTCTTGAAAATAACTTTAAGTGTTGATATAGGTTTTTTTAAGCCACTTCCCCAAAACTCTTTATTGTTTTGTATTTTTTTTAAAGAAGCATTTCATTACAGCTTTAACATATTCAGTAACACATTCCAGAGCAAGGATACATCAAAAATCTGTGAGACAAAGCCTCCTTGTACCCTCAACTGCCCTGGAACTTGCTATGGAGACGGGGTGGCCTAGATTTCACAGAGATCTGAGGGCCTCTGCCTCCAGACTGCTTGGTCCAAAGGCATTGTTAGTCAAATTCACTGCTGGGTGGTGCACGTGGCATCCATTTCCCTCCTCCCAAGGCTCTTGCGACAGCCTGAGGAAAAAAAAAAAATTGCCCAAACTCAGGGTTGAAGAATCTTAAGGAGTTTATTGAACTTGCTAACTGAGCTTGGGGTGCAGGTTTACTTACAGACAAACGGGCCCCCCCCTCATTTGGCTGTTTGAAAGTCCATACCCAAACATAAATCACATGGTTCTGGACAGCCTCACAAAATGGTGAAAGAGTGGCCTCCTGATTTTCTCAGCTTTTATACCCTTAGCCCCTCCCCTGCAAGCAGGTATGGTTAATCAATTGGCTGGAAGAGGGAAGGGGAGTGACTCCTTTGCAGAGCATCGGAAGGTGAGTATAAGCCCTGTAAGACAAAACTGAATGACTTTTTTTTTTTTGGGTGTTTTTGAAGGCGTCCATTTCATTTTAGAATATATTGTTCCTTGCAGAAAGACTTATTGTTTTTGCTACTAACACTGAGATGTTAGCGCATACATCTCTAATCTGTATGTATCTGATTAGTACTAGTCATAATCGTTTGCACTTGGAACCTTGGTGCCTGTGTATGTCTATAAAGTCATCCAGTAGATTTCAGTGGTAATGTTTATCACCTCTACTAACTAACATGATGTAAATTTCCATACTTCCTCCTCAAATACATTTTTAGAAATTTGATTTTTGTATATGTGTATATCACACACAACATCCCAAACCATCTTATTCAACTATATACCCACTTCCCAGAAGCCTTCCATAGCCTCCCTGCCCCCAGTAGAGCCCTTATACTCTGATATCCCTGCTATTGTCTGCTGTGTTGTCGGCACCCCCAGCCATTCCCCACTACTTTTCCATCTGGTGAATCTAGTCAGCCTATCTAGAGGTCTTTGTTTTAGGAAGGTCAGCTGTTCCTCATCTAGCGGCAATCATTTGTCATTCCTTTAGATAAGATTGGGATCTGCTGTTCAATTTCCCAGTTCTATGCTGGGTTACTATCTGGGAGTCCCTCTGGCCACCCTGGCCAACACCTCAAAAGAAAGTATCTCCTATCTGGCATTGTTGCTTGTTATGTAGCCTTTAGCTATAAATATGGACTCTTAAAAAATTATATTGGCCCTTTTAATCTTTGGTTATACTTTCCTTTTGGGTGTTTAAGGCCATATATTTGGCCAAGATAAACCAATTTCTTTTTATTCTTAAGGTCGTTTGAAGATCTGTTCCTCAGGGGTCACATGGGTGTGGGAGGAACCCTTGGCTTCTTTCTTTTACCAGTTCCACCTATGTGAAGACAAGTCAAAGGTCCTGCTTCACCATGGCTGGCTTTGCTTGGAAGCATGGAGGAAGTGGTTCTCTGTGTTGACCCTCCTCTTTGTAGACTGGACACTGGTTCAAGTCCATCTCGTGGGGTCTCCTCAGCCTCCTTGATCAAGAGGACAGGTGACCCACCACAATTACAGGACATTTTGAGAGATGGTCATAGTCCTCTGGAACCAGTCGACCTAGGAGGGCAAGGAGCAAAAACTGTCCTTTATGCCCTTCTGACCAAATTATTATAGGCCTCAAAGTATGTCTGTTAAACATCCAAGAAGGTTAGTTCCACCAGCCTGGTACTTTTAATTACTGTATGTCATGTAGATAAATCTTGGGCAAAGACCAATTGTTCTCAGATAAACCTTATCTAGAGATATTTTTCTTGATCTTTTATGTATAATTTGTCAGTAGGTTGTTGGAGTAATATGGTTCCCTCTGGTTTTTAAAACTAGCTAGGCATTATTTATCTTTCACATTGTCTCACCTCTCCATCATGGTTTTCCCACTTAAGGTACGCCCATTCCCCCCCTTTCTCCCTTACTAATACCCTTCTCCTATGGTCCTACCTCTCTTGAGCTCCTTCTTTCCTTTTATCCCCTAGGTTCCTTGTATACCCTTCCCTCCCCCCTCCCTTAAACTAACCCAATTTTTGTCCCTATCTCCCTTATTAAGGCCTGTTTCCTACTGTTCTGCTCATTCAGGTTCTTTCTTTTCCTTTACCTCTCTGTTTCCTTTCCATTATCCTGGTTCCTATAGTTATGTCTGGATACATATTCACTTATTGGGATTTGGTGCTAGGATTCACATATGAGGGATTCCATACTTCATTTTTTTTTTTCTGTGTCTGTGTTACTGCACTTAGTATAACAGTTTCTACTTCCATCTATTTATCTGCAAATTTCATGATTTCATCTTTCTTTACCACTGAGCAGAACTTTGTTATATAAAATGTATCACATTTTCATTATCTACTTGTCAGTTGAGGGACTCTTAGGTTGTTTC
>NW_008359442.1:2436655-2438425 GCF_000622305.1 Nannospalax galili | reverse complement strand
ATTTCCCTAATTATTAGTGATGTTGAACATCTTTTAAGATGCTTCGTAGCTATCTTTACTACTTCTTTTGAGAACTCTCTGTTCGGCTCCTTAGCCCCTCTTTTTAATTGGGTGACTTCTTGTCTTGATTCTCTTTTTTTTAGTTCATTATATATTCTGGATATTAAACCTCTGTCAGATGTGTCACTGGTGAAGATTTTCTCCCATTCTGTGGGTTTTCTGTTTGCTTCCCTGGTTGCCTCCTTTGATGTACAGAAGCTTTTTAGTTTAATGAGGTCCCATTTGTTAATTCTTGCCCTTGTTTCCTGAGCAATTGATGTCCAGTTTAGAAAATCCTTTCCTACACCTATATCTTGTAGTTTTTCCCCAATGTTTTCTTCTGATAGTTTCAGAGTTTCAGGCTTTACACTGAGGTTTTTGAGCCATTTGGAATTGACTTTTGTGCAAGGTGAGAGATAGGGGTTTAGTTTCATTCTTCTACAAGTGGAGATCCAGTTTTGCCAGCACCATTTGCTGAACATGCTGTCTTTCCTCCAGTGAATATTCTTGTCCCCTTTGTCAAATATCAGGTGGCTGAAATTTCATTTACTCATATTTGGGTCTTCAATTTTGCTCCATTGATCTATGGGTCTATTTTTGTGCCAGTACCATGTTGTTTTTATGACTATAGCTCTGTAATACAATTTAAAATCTGATATAGTAATGCCCCTGGCATTGTTCTATCTTCTTTAAATGTCTGATAGAATTCTGCTGTAAATCCATCTGGCCTTGGGCTTTTTTTAGCTGGGAGGTTTTGTATCTTAGTGCTCAGGGTTGCTTTGGCTGTCCAAGGTCTTTTGTGCTTCCATATGATTCTTAGGAAGTTTTTTTCCTTCCAACCCTGTGAAGATGCAATGGGGATTTTGATTTGTTATGGGTCTGTTTAAGCTGTTAATCTCTTCTTGGTTTAGTTTTGGTGGTTCCCATGCCTTTAGATATCCGTCCATTTCTTTTAAGTTTTCATATTTAGTAGCATATAGGTTTTAAAACCTATTCCCTTATAATGTTCTGTATCTTTTTTTGGGCGGGTTTATTTTGAGATATTTTAATTTTTTTTTTTTTTTTTGCAGCTATTGTGAAGGGGAATTTTTCCATGTGCTTTCTCTGATTGCTTGTTATTGGCATATAGAGAGGCTACTGACTTTTTTAGGTTAATTTTGTAAACTGCCACTATGAATGTGTTAATAATTTCTAGTTTTCTGGTGGAATTTTTGGTGTCTCTTATATCCTCTGCAAAAAGGGATAATTTGATCTCTTCTTTTCAAATTATTACTCCTTTAATTCCTGCTCTTGTCTTACTGCTCTTGGCCTTTTCAAGTGTCTTGAGTTGCAATGTGAAGTCATTTATTTGTGTTCTTTCAATTTTTTGATGTCGGCACTTAGAGCTATCAACGTCCCTCTAAGAAGTGGACATCCTTGTCTGGTTCCTGATTTCAATGGGAATGCTTCTAGTTTTTCTCCATTTAGAATGACATTGGCTGTGGGTTTGTTATATATGGCTTTAATTATGTTGAAGTATGTTCCCTCTAGTCCAGTTCCCTCTAGAGGTTTGAACATAAATGCATGTTGAATTTTATCAAAGGCCTTCTCTGCATCTATTGATATGACAATGTGTTTCTTGTCTTTGAGCCCATGAGGTTTGTTTTGTGCCCCAGTATATAGTCAATTTTGGAGAAGGTTCCATGAGGTGCTGAGTAGAGAGTATGTCCTTAGGTACTTGGGTAGAATACA
>NW_008359442.1:2435607-2436477 GCF_000622305.1 Nannospalax galili | reverse complement strand
ACTAGGTGAATATATGTTCATGATTATAATATCTTCTTGATTTATTGTTCCTTTGATCAGAATGAAGTGGACCTCTTTATCTCTTCTGTTCTGATTAGTTTCAGTTTAAAGTCTATTTTGTCAGATATTAGAATTGCTACTCCTGCTTTTTTCTTAGTACCGTTTGCTTTATATATTTTTGTCCATCCTTTCATTTTAAGATAGTGTCTGTCCTTGAAAGTGAGATGAGTTTCTTACAGACAACAAAAAGATGGGTTTTGTTTCTTAATCCATTCACCTAGTCTGTGTCTTTTGACTGGGGAGTTCACTCTGTTAATATTTAAAGTTATTAATGAAAGATGAGTATTAAATCCTGTCATTTTTATTTCTGTTTACATTCTTGATATAGCTGTACCTTTCCACAGTCATACCTTCATTGGAATTCTTTCTGCATTCCCTTGGGTATAGTCGTTCCTTTCTTTGGCTCTTTGTATTGCTTCCAGAACTCTCTGAAGGACTGGTTTTGTGGACATGAATTCCTTCAGCCTATTTATGTCATGGAAGATTTTTCTTTCCCCTTTGACTATAATAGACATTTTGGCTGGGTGTAGTAATCTGGGATGGCGTCTGTGGTCATTTAAAACTGGGAACACTTTGGTCCAGGCTCTTCTGACTTTCCTAGTTTTCACTGAAAAGTCAGCTGTGATCCTAATGGGTTTTTCTTTTTATGTGACTTCTTTTTTGCAGCTTTCAGTGTTGTCTCTTTGTTCTGTATGTTTAGTGGTTTTACTGTGATGTGCCATGGAGAGTTTCTTTTCTGGTCCTGTCTGTTTGGTGTTCTGTATGCTTCTTGTATTTGTATGGGCATGTCTTTCTTTAAGTTTGGGAAAT
>NW_008359442.1:2420327-2434981 GCF_000622305.1 Nannospalax galili | reverse complement strand
TGAGGAGCAGATACTCTCAGGCTTTCTCCTAAGGTCTGGATCCCTCCAGGAAAGATTTTAGCCTCAGGAATTTGGGGGTTGGACTGGCCTGGGAGCAGAGCCCAGGAAAGTTGCTGGTCTAGGGCAGCTGGTATCCTGCCACCCCAGAGATACAAAGGGAGATGAGGGCAGGAAGAGGCCCCAATGGCTCCTGGGGACTGCACTGAGGAACTGGGTTGGTCTGGATGCAGAGGATCAGGAAGCGGAAAGGTCAGCATAGGAGTCCAGGGAAGAGGCTGGTAGGTTATGCAGCCCTGGGTAGCACCGGGATATGAGGGTGGGACCAGGCCTAGAGGGCTCCTGGGGACCCCAGAAGGAACTGGGTTGTTCTGGATGCAAAGGATCAGGAAGCAGTGGTGGTTCCCTGGTGTCTGGGCTGCCAAGACAAGGAATGGGACAGGACCCAGGCTAGGAGGAGAGATGGGCAGGGGAGATGGGAGGGTAAATGAGGCTGGGGGAGTCAATGTGAAGAGAGTTCAATCGACTTAACCAGGAGAGAGGCCTGCAGGTTGTGCAGGCTCAGGGAATCAGGGCGATATAGATGTTTTTAAACGTGTGGTTTTAGAAGTGTTAGGCAACTTCAAGTTAGTATTTAATTAATCAAATTTCTTTTCCTGCTGCCTGCTGGGCACATCATTTGATTTTCACTTCTGAAAGACAGCCCTATCTAAATTATTCTGGATTGATAAGAAAATGAAAATAACTTAGAACTTTGGGAAAGAAACTAATAACAAGAGAGAATATGCACAGCTTACTGAAGCATATTAGAAGATAAAGTAATTCAAATGGTATACATAAAAATTTTTAAAGCTGAGAAATAAGCAATTTGTATCAGAGTTTACAATAGCAATATCTCTATTGGGCACTAAAGCTATTTTGAAAGAGAAATTCTTTCTTTCTCTCTCTTTCTTTCTTTCTTTCTTTCTTTCTCTCTCTCTCTCTCTCTCTTTCTTTCTTTCTTTCTTTCATCTTTCATGTTATTTTGGTCTTTTTGAGACAGAGTCTCCCTGTAGCCCCAGCTGGCCTGGAACTCACTATGTAGACCAGGCTGGCCTTGAACTCACAGAGATCTGCCTGCCTCTGCCTCCCAAGTGCTGGTATTAAAGGCAAGCACCACCATGCCCAGCTTGAGAGAAATGTATATTATTTCACACTATATACAAAATTAAATTCTAAATTAATTAAAGTATGAAATATTTAAAGAAAACTATAAAATAACTAGAGGAATGTTGTTTTCCTGGGTTATATAAAAAGAAATGCATGCCTTCAAATTGGGACCCCATCAACAGATGAAAAAATGATTTGAGTTTAATGAAGATGAGTTTATTGGGGGATACTTGGAGAACACTGCATGGATTAGGCATAGCTGTACTCTTTTAAAACTGTACACACACACACACACACACACACACACACACACACACACACACACACACGCATACCCAATTCCTGCTTTATAGAGGTCTCAGTTTGTTCAGTGCCCACCAGGGGGCAGAAGCAAACCAGACCAAGGGAACAACTACATACTTGAGTATTTTCCACCCTTGTCCTTACCACAGATCTGAAAGGTACCAGCAAAACACCGTCAGACAATTGAAAACATTTTTACTTTAGTGTAGCACACAGCCCCAGTGTCCAGAACAGCTAAAGGGTCCCCTCTGCAGAATGGTGTCAGTTTGTCTAGGGTTTGGAGGGCTCTTTTCCCTTCAAGGAATATGTAGGCAAATGTGGAACTACTCTCAGGTTGGGAAAACATCCTCTTAAATGCATAAGCAAAGGAAGAAACTATAATGAATAATGTTGGTAGACACTACTATGTAAATATTAGAATATTCTGTGTTCTCTCTCCAAAGAGAAAACATGTACTAGCAAATACAAAGGACAAGCATAGTAGATATCAGTGTATTCTTAAAATATAAAGTCCTCTAGCAAATCTTTAGAACAAAGAACATAGATAACTGACAGAAACAGAAACACTGTTGGCCACTAGATCATGAAAGCACTAAAGCTTAAAGAATATAAACAGAAAAATAGATTTAGTATGTCAAGTCATGATTAAATTGTACCCAGCGTTGGCAAGGAGCACTCTGATGCCTGACAGGTGGAGGGGTAAATCTTTCAGGCCAGAAATTTGACAGTATTTATTGACAGGCTTAGAAATGTTGATGCCTTTTGACCTAGTAGTTTTATAACTTGGAGTTTCTCCCAAGAGAGTTATTAGTTATGTGAACCAAGAACTGATTCATTGCTGAGAAACTTTGTGGTAGCAAAGCCAAACTGATGAAAACCTGAGACTACCCAGTTACCCGAGGTGCTTAAATAAAGCAAGATACATTCATGCGATGATAGAGAATACAGTCAATAGAAGTTATGGGTCAGACAGTTACTTACTGATATTGGAAGTATTCAAGATGTGTTTACAGCAGTGGGGGGCAGTCTACTTCTGTCTTTGAAATTTTTAAAAAATATTTATTTTTATTTTATATGTATGAGTGTATTGCCTGCATGTATGTAAGTGCCCATGGAGGTCAGAAGGGGGCTTTGGATCCCCTGGAACTGGTGCTGTGGATGATTGTTAGCCACCACGTAGGTGCTGGGAATTGAACCCAGGCCCTTTGCAAGAGCAGATACTTCTCTTAACCATTGAGCCATCTCTCCAGAGCCTTTGAAATTTTTTCGTTAGCTTACAAATAATGGTTTTCAGTATGACATTTCCATACATCAGCATACTCTATTCTTATTCAGTCCCCACCCCACAAAGTCCTCCCCATGCCTCCTGCCCCCCACCTTACTGGTTCCCTTCCTGCTCCCAGACTCCGTCTTCTGCCTTCATGTCACGTTTTCCATTACAGTATTTTCCCACCCTTCCTTAAGATCTCTTTCTTCTGTGGATATGGTGGCACATGACTTTGATTCCAGTTCTTCAGGAGTTAGAGGCAGGCAGATCTCTGAGTTCAAGGACAGCCTGGTCTACATAGTGAGTTCCAGACCAGCTGGGGCTACAGGGAGACTGTGTCTCAAAAAGACCTATATAAAAAAAAAGAAAGAAAAAGATCTCTTTCTCCTCCCTCCTTATCACCTTTCTAGTTTCATGACCTACACAGACACACAGTCTCTCTCTCTCTCTCTCTCTCTCTCTCTCTCTCTCTCTCTCTCTAAATCTAAGTTCCACATGTGAGAGAACAGATGATCATTGTCTTTGAGGTTGGAAATGCACCTCCACCCTAGCTGTTAAGCTGAAGGAGGTACCTGTCTTTTTCTCCCAAAGGTGGTATTTTTAAGAGGATAGCCTCACCTTTAACAATACAGGGGCTAGCAGGCATCTCTTTATGGTATAGTCTGCTCCTGCTTATCCTGTTTACTCATGGTTCCTGGAAAAGGGGGTGTAGAAGCCTTTCAGCCACACTTAAATCTGTAGGAGCCAGCCACCGGCTCTGCTGCCACTCCCTCATGTCTTTATGTTGGATCACAACCAGGCCACCAGTTCATCACCAGCCTTATAGAGCTGCACTGGCTCCTCTGGACAACAACCCACTTATGCTTTCTCTCTTTGCACCTTAAAATTTTTTTTCATCTTTTTGAGACAGGGTCTCCCTGTAGCCCCAGCTGTCCTGGAACTCACTATGTAGACCAGGCTGGCCTCGAACTCACAGAGATCTGCCTGCCTCTGCATCCCAAGTGCTGGTAATAAAGGCGTGTGCCACCATGCCTGGCCTGACCTCTGGTCTGCACATGTACCTGCACATACACATGTACTCACACACACAAACGCATACATACCCTCAAAAAAAGAAAAAAAAAAACACCAAACAATATTTATTATCTCAAAATAACTTAGAAATATAATATAAAAAGGAAACGCTTGAAACCATCCATTAACTCACTACTCATAGATAGCAATTTAACATTTGGTGATATTTCCAAGTATTGCCTAATTTTTTGAGGCAGGTACGTGTACAGACCAGAGGTCAACATTGGGTGTCTTCCTCAATTGCTTTCCACCATATTTCTTTGGTGGCATTTTGACACATGGTCTCTCACTACACCAGGCACTCACTGACCAGCTAGATTCCCTGACCAGCAAACTCCATGGGCCTCTTGGTGTCACCTCCACATGCTGGGATTAAAGGTACTGCCCTGTCCCACATTTTTATATGCTCCAGTTCCTTGTTTGCTCAGTAAGTACTATACTGACTGTGGCATATCCCTAGCCCTCGGGTATTACTTCAGAAAAATTATGAAAAAAGGCCCCAAACCAAGAGTTTCTACCACTCAAGGGTGTAAGATGTCCTACGAACATGCCAAGGCTTCACAGACACTGTATAATTCTTGTGCAAAGACCCAGTCTTGCACCTGAGAAAATGTCTGCTGAATATATATATTTCACTTGGCAGCGTTTGGAAACTGCTTATACGCTTCACATGATATATGGGAAAGACAAGCACTCCTGACATCAGTGAGTACTTGAGGTTGTACTATGTGAAAGAACCAACACAGGCCCTATTTTCAAACTCTTAACAGTTAAAACATTAAAACAGAATATCCTGTAACAAAGGCAAAACTGTAAATCTCTAAGGAAAAGGGAGCGATCCCAAATATGTGAGGGCGATGTTGTTTTAAGAAGGGGCTGCTGCCTAAGCCAAGCTGTGGTGGTGGATGAGTTTGCTGGGGAGATGTTGGAGGTAGCAGAACCCAAAGGAACTGTCCCCTTCAGGCAGAAGTTAGGGGGTGTTTGGTCCCCTAGGAACCACAGGACTGGGGAGCTGGGAAGGTCCTAAGCTCATTGTGTACCAAGATCACCAGTGTTTTCAACAGTGAAGAACTTTATGTAATTAGCTTTGCAAGGGAACCATTATTTTGAAAAATTTTGGCACAAAATAAACTGGTCATTAAATAATAGCTCTAAATTTTGATTAATCACAGAAATCTGCCCTTGAGTTTCTGGTTAATCTATGATATGATGAGGCACTGAGTTGTTTTCTTAGCCACAAGTAAAGAAAGGTGTATGTGGTCATGTTTGAACTAGAATTTTGTTAGACTGTGGTGGCTTTCTGGAAATCTGGGAGCCATCATCCAACTTGAATGTTACACAGAGCCAAAGTTGGGACCACAGTGGGTATTTGACTTGGGTCCTGATTCTGCTGTCTTCTTCTTGACTCTGGACAAGTTATTTTATTTAATCTCCTTAAGGCTAACTTCTCCCCCCCCCCCCAAACATGGAATCTCCTGAGTATTTTGAAGGTGACGTTAATGGTGTGTGGAAGCAGTAGCACAACGTTTACTTCTTTCTCCATTTCTTAAAATGACCGAAGTGCTGCCAGACACGATTTAAATACAGCTTCTGGATCCATGGAGACCTGTTGAGAACTTCCTCTTTCATGGTCAAAAAACCACATTTATTAGATCCTAACTAGATGAACTGCTTAATGAAAGAACTCTCCAGAGTCCTCCCTGTTTCTTTATATCCTTGGTTAACTCTAACTTTTAATCAGGTCCAAGAGCAGAGGCAGATAGGAGCTTTATTTGAAAACACTGAGAGCTGTTGAATTTGTTGTTTTAGTAGATTTAGGCTACACCCCCCCACCCCCAACAAAACAAATATCCTTAGTTCAAGTGGAAGGAGGAATCTGCGCTTGTCCACACAGCTATCATTTATTTATTTTGTTTATGAATAAATTTACAGGAAATAAAATGGCTCTTCTATTATTTTTACTACCTAAATTTTCTGAATCTGATTTTAGGATTCTGCCACATTTTATTCTACCCAAATCCTGAGTTAGGAAAGAATAATTCCAGTTGCAAGTTGAGGGCAAAAGTCTTTGCGGTTCAAGAGAACTTTATGTGTAATTTGTATGACTCTAGTAAATAATCTTTTCAGGAAGATTTCCGTTGTTTGGGAAGTTTCCGTTGTTTGGCATACCAGCAGACTTTAATTATCTGAATGAATGCTCACAAACAGGAGCAGTTGAGCACCATCTGCTTCATTGGTTTTACAGCAAGTAAGCCTACAAGTTTGTGGATAATGTGAAGCCTTTTCCGGTCTCTCATCACAGAAATGAAAGGTCCTGGGGGACCTTCTAGAGCTAGATAAACTCCAAGTACCTACCAGTTCTAACCAAATTTGCATTACAATCTGTGAGTGGAAGTTGGAGAAGATAAACAGCATCTCTTCTTTTGATGAGGATTGTAGTTACCCCAAAACACCAGTTTTCCAAATAGAAAATGGTTCTCAAGAAGAGGGTATTTGCCATTTTCTGCAGAAATGTCATACTTTTATCCTGGCATTACATTTATATATGTTTTTTAGGAGAATAATTTGATGATTTGAAATGTTCTATGTGAACATTATACAATGTGGTTGGTTATTTTTGTCAGAAAACATTTGTTCACACAGTCTCAGGATAACAATCCTATTTGTGGTGGTTGTCCACATAGAAATACTTAGGCCAGAGGTACACATTCCAAGTTAAAGGACAAAATAATTACTCTCCTTTTAGTCTTCATGCATGAGCAAATATAATGAGAAAAGTAAATATCTGCTTGAAGTGTCACCATGGACAGGAAGTTCTGTGGCAAGTTCATACAACCAGTAATCATTTGTGTCTAATAGTTTAAGTTCACATTTAAAATTTGAATATTTTATGTATCTTGCACATAATTAGCTTTCCTCCAAATTTCTTTATATATCTATATTGATATATTTTTACAAAAATAATTATACCCCCCCAAACAAATAACCCTTTCCTTATTAGAAAGTACTGTTTCAAGAAGTCACACTTGCTAAGGAGCAGCCTCTGCCTCCCCTGAGATCTTCACAGCTGCCTGAAACTCTGCCCTTCCACCACCCTGGTGGTGTAGTTACCCCAGAACTGCCTCCTCCAGCACCTGGCTACTCTGAGAAGACCACCATTTTCCTCTCCTGTAAGCACCAAGCGTTAGGGTTATCATCGATTTTTTTGGCCTTTCTTTTCTATATTCCTGCCACCTGGAGAAATCTAACCTTATTCTCCTGAGCAAGATGCAATTTATTCCCTACCACTGATCCAAATCCTATTCTTGTTCATTCCATTTAATGTAACTTGGCTTCCTATCACTTTGAATTTCCTTGGCTCTTGTGTATAATCTGAATATGTGATCTCGAAGCCTTTGATTGTTGTTTTAGATGTACCATCTTTCTTAGATATAAAGCTCTCAAAACAGACTCATTCAGGAGTTCTAGTAGAAGTATACACTTCTCATATATAAACCTCATTGAACCCATGTCTTTAGCAAACCACTTATGCTTGCTTTCTCTCTCCTCCATATGGGAATAATAATAGAATCTACCTTAGCCTAGTCTCAAGAGCATTATGAGATCAAGTAACATGTATGGAGAGCATTTATATACTACGAGGGGCTATACAAATGGCAGTAAGGTTTTACCAGTTCATACATTAGAAACTGCATCAAAGAAAAACACTGCATTTCTGTACAACCGTGGCTGTGTCCCTGCTGTCAGCTACCAACGGTTCAAGCCTTATGCTTGCTATCTTCCACATGAACTGTGCAAATGAAATTACAGAAGCCTAGATGATTATTTGACTATATGGAAATATTACTTATATTTAGATGCATTTGTGAGCATCATTTCTACAGTAAAAATTTATACCATTTTTAGTTAGAAAACAATTATTTTATTATTTTATTTTTTATCTTTTTGAGACATGATCTCCCTGTAGCCCCAGCTGGTCTGGAACTTGCTATGTAGACCAAGCTGGCCTTGATCTTACAGAGATCTACCTGCCTCTGCCTCCCAAGTACCGGGATTAAATGTGTGTGCCACCACATCTGTCGTGAAGAATTGCTTTATACATACACATATTAAATTGGCTAGATGACACATCATTATATCTATGTGAAGTTATTCCTAATTTCAAGTTCCTTTGTATATACATATATATTATGTATTACATTTTTGACACAGGGTCTCATTATATAGACCAAGTTGGCCTCCAACTTGAGATGATCCTCCTGTCTGTTTCCCAGGTGCTGAGATGACAGGCGCGTGTTACCACACCTGACTTCCTTTTAATAGCTATCTATATTTCTAAACTTTTCTTCAATAAACTTATTCTGGTTTTATAATTTGAAAAAAATCTGAAAAGATAATTAATCCAATTTAGTCCATTCTGTGAGCACTGGCATTGTCTACTAGATGCCATTAAACATTAAAGTTTTGACATTTTGGAACTTGGAAAGTTTAGAAACTATCATAATGGGGTTTGCTCATCCTTCTAGAGGTAAACTGAAATGCGTTGTGGTTCTCTGCTGCCTCTAAGAAGCTGTGCTTAGTTCAGATAAATTGCTTTATGTGAAATGAACTGAAAATACTAATATGGAATGCATAAAATGCCCTATTTTATATATTTATTTTATCACTTCCTAGTTTTGGACACTATGTGGAAATGCCCTGACTGCAAAAAGAGGAATATTTGGCAAAACAGGAGATCTTCAGACCATCCTTTGCCTTGCATGTGCCAAAGAAGACATCACCTATTCTGGTGCTTTAAATGGCGACATCTATGTCTGGAAAGGGCTCAACTTAGTCCGCACTATTCAAGGAGCACATAGTGTGAGTATCACCACAGAACTTCGGGATGAGCTATTGAATAAATGAAGGTATCATGTGTCTGTATTTTCCTCCTTTGCGTTGGAGTTAGAATACTTTATGAACACTTGTAAAACACTCATTCCGAAATTATTGTTGTTATCTGAAAGAACAACATTTCAAAAGCATACTAATTATTATTTACTGCAACTGTTCATTAGCTAATACATGTCATTCATCAGTAATACTTTGATATGAAACTGGGAAATTTTGTTGTCATTTTCATATTAGACCAGCCCTTCTCAAATTATAACATGCCTGATAATAATCCCAGGAGGGATCTTGTTAACTTGCACAGTTTGCCTCAGTGGGATGATTGTTGCTGCTGCCTCTGCTTTGTAGCCAGTAGTTGGTCTAGAAAGGGTGTGGGCAGTTGTTATTTTATGCTGGTTGGGTGAGTGTCCTTCACTCTGTTTTGGAGGTGCTGGAGCATTACCTCCAAGTCAGTAGTTATAAACGGCTACTTGATCTACTGTCAGGATTTCAATAAAAAACAAAGCATCTGTTTTATTTCTGTTTTGCTTCGTTTTTTAATTACCAAGATTCAAAAACAATGGCTTTGTACAATGATTTCAGGGTTGAGTGTTGCCTCTCTCATCAACAGGCTGGAATCTTTAGCATGTATGCTTGTGAAGAAGGCTTTGCCACTGGTGGGCGAGATGGTTGTATACGATTATGGGATACTGATTTCAAACCAATAACCAAAATTGATCTCAGGGAGACAGAACAAGGATATAAAGGTATGTATACTTACCCATATACTCCAAGGATGTTATATACAACACATATTTTTGTATTTTTGTTTAAGAATATATATTATATAAAATATTATATATATATATATATAATTTTAAGGCCTATTGAGTCAAATTTCTGTCCCCAAATGCTCTTTGGTGTGGGTCCATCCACTGGAGCCTGATTAACCTACCCAGAGTCACACCCTTGAAGAAGACTGCTCTCCCCCTCCCAGTAGCTATCAGTTGCCAATAGTTCCTCAGCTAGGGTTAGGGCTTCTTACCCATTTCTCCTCTTCAATCCTGGGATTTTTGTCTGGCTTGAGCTTCTGTGGGACTTGAGTATACTGTCATCATTGCTGTGAGTTCTTATGACTAACTTCTCAGCTATCTAGAACTCTATTCCCTTGTGGTCATCTACCCCTCTGGTTCTTACAATCTTTCTGCCTCCTCTTCCACAGAGATCCCTGAAGCCTTGAAAGGCAGAAATTTGATATAGGTGTTGTATTTAGAGTAAAACACTCTGCAGCCTCTTAATCTCTGCATGTTGGCCAGTTGTGGGTTTCTGTGTTAATCTGCATTAATCTATGTGTATAAGAATAAGTCATTAGGAGGTGGTTTAATACTATATCTATTTAGCAGAATAATAGTAGTAGGTTCTCCCCTATGGCCTGTGACTTGTCAGGTACAGGATTCTAGGCCTGATATCAGTGTCAGGTGTGGGCTCCATCCTGTGATATGCACCTGAACTATAATCAGAAAGTTGTTGGTTACCCCCTCACATTCGTGTCACTATTATACCAGTGGGTATATATTGCCAGGCCAGTTATTGTTGTAGCTCACATATCATATCTGCTTTCTGTATTTACCTTATTCTATAAAAACTTTAAGGATTTACATAAGTATATTGAATATACTTATATCAAAAGTATGTAGAAAATAAGTAGGTATCTTTTCTCTGACTTGGCATAAAGATGCCTGCATGGGGCTGCAATGGTCCTGCAGCAAAAGGAGATTATAGTAAAGCTGCCGAGTGGCCACCTGGGAGATGGGCTTTTCAGTGGTAAATTTTAAGACTTTGTGGATACGTTAGTCACTAAATATGAGTATGCCAAGCTTTTGAAAACAAATAAATGATAGGAAAAGGGTCACAGGCAATTATTCTTTTTAAATTGCTTTAAAGTAATAGCTGTCATGGCATAGGGGTTAAGACTATGTCAGGGCTGGTGAAATGGCTCAGGAGATAAAGGCACAGCACGTGCACAAATAAATGTTAAAAATAATACAAAGTTGGAGTTAGGGAAACTGGATTGATAACCAGGTTTTAACTTATGCGTCCAGACCGTTACCGGTTTTCTAACACACCCTTGACCTTCTGTTTCCTCACCTATAATGGGAGGGTAACACTAGCACCAACTTCAGAGTTGTGTGGCTATTAAATATTCTTGCAGAGTGCTAAGGAAAAATCATGTTTATAAATATTAGTTATGATTACAATACACCAAGTGTGTGGATAGTGGTACAAAGTAGATTATAAACATCTTTTCAAGTTCTTTGAATATACTTACTGTCTTTTATAGGTAATTAATTTGAAGTTCAGAGAAATTAGAAATTGTAAATAGGAAAGATCGGTTGAATCATAATGATGGTTGTACTGGAAGCACAGGTGGACCCCACACCAGGTCCAAGGCTTCTCCGCCAGTGCTTAGCAAGGATTCTCACCATCATGAGTCACAGGGTCCACAAGTGAAAGCTTAACCTTATTTAGGTGATGAGAAAGTCATTTTTGGTTCTAAGCTCAAAGAGAAATTTCCCGAGGGTGTTCTTAGAGACAACCCTGTGACATGAGGCCCACAGTCCTCAAAAGGCCTGAAGTGAGTTACTACTCATCAGGTCTTTATCATGGAGTCCTTGTGTGCTCTGATGCTATCACTGCCACACACATGCTGTAGGTCAAGTCTAGTAGCCATGTGCAGCACTCTGTGCTGGCTGGGGTAGACTTCAGAGGACAGCGAGAGAAGAAAACATGGACTCTGTATCCTTCAAGGCATCTTCTTTAAACAGTGCTATTCTCAATCAAACCTTATTTAAAATTTAGCTGAGAGGTGACCTGAATATTGTAATTCATTTTGTGCCATCAGCTTTTTTATGTTCCCATTCACTATAAAAAGTGTATCACAGCTCTTGTGGAAATTGGACTGGTACCTTCTTTTAGGCTCTGTGGATACATTTCTGAATACCGGGGATAGGAAACTCATAGGAAGTTGTAGAATGCAGTTTCCAGGACAGGGCCAAGGTCCTTAAATATGGTTTATAATAAAGTATGGTATTGTGTAACTTTATCTGGAAAAATATTTCAAATAGATATAAGCAAGTTACTTTTCTGTTGCTGTGATAAAATACATGACCAAGGCAATTTATAGAGGGAAGAATTTATTTGCCTACAGTTCCAGAGGGAGAGTCCATAATGGTGGGGAAGACATGACAGGAGGCAGGGGGAACAGGAAACTGAGAACTCACATCTCCAGTAGCGGGGGGTGGAGGGGACACAGAGTAAGACTAGTCTATGAATACTCAAAGCCCACTCTCAGTGACATACTTCTTCCAGCAAGGCAACACCCCTAAACATCTGAAAACAGTAACACCAACTGGGGACCAAGTGTTCAAATACTTGGAGCCTATGGAGGATATTTCTCATTCAAACAACCATGGGGATATGAAAATAAACAGAAGCAAGTTGTAAAGCAAGTTGTTTGACTTTGAAACTTCTTGGTGTGTCCTTCAAGACATAAACTAGGAAAAATATATGTACTTAGATAGCTAATGAGTTAATTCATAGGTGGGATGATTGCTCATAAACTGAATAAATGCTGGGGAGCATCAACTTGAAATGATGACTCTCTTTTAACAGTCACATCATTTAGTTCATTCAAAAACAATTACATAATTAAGACATAATATTTAAGGAATGGGGAGGGAACAGGCCATTATGAACTTACCTTGCTACACTTTTTTTTTTCTCTTTGATTTATTTATTTTTTTTTATGGGGATTTTGGCTACTCTAACATTCCCCCCTCTGAAGAGGTAACACTATAATCTTTTAAGGATTAGATAAAATCTCCCAAATATTTTGACAGTATTGGCCTTTGGAACAGAGTATGTTGCTAAGAGGCCCAAGGACATTGTGAGTTTTAGCCAAGAAACTGGCTACTTTTCTTTGGGGTCTTTTTTACCTTACCTGCCTAGCCAATTCCTACCTCCTATTCTTATCACGCTATCCTCTGAAGAGGTTATCCAAATTGCCGATAGGGAATCGGGACGCAGACCACTCTGGCTTCTTCCATGCTGAACAGGGACGCAGGATGAGGCAATTGGAGTACCCCTTCAGTGGGTCTACCTAAAAGACTCCCAAATTGCATAACTCTTATCTCTAGGGGGAAAAGAAAGTCCTAGAATCATGACTAGGAGATGTGAAGGAGAAGTAAAGACAAGAGTAATTACCATTACAAGTTCTAGACAGGAACTAGAAAAAAGAACAGGGCAATTTTCAAATGTTCATATGAGAGTCCATTGGAATTTCTTGACAAGGGCTTCCAAAAGCATCCCTCTATTGGGTTCCTCCTCATTTTTCTTTTGTCTTCCAAGTCTGGACTCTAGAGTGATGGATTCAGGTATTTTGATAGCTGTTGGAGTGGTTAAAATCAGTGTCAGTTCCCTCTCAAGGGCTTCTAGATAGGTGGAGAAAACAAATTTATCCACCATTTTAGAACAATAGCTGGTTGTCTCCCTTACCTACAGGTGGGCACTACAGTATTGGAGACCAAGATTTGAAGTCTTACATCTGAGCAGCACTTTCTGGTTAGGAACAAAATCAATGAGAAATAATTGCCTACATAACTTTTTATATGGACTTAAGCCTAATGTCTGGGAAGTGTAATCTCTTGAACTCTTGAAGAAATATACTGATGATTTTACTCTTTGGTAACACTTTCCTTTTTGGTGTTTAAGACCATAGAGTTGGCCCAAATAGAGGATCTGTTCCTCAGGGGTCACATGGGCTTAGGAGGAGCCCCTGGCTCCTTTCTTTTACCAGTTCCATGTATGTGAAGATAAGTCAAAGGTCCTGCTCGACCATGTCTGCCTTTACTTTGAAGCATGAATGAGATGTTTTCTCTGAGTTGACCCTCCTCTTTGTAGACTGGACACTGGTTCAAGTCCATCTCGTGGTGTCTCCATGGCCTCCCTGAACAAGAGGACAGGTGACTCACCACAGTTACAGGATATTTTGAGAAATGTTCTATAGTCCCCTGGAACTCAGTCAACCTTGGAGGGCAAAGGGCAAAAATTGTCCTTTAAGTTCCTCTGACCACATTAGTATAGGCCTCAAACTATGGCTGTTAAATATCCAATAAGGTTAGTTCTACCAGTCTGGTACTTTTAATTATCATGTACTATGTAGATAAGGCTTGGGTAGAAAACCAACTATTCTCAGATAAACCTTGACTAGATATATATTTTGTTCCTTAAACTAGTTGACTAAACTATGACCATAGAAAATTTAAGATTATGTCTCTTAAATATGTCTCAAATATGTCTTAAATATGTCTCATCCTTTATATATCATAACAAACCTAAACAGACCTTTATCACTTGCTTAGGCTTTCTTATTTTTTCTGTATATTTTGGAAAATATCTTCATTCCCATATCCTTTTAACGTCTTTTATAGTCTCATTTTCTTTTTTTAAAAAAATAATTATGAGACATAATAGCATTAACAAATTTTCCATCTGTTGTGAGACTTCTTTTCCTCGGGATGCTAAGCAAGGTTTATTCCCTTTTAAAGTTTTAGTGTCAAGCCAATGTTTGATTAAAGTTTTACTGGGAAACCAATGAATTTATTGAGCTTACTTATCGAGATAACTGAGGGGTTGCTGAAGTGTACCTGTGACCTGAGGGTTTGCACACTGGAAAGCCTTTACCCAGCATAGGTCATGCCTTCTCTTCCTAGCCTTTCTCAGATTGTATACTTTAGCCCTCCCCAATCCAGGAGGCCATGTATGATTAGGGCCAAATTATATACAGTTGGCTGGGAAGAGTGGCTGTCTACTCCAGTGAGGGTCCGATGACCCTACTTGGCCTTCCTTTAATGAATGAGCACAACCGTCAACAAGCCCAATTGTGATGCTATTTAGTGATCAGGCTCAGCTGAAGTTGTGATGATGGTAGTTATTT
>NW_008359442.1:2366428-2419287 GCF_000622305.1 Nannospalax galili | reverse complement strand
GTACCATGCTGTTTTTATGACTATAGCTCTGCAGTATACTTTGAGGTCTGGTATAGTAATCCCCCTAGCGTTGCTCTTTGTGTTCAGGGTTGCTTTGGCTATCCAGGGTCTTTTGTGCTTCCATACAAATTTAAGGATTTTTTTTCTAATTCTGTGAAGTATGTTATGTCATGGGGATTTTGATTGGGATTGCACTGATTCTATATATTGCTTTTGGTAGGATGGTCATTTCATTTTCACAATATTAATCCTTCCAACACATGAGCATGGAAAGTCGTTCCATTTTTCTGGTGTCTTCCTCAATCTTTTTCTTTAAAGATTTAAATTTTTTGTTGTAGAGATCTTTGGTGTCTTCAGTCAGATTTATTCCAAGATATTTTAATTTTTTTGAAGCATTTGTGAATGGGAGCATTTTCCGGTATTCTTTCTCCAATTGCTTGTTATTGGAAGGTTAATTTTATAAGCTGCTACTATACTGAAAGTGTTGATCAGTTCTAGGAGTTTTCTGGTGGAACTTTTGTCATCTCTTAGGTATAGTATCATATCATCTACAAAAAGTGATAGTTTGATCTCTTCTTTTCCAATTATTACTCCTTTAATTTCCTTCTCCTGTCGTGTTGCTCTAGCAAGAGTTTCAAGCACTGTGTTGAAAAGGAGTGGAGATAGTGGACATCCTTGTCTGGTTCCTGGCTTTAGTGAGAATGCCAGTTTTTCTCCATTTAGAATGATGTTGGCTGTGGGTTTGTTATGTATGGCTTTAATTATGTTGAGGTATGTTCCCTCCAGTCCAATTCTCTCTAGAATTTTGAACATAAATGCATGCTGAATTTTGTCAAAAGGCTTTTCTGCATCTATTGCGATGGCAATGTGGTTTTTCTCTTTGAGTCCATTTATATGATTAATGATATTTATTGACTTGTGTATATCGAACCGTCCCTGCATCTCTGGGATAAAACCTTCTTGATCATGGTGAATGATCTTTTTGATGTGTGTCTGTATGCAGTTTGCAAGTATTTTGTTGAGAATTTTTGCATCTATGTTCATTAAGGATATGGGTCTATAGTTTTCTTTTTTGGTTGTGTCTTTACCTGGTTTGGGTATTAGAGTGATGCTGGCTTCATAGAAGGAATTTGGGAGTTCTCCCTCTGTTTCTATCATTTTGAATAATTTAAATGTCTGGTAGAATCCTGCTGTAAAAAAGCCTGGGCTTTTTTCAGTTGGGAGGCTTTGTGTTACTGTTTCAATTTCCTTATATGTTTTGGGTCTGTTTAAACTGTTGATATGTTCTTGGTTTAACTTTAGTAGCTCCCATGATTTTAGATATCCATCCATTTCTTTCACATTTTCAAACTTAGTAGCATATAGGTTTTTAAAATATTCCCTTATAATGGTCTGGATCTTTTGGGTCTCTATTGTGATGTTTCCCCTTTCACCTCTAATTCTGTTGATTTGGGTTTGCTCTTTCTTTTGGTTAACTGCTCTAAGGGTCTGTCTATCTTGTTTAGCTTTTCAAAGAACCAGCTCTTAGATTCATCAATTCTTTGTATTATTTTCTTTGTTTCTATTTCATTTATTTCTGCTCTGATTTTTGTTATTTCTTCTATTCTCCTAGGTTTGGGTCTCATTTGTTCTTGCCTTTCCAGTGCCTTGAGTTGCAGTGGTAGGTCATTTATTTGGGTTCTTTCCAATTTTTTAATGTAGGCACTTAGAGCTATAAACTTCCCTCTTAGGACTGCTTTGAATGTGTCCCAGAGGTTGCATTGTATTGTATTGTCCTTTTTGTTGAATTCCAGGAATTCTTTTATTTCTTTCTTAATTTCTCCTTTGACCCACTCATTGTTTGGGAGTGTGTTGTTCAATCGCCATAAGTTCATGTAGTAACTGGAGCTCCATCCAGTGTTGATTTTGAGCCTTATTGCTTTGTGGTCTGATAGAATGCATGGAATTATTTCCATATTTTTGTATTTGTTGAGGTTTGTCTTGTGGCCCAGTATGTGGTCAATTTTTGAAAAAGCTCCCTGAGGTGCTGAGTAAAAAGTGTATTCTTTGGTGTTTGGGTGGAATAATCGAAAGATGTCTGTTAGGTCCATTTGATGTATGGTATCATTTAATTCAGACGTCTCTGTTTATTCTTTGTCCAGTTGACCTGTGTAATGGAGATAGTGGGGTATTGAAGTCCCCTACTATTACTGAGTTGGGGTAAATCTGTGTCTTAAAGTCCTGTAGTGTTGTGTTTATGAATTTGGGTTCATCAGAGTTTGATGCGTATATGTTAAGGATTGTAATATCTTCTTGGTTAACTGTTCCTTTGATCAGAATGATGTGACCCTTGTTATCTGTTTTGATTCATTTTACTTTGAAGTCTATTTTGTCAGATATTTGAATTGCAACC
Source organism: Nannospalax galili (assembly GCF_000622305.1). Lineage (NCBI taxonomy): Eukaryota > Metazoa > Chordata > Mammalia > Rodentia > Spalacidae > Nannospalax > Nannospalax galili. Next base: position 2,416,895 of record NW_008359442.1, on the reverse strand, counting down.
CCTGCTTGTTTCTTAGTGCCATTTGCTTCGGATATTCTTTTCTATCCTTTTACCTTAAGGTAGTGCCTGTCCTTGAAGGTGAGATGGGTTTCTTGCAGAGAGCAAAGAGATGGATTTTGTTTCTTAATCATTCTCTTAGCCTGTGTCTTTTGACTGGGGAGTTCAGTCCATTGATATTTAAGCTTGTTATTGAAAGATATGTATTGGTTGCCATCATTTTGATTGTGGTCTGTGTTCTCTAATTTTGTGTTTCCTTGATTATACCTTTATTTATTTTCTTTCATTGCCCCTGGGGTATAGTTGTTTCTCTCTCTCTCTCTGCTCTCTGTATTGCTTCAAGTATTCTTTGAAGAGCTGGTTTTATAGACATGTAGTCTTTCAAGCTATTCATGTCATGGAAGATTTTTCTTTCCCTCTCAACTATAATAGACATTTTTTCTGGGTAAAGTATTCTGGGCTGGCATCTATTGTCATATATAACTGGAAATACCTTGGTTCAGGCTCTTATGGCTTTCATAGTTTGCACTGATAAGTCAGCTGTAATTCTGAAGGGCTTTCCTTTGTATATGACTTGTTTTTCTTTAGTTGGTTTTAGTATTCTCTCTTTGTTCTATACATTTAGTGTTTTTACTATATGTCATGGGGAGTTTCTTTTCTGATCCTGTCTATTTGGTGTTCTATGTGCTTCCTGTGTTTGTATAGGGATATCTTTCCTTAATTTTGAGAAATTCTCTTCTACAATCCTGTTTAAGGTCTGGTCAGTACCACTAACCTAAAATTCTTCTCCTTCCTCTATTCCTGTGATCTGTAGATTTGGTCTTTTCATAGTGTCCCTCATCTCTTGCATATTCCATCCCTGTGTTTTTTAAATTTTCCATCCTCTTTGCTTGAGTGGTCCAATTCTTCAACTTTATCCTCCAGTGTTGATATTCTGTTTTCCATTTCATTCATTCTAGAGGTGAGGCTCTCCCCTCTTGTTTTAAGTTGGCTTATTGAGTTTTGCACTTCCTTCTTCATTTCTGCCTGAATTTTCTTCAATGTTTCTATCTCTCTTGTTAATTCATTCAGAAGTTTATCCCTATCTTCTTTTAGCTCTTTGATTTTTATTTTCATGTTTTCTTTAAATTCATCGAATTCCTTGATCATGTTTATGATTGTTCTTTTCAATTCAGTGTCCTGGGTTATCTCTAGGGGGTTCTCCTTGTAGAACTCTTCTACAGGATTGGTAGAGTTTGGTGGGCACATAGTGTTTTGTCTTTCCATTTTATTATTCTTTCATTGTGATTTTGTCATGCAAATTCCTTTTGTTGTTTATGATTCTGATATGAGAATTGAAGTATGCTTCTGTTTGTACTATCGGGATGCCTAGATCCTTTCTTTATTGGTTATGTAAAGCTGGTTGGTACAGGGTTCAGGTTCTCTCAGGTTTAATTTGGAGGGAACTGATAGCTTCAGATCAGCTATTCAGGAGTACCCACAGAAGCCCAATTCACCAGTTAGGTATACTTAGGCTTTCTTGGGCCTTGGGAGGGGACTCATGAAATCTCAGGTAGGGGGATGGGTATGGTGCAATTAAGGGAAGCTCATCACCATGTGGAGGCAGGTTCTGGGTGCTCTCAGGCAGTCCCCTGTATTCTCAGGCCCTCTGCCAGAGGAAGGCCAGAGGGAAGCCAGAACTGAGCACTCTCTGGAGGTCTGCTGAGATCAGAGCCACTACACTGATGCAAGTTGAAATCCACCCTCTCAGGCTGTCTACTCGGATCTCAGCCTTAACCTACCAAAGCCAGATCTGTCCTGGGGCCTTGGAAGGGGCCTCATGAAATCCCAGGTAGGGGTCTGGGTATGGCACAATTAGGGGAAGCTCACCACCACATGAAGGCAGGATCCGTGCACTCTCAGGCAGTCCCCTGTATTCTTAGGCCCTCTGCCACAGGGAGGCCCAGAGGGAGGCCAGAACTCGGCACTCTCTGGCTGTAGGCTGAGATCAGAGCCACTATACCATTGGAGGTGGGGACCCACTCTCTTAGACTGTCTTTTAGGATATCCACCTTGCTATACTTTTCTACCCGCTGTTACGTCCTTGATCCTGACTCACAGAAGTTAGGAGCTAGCCCAAATCATGAGGTTAATATGCTATGGATTTTTAACTCATTGAAGAAAGTTCAAACTATTCAAATACATACTATAATCTAGGGGCTGGAAAGAAGACTTAGTGGTTAAGAGCACTGACTGCTGTTGTAGAGGACCCAGGTTTGATTCCCAGCACCCACACGGTGGCTAACAACTGTTTGTAACTCCAGGTCTAAGGAAATCCAAGTCCTTTTTCTGACCTCCATGGACATTGCAGGACACAGTCACATGTATATACATCAGTCAGTACACTCATACATGTAAATAAAAATAATAAATTTTTAAAAATCCATGTAACACCCTCGTAACTCCCCCCCCCCCCCGCAACCCTCCGACCCATGGGTGCCTGAGCTGATACACTTTTGGCAGTGCTGTCACAGAAGTCCACTGTATACTGACACTGGCTCTTATTCCAACCCTAAGATGGAAAATAGAATACATGTCTAGAATCAGAAGAACCAAAAGCTTCAAGTGTTGGTAACAAGCAAATCCTGCTGATATATCAGCCCCAACTAGAGAATTCTTCATCCTGTGTAGACACAGCCCTGACATGGTGACATGCTGTGTGTTGCCCCATTTGGCCTTGTACTCATACTGAAGCCAGGAAAGAGACTGTTAAGTTCACAAACTACTGCACAGCTCAAATCAAGAGTCTCAGAATTGGCTCCATGCTGTGACCATTGAGGCCAGTTCTGGCAATCTGTGACAGGCAGGTCCTTGAGAGCACATGAAGGTATGCCCCAAGGCCACCAGCACAAGTGGAGGAATTAAAATATAAAAGGTTTAAAGAGGAAATCAAAAGCAATCAAAGTATCAATCATGTTCTGGCTAGTTCCCTCTTCAGCCAGGTGATATCAGACCCTGATCCTTTGAACATTTGTAGAGTGTGGCATTAAAGGAGAGGAATAGAAAGAGTCGGGAAAGGGCAAACAGAAGAAGGCAGTGTGGACAGAAGAGGGTCACACTTTGCCCCAACCTGAAAGAAATCTACCTTCTCTTTGCCTCAAAAATGGAAACAAAGTACATTCAAAAAGAGAGGTGATGCTCGCCTTTAATCCCAGCACTTGGGAGGCAGAGACAGATGGATCTCTGTGAGTTCAAGGCCAGCCTGGTCTACACAGTGAGTCCCAGGACAGCTGGGGATACAGGGAGACCCTGTCTCAAAAAGACCAAAAAATAAAAATAAAAAAAGAGAAGATTCAGGCAAAGCAGTGCTAGAACGTCCTTGTTCAGACATGAAGATGCACAGATGGATGGTTTTATCTTCACGAGAACGTTTGATGTAAATGAACTTTCCCTCACCTTCCTGCTGTTTGATAGCAATGACTGTTGACTTCATTTCCACAGAAACACAGTAGGTTTTTTATTTTATTAAAATGACTTTCTAAATGAACTCAGCAAGAAGATTATTATGGTCATGTTCCAGTTCCCATGACACAGTATTGATACTTTGTTTCTTATGTTTGAGAATATTAGAGCCTGTGAAATGGCCCAGTGGGTAAAGGCCCTTACCAAGATTGATTACCTGAGTTCTATACCTGGGATTTACACGATGGAAGGAGAAAACCAACTTCTGCAATCTGTGCTGTGATTTCCACATGCATACTCACATGCACACACATACACATACACACACAGAAATTAATAAAGATTTTAAATTTTAAATTATTTAAAGTTAAGAAATGGCTGATGCTGGGCATGGTGGCATGTGTTTTAATCCTAGCACTCAGGAGGCAGAGGCAGGCAGATATCTGTGAGTTCGAGGCCATCTTGTTCTATATGGGGAGTTCCAGACCAGTCAGGGCTACATAGTGTGTTCTTGCTTATAAACTTAATAGATAGATAGATGATAGATAGATGGATGGATGGATGGATGGATAGATAGATAGATAGATAGATAGATAGATAGATAGATAGATAAATGTATGTTGCTGTTTATTAGCATTTGGAAATCCACATCCTCATAAAGACCTTATTATTGTGAAAACCACTGTTGCTACCTATGAAGACTCCATTGCTCCTTCTAGAGACTTCTCAAGCTATGAAATAAATCTATCAATTTCCAAGGTTTTTCGTATAAGATTTTTCATACAGTTGCATCTTCTAATAACTGTTAATTGTCAGACATGAAGATAGATTAGTTTTAAAATGAGCTATAATAAATGTGAAATTTAGAAAAGCAATACCACTTTGTTATAGAGAGATACTATTAATCATTTCTCTTACATCTTTGTAGTCAAGTTTGAGCTAATTAAAATATTTGACTTCCAGTAAAAGCAGTTAACCCTACTTTAGAGTGAGAATGAGTTAACTTGGGGATGGGTCACACATCAACAAGAATCAAAGGGTTCTCCTGGCCGTACCCTCCCCAAGGCTTAGTCAAAGACACATCACATCTTGATGGATGCCCTCCTCAGTCAAGAGTTTTGGAGCACATTAGTTATAGTAATACTTTTAATGAGTAAACAGAGTTTTGCTAATTGAGTGTTCAACATCTTCTCTTTAACAACAGCACAACATGATGATAGGTATCAACCACTTAATTTATTCAGGATCTTTAATTTGCAGTTCTGAAAACCAAACAGCTTATTGGATGGATACCAAAAGATTGTTTTTATGAGTAATTTGGGAGCTAAACCTGATCTGAACTGGCATAAGGCTATTAAATAAGCATACATTTCACTATATAAATGTTCTATTCACCTGGGCATGGTGGTATTGCACACTCCTAATCCTAACACGTGGGAGTTGGAGAGGGAGGATCGTGAATTTGAGGCCAACCTGAGCTATATGACATGATCTTGTCTCAAGAAAAAGAAAAATGAAATGCTTGATTTAAGGTATTTTGGCCTTGGATCTCCCTGGACACATAAATCCAAAATCCAAAATATGTGAGGAGGCCCAGCCAGAGTTCACAGTTTCAGAGAATATTAACTTCTGGGATTTTCAAGCTGGGAGAGATTAGATGTCAGGGATAGGAACTCTTACCTTATGGGCAAGGGGAAAGAAGCACAGGATCAATAACACCGAGTTGATTTCAGACTAGGGTGTTACCTCATCTCACACCAAGCTCAGCAACACATCTGGAATCTGATTTTTTTAAAAAGCAAATTGTTGGTCTGGGTAAAACAACAAAGCTTAAAATGACTCCTGTTGGTGGCAAGACCAAATGAATTACTTCTATCATGTAGAATATTTGGAGATAATGGTTAGAAATAATGCTGTCTAAAGGAATACAGCAGTTATTCACATAGTATAAGATGAATTATTTATCCATTCAATAAACATCTATTAAGGGGCTGTTAAGATATGTGCTAAAGGATAGGCAGTTCTGGAAAGTCTGCTTTACCCATTACTACATTTTTTATGTGAGGGCTGTATGTTTAATTACAAATGCACACTTATTAAGTCATTGTTATATCTGATGAGCCATAAACTGAATTCAGAGCACTCCTGCATCAGGGCAATCATAGAGCAAGAGTTGGAGGCTGTGGTCTGAAGGGCACAAGATGCCTCTTTTTACATCTGTCACCATGTCCACTGCCCCTCTCCTGATCTGGGCCACTATCTTTCACATAAATTAAAAGTGTTGCTTTATAATTTGTGTCCCTGCTTTGATTACTGGTCTCTCTGCAGCCCTAGGAATTGTTCAATGTTTGTATAAGCCAAATCGCATCCTCTCTTTTCAGAATCCTGCAATAAGTCCCCAATTTCTCTCCAACATCCAAAGTCCCTATGACAGCCCCACATCCCTGCCCTTTCCTTTGCCTGCCCTGGTGGCTCTGTGGTAGAGCAGGCTGCTCATGCCTTTTCCTCTGCATGCACAGGCATTCCTCTGTCTGCATTGTCCTCAGAGCCTGCTTATCTAGAACCGTCACATAGAGCCTTTGTTCCAGTGAATCCTGCCTTGATTGACATTATTTGAAATTACCCTCTGCTTCCAGGCCCTTGGTACTCCTGATCCCTCCTTCCAGATTTGTTAGTACTTTTCACCAGATGACATCATACAGTCTAACTTACCTTGTGTGGTGTTCACAACAGGGGTGAGAATCTCTGTAGCGTGATGCCTCCCAAGTGCTGGCATGTGTAGGAGACCTGGAGACAGCTCAGATGAGTGAACACTAGATTCCTACTGGAGTACAGGGTCCTGCCGGGGACCAGGTGCCAACATAGCAGGAGGAGGACAGACAGCTGGGTTCCTTCATGTCAACATGCTGAGTTTACCCTTGGCTCCTAAGAACTAGGCTAGGAGGTTGTAAAATGAATTTGGGGAAATGAATATCATGCCTATGTAATCAGTTGGCTGGGGTTCTTTGCTCTATCCAGACAGAAACTGTGGGTAGGCAAGGGTCAGATCTTGAAGGGCTGGTCTTCTGCAGCTTTTGTTTCCCTTGCTGTTTAGCCATAGCCAATGGATGGCTGCAGTAGACCAGTGGGAATACCAGCAAGTGGGGCCCTCTGGTGTGACAGCCCCTGTACATGCCCTGGGTATCTGGAATTCCTCAGCCCTTGACACTGGTTAGTTATAAATCTTGGCACAGGGTCTGAGGTCCTTGGCAGCTCTCCAGAGCTCTTCCAGCCTAAGGCTTTCCCTCTCTGGCTTCATGGAGCCCTTTAGGCTTCTTCAGCCTCAGCAGCCCTCCCTGTCTGCTGTCTCTGCTTCCACCACCCTTCACCATCTCGTCCTGGCAGCCTCTGAACTGCTGAGCTGCTTTTTCGGCTGTCGTTCAGCTTGCTGCCTTGACGCTTTGGCAGCTCAGCCTGCTGACTCCTCAGAGCTTGGCCCCGCTGCTGCCGCCGCTGTCTCTACTGTTGCCATCTCTCTGCTGCTTTCTCGGTGTTATCAGCTCAGCCTGTGCTGCTGAAAGTAGGCAAGAAAAGACAACTTGAAAGATACTTTTATTGGGTCTAATGTTGGAACACCAGGGAGACAGCACAGGAGAGTGTCATCTAACTCACAAACTGGACCTGAGCAGTCTGTTAACCTTGCCAAGCAAGGTAGGACTATTTGAACCAATCCTACCCTCACCTCTTTAACACCAGTCACAGTCACAAAAGTTTGTGTTTGAACCAGTCACAGCCTTGCAAAAAGTCTGGTACAATTTTTCAAACATCCCTGGCTGAGGCTGCATCTTTAGAAGTGTAGGCCATCAGCTGTGATGGTTGTGTCATTTCTCAAGGCATCTGTAGAATGTTCAAGATAGCGAGTGCTGGCATAAAGATGGGTAGTCCAGCCTGCTCTTTGACTAATAGTCCTTTTGCTCAAGACAGACAGAGCAGCCAGGGAGAGTTCAACTGCTGTCAGTTAGGGCGTCGGATTACCTCAGCGTCTTCACTTTTTTACAGAAAATAAGTATATGGACAGTTTACAATAGGAACTTAAAGAACTTATCATTGACACCAAGAGTGATTAACAGGTTTTCAGAGTGTGTAACACCTGTTCTTTGCCCCAGGGAGAGATAGACCCTCCTTATCCGTCTCAGTCAGGTGTTCAGAGAGTTTTCCCTATCTAAATGTGGGCAGGGTGGGATAGGTAGAGGTGGGAGCCCAGCTTCTTCCTCCCTGCTATTCACTTATTACCATTTTTCTTTCTTGGAATACACTATTGGTCATATAGCCTAGAACTTCTCAACCAGGAGTGATTTCACCCTCTAGAAGACATTTGGCATTGTCTGGAGACAGTTTGGCTTGTTACAACTTCATGAGTATGCTTGGCATTTATGGGTAGAGGTCAGAAATGTGCTAAATCTCCTATACTGCACAGGACAGTGTCTACAATGAAGAATTATCTGGCTCCAAGTGTTGATCGTGTTGCAGCTGACAAGTCCAAGTAAAATATTCAAGACTAGCTCTCAAATGTGAGAACACTGTTTATAAAGAAACATAGCAAGCACATCCTGCTCTCCTGGTCCCTTGGGTGGCTTCATTCCTCCCATCCCCTCTCCTTGGCTTCTGTCACACTCTGCCCCTATGCCTACCATGCTCCTTCGGGCTGGCCTTCTTGTCTCACTGTTCTGCACAGAAGGTTGTGGTGTGACACAGAGGCATATGGGTTGGGAACTGGGGACAGCCAGGAGGTTCTCCTGTGTTTGCTCAAACTCTGTATGTAATATTATCAGATGAGCAAGGGCTGGCTGGCTCTTCTTTTTTGTGGTAATTCCCCTGTAAACACGTTTCCCAAGCTGTCTTCGTATAAAAGTCTGAGTGTTCCTTTTCTGGCTGAGAGACCATGGGTTTCTATCTTCTGGGGTCCTGTGGGGTGTTTGGAACCTTCAGCTCTCGTCTGTCTGTACGATCTTGGATCCTGTTGGGGGCAGTTTTGACATAACAAGAGATTTTTGTAGAAACTAACTCTGATTCTTAATCTGGCTATAAATCTCAGGGTGAGGGAAGACTAGGTGAGGATGACCTGCAAAGAGATGGGGATCAACCCAGCCCAGTCTGTGGAGAGGCCTTTGGAGGCTTCTGCAGCAAGGCCCATTACTGAACATCTGCTCTGCAATGGATGTTGTGCTAAGCACTCTACACACAGGATGGGATTGATTTAGTCTCTTACAGCTTCTAGGCAGAGGAGCTTCTTGGCTTGAGATCTGGGGATTATGCAGGGCTCTGTATTCAGGAACTTGGTTGAGAATGTTGCTGTTACTGTCTTGAAATTATTTGCCTGTCCTCCTTAACCAAAAACTGGAGAGATGAATTACAAATAGTTATCTTCCTTTTAATAGTTTGTTTTTATTTTGGGCTATCATGTATCCCCACCACCACCACCACATACACACAACTTTCCAAACTTTAGTAATCACTATTAAACATTCAGATCAATTTTTTTTGGTTTCACATATAAGAGAGAACATTTAATGCTTGTCTTTCTGTGCCAGGCTTATTCCACTTAATATTCTCTAGTTCTTTCAGTGTTGATATGAATTATAGGATTTCATTTTTCTTTGTGGTCGAATAATATTTCAGTGACTATATATCACTGTGATGCTTAGTGTTCATTGTCAACTTAGAGTCTAGAATCACCTTGGAGACTTTGATGGGGTTAATTGATGTGGCAGGACCTGCCCACTGTGGGTGGGTCAGTTCCCTGGGTAAGGGCCCCTGGACTGAGTAAAATGGAGAAAGTGACCTGAGCTGCAGCATGCATGCGTTGCTCTGTGTTCCTGGATGTGGGTGCGATGTGACGCACTGCCTCAGGTTCCTGCCACTGTGACTTCCCCGTCATGGTGGACTGCACCCTTGAACTATGAGCCAGGATAAACCTTTCTCCCTTGAGTTGCTTTTGTCTAGGTATTTTATCACAGCAACAGGAAAAGACGCTAAGAGAGTCACATCTTCATCCGCTCATCTGTTGATGGGTACCTCCGCTGATTCCATGTTAGCTGTTGTGAACAGTGCTGCAGTAAACATGGGTGTGCAGCATGTGTTTAGTATGCTGATTTCATGTCCTTTGGATATACTAGAGTAGGCTAGCAGGATCATATGGTAGATCTGTTTTTAGTTTTTAAAGACCCTCTACAATGTTCTCCATAAAGACTGCATGTCACATTGCCACCATGTGAATGAGAGTTCCCTTACTCATGAACATTTGTCATTTATTTTCTGTAGTAGCCCTTCTAACAGCGTAAGATGGTTTGTCATTGTGGTTTCCATTTCCCTCATACCTAGATACAGTGAGCATTTTTCATACACTTGTTGGCTATAGTACTCTTTTAAAATTATCTATTCAAGCAGCTGGAGAGATAGCTTAGCAGTTAAGAGCACTGGCTGCTCTTACAGAGGACCCAGATTCTATTCTCAGCACCCACATGATGGCTAACAACCAGATCCCCAGGTCCAGGGGATCTGACTACTACTTCTGACCTCCATGGGCAGTTTATGATATGGGTGTATTTACAAACATGCAGGCAATACACTCATATACATAAAATAATAAATAAAATATTTAAAATTTATCAGCTCATTTGCCCATTTTAAAATTAGACTAAAGGTTTTTCCTGGGGGTTTTTTTTTGATTCCTTATATATTCTGGATATTAACCTTCTGGCAGATGAATAGTTGGAAAATATCTTCTCCCATTCTCTAGGTTGTCTCTCTGCTCCCTTGATTGACTCTTTTTCTGTACAGAAACATTTAGTTTGGTGTAATCTCATTGTGGCTTTTTTGTTTTTGTTTATTTTTCCCTGGTGCTTTGGAATCATGTCCTGCTTACATGGGAAGTACTCCACTGACAGCTACCTCCCCTCCCCAACTCTTAAGCATCTTTGTTAAGGCTCTACTGGTAATCATGAATTGCTTCAGTTTTTCCTTGTCATGAGATCTTGTTATTTTTCCTTCATTTCTGAAGACTGGCCTTGCTAAGTATAGTTAGTATCTTGGGTTGGCAGTCACTTTCTCTCAGGACTGTAGTTCCATTTTGTTTGTTCCATTCTGTTCCGGCCTGTACCATTTCTGCTGAGGTATCTGAGGTTAGTCTATTGCAGGCACCCTTACGTTCACTTGGTACTTGTCTCTTACAGATTTTAAAATTCTTTTGACTTATACTTCTGGTAGTGGGAGTATGTTGTGCTCTGGTGAAGATTTCTCCTGGTCATATCTATTTGAGGTATTATAAGCCTCCTGTACATGGATGTCCATATCGCCTCCTGTGATTAAGGAAGAGTTTTTTTTTTTTCTATCACTGAAAATATTTTCTATGTCCTGGTTTCTCTTTTCCTTTGAGTATTCATAAATGCAGAAATTTGTTCATTTAACGGTATCAAAGGAAATTTTTTTCTCCGTCTCTTCCTCCATCATTATTTCTTCCTCTCCTTCCTCCCGCTACTCCCTTAAAATTGTTTTTGTGTCTGGTGCTGGGGATTGAACCCAAGACCTTGCACATGCCAAGCAGTGAACCCACCCTTTTTCAGTATTTCAAAAGACCTGTTCTCAAGTTCATGTGTCCTTCCTTCTGCTGGCTCTAGCTGCTGTTTAGACTTTTGACTGTATTTCCATTTCAGTTACTGAGCTCTTCCTTTCCAAGATTTCCATTTGGTTCCCTTTCAGAATCTCTGCAGAATTCCTCACTTGTGTCCTGCATTGTCTCTCTAGTTTCATTTATCTAATAGATTCTCTTGGCTCTCGTTTCTTTTTACCATGCATTGCATCTATGTTGATTTCTTTGGGCTTTGACATTGTGTTCTTCTGGAGGCATCATATTACCATGTTTTTCATATTTCTTGTGCTGCTATATTGAAATTTGAATATGTAGTGAATAACTTATCTTTAGTTCTTTTATGCGGGTAATCATCTTATTAAGCAGCTTTCCCTGAATTTGTTATTTGCTATGTGTTGCTGACTTTGTTTCTGGCGGGCACTGTGGCTATATAGTTGTATAGTCTCTGTGTAGCCTCTTTGGCTGTAATTAATGATTCTTGCCATAGTGTGTATCACAATGAGGTCAGAGACCCACCATTTCTGTGGGCTACACAAGAGGACATGAGTAGCTCAGGCGGGAGTGGTACACACAGCAGTGGGTGTGCAGAACTCACTGTGTATCTGCTCTTGCAATGGGAGTGGTGGCCCTAATCAGAAAATAGAGGTGTCCTCAGCCACCATTGATGCTAAGTCTGCTCATACAAAGGCTTCTGGCTCTGGTGGACCCAGCAGTGGTTAAGGATATGAAGTAGTGACCAGTCAGTGGTGCTGGCCCAGATGCTGCACAGAGAGCAGTGGCGGCAGACACTGCAGCACCTCCAGTATGGTGGTCACACTCAGTCCTGACAATAGTGCATGGGCAGTGGGGTCTGAGGCAATGGCAGGAACCATGTAAGCTGAGTGTTGGCAGGAGCCCCAGTTCCCCATTGCCACTTCAGTGTTAGGCTGGCTCAGGGGAACTTGTAGCAGTTGGAGTCAAGGAGCCTTCAGCGTATGCCTGAGGGTTAGGCAGCAGTAGGAACCACTGGTATTCCCTCTGTACCCTGTGAACCATTGGTATTCCCTCTGTACCCTGTGAACCACTGGTATTCCCTCTGTACCCTGTGAACCACTGGTATTCCCTCTGTACCCTGTGAACCACAGGTACCTCATCACAGGGTGGGGGTGGGGGGTGGCACAGGAAATGTGGTGGAAACTGGGCTCCTCCTTTCAGTTGTAGAACTGGCACAAGTCCACACATTGGTGGCCATACTTTTGGTCTCAGCATGCTCCCGATCTCCTAGTTCTCAAGGACTGTACCCTCTAATCCTCTGTGGTACACTCCCTTTCTCTAAGCAACACCCATGTCCTCCAGCTGCTGGGTTAAGTTGGATTTGCAAGGCAGTGACTCTTCAAGCCAGTGCAATGGAATATCTGTGGGGTCCCAAAGATAGGTATATGCATGGGGTTCTGCCAAAATTCAGAGAGTAGCTTCCTTTTCAAATTGGCCCCTGGATATAGCACTCTGGGGATTTGCTGGGGAGGTGGTATGAGCTCCTTTCCCCAAAACAGGGCTACCGTGCAGGTACTTATTTAAGTGTGCCACAAGCCTGTGAGGATATTGAAACTCTCCAGCATCTGTATGGAGAGCTTGCCTCATGTGTTCCCTATGAAGGACAGGCTCACCTGCTCCTGGCTGTGGAGCTGATGGGGTGGCAGATGCCGGGTGATTGGTTTCTATGTGCTCTTATCACAGGTTTCTGAATCTTACAAGGTTACTGTCTGTCTCTTAATAATTTCCAGTGTTTACTCATTTGCCTCAAAATGTGACTATGCACTTGTTACTTTAGTCTCTTCCTCCCTTCCTTCCTTCCTTGAGACAGAATCTCATAACGAGGTTATCCTTGAACTTTTGATTATCCTCTTGCTTCAGTCTCCCGAGTGCCGGGATTACAGGCATTAGCTATTACCTGGTTAGTCAACTATTTCTTAATCATTTTTTAAAACAAGGAGCCCTACACTTCCATTTTTTGCTGAGTTCCAAAATTCACAAGGTCAATCTTGTCCCTGAGTTGTCTTTGCTGACAACCCTTGGGAGATGCAGGGTCGCGTCTTTCCTGTTGTTTCTCAGCTCTGCCCTCAGAATTATCTTGCAGGCATCAGACAAACTGTCCGTGCCAGGAGCTTCCAGGACCTGGCTTTAGACTTCCTAGGTGATCTCTGCTTCCTTTAAGTAGGATTTGGTCTGAGTGAAATCTCATTCTCTTATTGCTGGCTATCTCACTCCAGGCAGGCCTTGGAATTTCAGCCTTAGTAAGGTTGGGTTTTTAGGAGATAGCAATCACCCTGTTATATAGCCTTTGCTCCCATCTTGGGTACATTCACAGAGGTAAGAAACATACCTTCTGTGGTAAGCATGTGTGCTTCAGTTTTGAACTGCTTGAATCTTATTTACTATTGATTGCTCTGTGATTTGGTAAGTAACATAAACTGTGTGCACATGCACACATGTGTGTGAGGGGTATGCCTGTGTATGCACATGTGTGAGGGTGCACACCCCATGTGTTTTTCTGTGGAGGCCAGAGGCCAATGCCAGGTATCTTCCTTGAGTTCTTTTCACTTTATTCTTTGAGAAGGGTGTGATGCACAGAAAGAGTTGGGAAGGATCACCCTAGGTCTTTGCCATGTTCTCAGGCCTTTGAGCAACTTTAAGAACATGATTTAAGTACCAAGCCCTTCCTTGCTGCTAGCTGCCTTTCTCTAGCCAAATAACTGGGAGAAAGGCCATGTTATTGCTCTAGTAATTCTCTGCATGTAGCCATCACCTTATCACCTAAGATTTTGCAGTACCAGCACATCAAAATAATAAAAGAACACTCATCGGTTGTAACACAACTTCCTAGCTGAGACTCAAGAAAGCATGTGTGGTAACATCTTTAGAGTTAGGTGACTTTCCACATCAAAATATGAACTTAATTTTAAAAAGCCACACCTTTACAATGCATAAAGATCTGCTGTTTAAAATAATAATTTCTACTGATTAATTACTTATGTGTCAGGCTCATGGCGTGTTGGTGTTAAAGTCACGCAGTGCTGTGAAGTGGGAGTGCAGAGTTCTCTTCACCTCACAGATGTGGAACCCAAGATGTGAGAGATGAAATAACTTGCTGTGTCCCACACCTGGGAGAGGCTGGAGTACAAATCCATCTATTCAATCAGCTGATGGAAACTAAGCTTTGCCCTTTTAGTAATGAGGTCTGTGTTGATATTCACAGACCAGCTCTCCTGTGCTGGATAGCTTTAGTGTCAACTTGATACACCTGGGTTGAAGGAACCTCAATTGGGAATTGCCTCCATTGGACTAGCCTGTGGCCATCTCTATGAGGCATCTTCTTGATTACTGAGTTATGTGGGAGGGCCCAGCCCACTGTGGGTGGTGCCACCCCTGGGCAGGGGCCTGTGTTGTTTAAGAAAGAAGGTTGAGTGGGGGGCCAGGGGAGCAAGCCAGTAAGCAGCATTCCTCCATGGCCTGTGCTCCAGCTCCTGCCTCCAGGTTCCTGCCTGAGTTCCTACCTTGGGCTCCCTAATGAACTGTGACCCAGGCAATATAAGACAAAATAAACCCTTTCCTCCTCAAGTTGGCATTCATCAGAATGTTTTGTCACAGCAATGGAGAAACAAACTAAGACAGTTGATATTCACAGAGCAGCTCTCCCAAGCCAGCTTCAGGACTGTAGCAGAGTGTTAGAAGGACATTGTTTTCCACTTTCTAGTGGGAATATAAAACCAAGGGGAAAGCCCAACAAGAGCTTGGTCTCTGCCTTAGGGGATTTTCAGGTTTAATGGGTTGTTTGCTCTCTACTGCCATCTGCTGTCCACATGTACCAAGCTCAGGGCCAGAGCCCCACGTTTCTCAGCTCCCTGCATAAAAGGGCAGGGTTTGCAAACAGACCTCTCATCATGCTGTCCAAAAATACCTGCAGTTTGCATCTTAAAGAAGGAGCATCTCTCTGGCTTTAAATACTTAGAAAACTTTTCCTGAATTGCATCTCACTATTGAATTTCTATGCCAAACAATAGCTTATTTTCCTGACTCCCAGAGCAGAAGGTAAAGAAGCAGAGACAACTTAATTACTTCCCAATGCAGGGGCGGTCTTGGCCAGTCCAGCTAGGATTCCATGATTGCATTCCTGTTCTCTATACTTACGGAAGTGAAAAACTGAGCCTGGACAGACAGGAGAAGGGAAGTGCCGTCAGCCATGTCACGGCAGGGCCTCTCAGATGGTCCAGAAGAGGCTGTGTGAGTCTTTCCACCACTGGCACACAGAGGAGCAGTTAGGTTTCAAATGATGAAGTAGGGTGCTACTAGGAAGCTTGAATACAAAGCTCTATCCACTGTTGTGTCCTAAGGAAGTAATTTCTATTTAAAATGGTTATCTTGGGATGAGAGTGACCCACTGTCATAGCTGTGACCTGGCGATAGGTCCCTGAGGTAAACTAGCCTGTTATGGCAAACAGTAATGTATCTGTTCAAAGAAAAGAAGTGTGTGTGGAGAGCCTGAGTTTATCTCTGAGAGAAAATGTTTACAGCTCACTAAGTTTGTTATAAGTGATGAAAGTATGCTGTTTTCTGCCCCTCCTCCCCTCTGCTTTCTCTTTTCTCACCCCTCCTCTTCTTCTTCCATATTTGCCCAAACACAGCCCTTGTCAATTTAGCCCCATTGCCTTTGCTAAGTGTGACGTTTCCATGTTGGTTTTTTCAAGGAAATCTATTAAAACACAGATTGTGAGACACTGACTGGAAAGTAGGTAGGAGCCTCTGCCCCATTTCTTCATCTGCGTTCCCCAGTCCTGTCCGTGCTAGACAGTGGAGTGCCTCTAAGGAGTGGAGGAGCTCTCTAGGTGCAGTCTGAGGATACTGGGTATCATGTTGACAGGCTCATCAGTCTCTGTGGAGCTGGAAAGTTCATCTTGGTTCCTGAGCTTCTGTGTGTGTGCGCACGTGTGCTGGTGCGAGTGTGTATGTATATGTATCGTGTGTGTGTGTGCGTGCACGCATGCATCCTGGTGCATGCAAGTGTGTATATGTGTGTGCTGGTACATGTATGTGTATATTCATGTTCTGGTGCATGCATGTATGTGTATGTATGTGCTGATATGACTTGAACCATCAGAGAAATTATGAAAAGTCTGTGGTTTGACTATTTAACACATTTACTGAAGTATGTAATGTATATGCATATATAGACATGTATAATTTTGGTTGGTTTTGGTGTATAGATGCCTGCATACAAATGAATGAAATCAGGAAGATTAGCTTGTTTTGTTTTGAATTCCAGTGCTAACACGTAGTAGGTGTTTAAATTTTTTTCTCAGTGAAAGGATGAATGAGTATATCTCTCTTCTTTTGAATGTTCTGAGTAACAGCATAGTATATTTATTCCTTCATACTTTCAAATACTCAAGAAGTTTTTGTGGATTTGATGCTGCTTATTTGATCAACAACTATCATTGAGGTCTATGATCTGCCAGCCACTGTGTCAGGTACTGGGGATAGGGAAGAAACTCATTGTCTGCAACTAAGGGAGCGATATGATGTTTCTTGCTGATGTTGGAAAGTCATTAACTCTATTGGTTAATATTTCTGAAGAAGTACCATACATTTCTCTAATAAAAATATGGGCCATACAAATGTAAGGGAAGAACTGTGGAGAAGCACTGTTTGCTACAGGGCAGATTGACTTCTTGGCTGCCCAGTGCTTGTGCTATCACCTGATAGTCCTACCCAAATGCTGCTACCCTCTTCCTTCCCATCTTTGAGGGTGGGTTCTGAGGAGTGCAAGGGAAGACTGACCCTGAACTTGCCATTGCTAAGAGTCTCTGCTCACCAGCCACAGTGGGGGAAACACATCTGCCTCTGTGCTTCCTTCCACCTCAGGACAAGGAATGATGTCAAAGCGAGGAGTAAGGAGAGTGACCCCACATAATAGCCCTGTGCCTCAGAAAAAGAAAAACTGGAAAAGAAATAAATGCACTGTCTCATTTTATCCTTTGAAGATCACAAATGAGGATTATGGCTAAGGAGTCTTAAATTCCAGATTACCCCACCTGCTGTTCCAGTATCCCATCTGTCTTAGTATTCGTCATAGATTTTTAAAAACAGATTTTATTTTTTGGAGTAGGTTTGGGTCATCATAAAACTGAGCAGGAGGTACAGAAAGTTCCTGTACACTCTCTCCCCACACAGGCATAGCCTCTGGACTATCACCATCCCACCACAGTGGTACAGTTGATGAGCCTATAGTGACATGATATTATGACCCAAAGGCCACAGTTCACATGAGGGGGTCCCTTAGTGCTGTGTTCACCTATGGACTTTGACAAGTGCATAATGACACATACTTAACATTATAGTGTCACTGTTCTAAGAGTCCTCTGTGCTCTATTTATTCCTATTACCCTCAAATTTCCTTTTTAGAAAAATGTTAGTAGAATTTTGTTTGAAAAATTTTATACTTATTTTTATGATTTCTTTGGGAGTTTCATACAATGTACTTTGATCATATTAGCCCCCTCCCCCAACTCCTTCCAGATCTGCTCCTACCTCCCAACCCATCCAACCTTGTGTTACTTCTTTTGCCCCATCAAGTAATTTGTGTTGCTCAAATACTCTTGAGTATGGAACCAGGCCTGGATGTGGTTGACCTACAGGGCCACACCCCTAGAGAAAACTGACTCTTCCTCTCCCAGCAGCTGTCATGTGCTCCTTGGGTAGGAGTGGATGTTCATGCCCACCTCTACCTCCATGCTGGAATTTTGACTGGCCTGAGATCAAGCACGTTTTGTGCATGCTGTCACAACTGCTATGAGTTCATATGTGCAACTGCTCTGCTGTCTGGAAAACTGATTCCTTGTAGTCATTCATTATTTCTGGATCTTAAAATCTTTCTTCCCCATCGTCCTTAGGATCCATGAACCTTGGTGGAGTGGGGTTGGTGGTGATATAGAGGTCCCATTTAGGGCTGAGCACTCTAGTCTGCACATTAACCAGTTGTGGGTCTCTGTGATAATTTCCTTCTACTGCAAAAAGAAGCTTCTCTGATGAGGACCGAGAGATGCACTAATCTATGGGTGTAACAATAAGTCATTGGCAGTCATTTTAATACTATGTCCATAGTAGAATACTATGTCCATATTCGTAGTAGATTCTCCCGTAGGGCCCATGACCTGTCCAGCCACAGGTTCTTAACCCTGATAATGGCATCAGGTATGGATTGCATCCAGTGAAGTGGAGCTTAAGTCTAATAAGAAAGCATTTAGTTACTCCCATACATTTTAAAAGTTTTTTTTAATTTTCATATTATGTGTATGAGTGTTTTGCCTGCATATATGTAAGTACACCACGTGCATGCAATGCCCATGGAAATCAAAAGAGGGTGTTGGATCCCCTGGAACGGAATTATGGACAGTTCTTAGCTTCCATATGGGTGCTGGGAACCAAACCCAGGTCCTCTGCAAGAGGTCTTTTATAGGTCTTTCAACATAGTAAAACTACATTCTATGTCAATAAATTTCTTTTTAGATTATATAAACAACTGTTTTTATAACTTCTACTTTCAAAGGGACTCAGATTTGGATGACAAATTGCATGGTATTCAAAATTAGAGTCCATATATGCCTTTGCTCCCCCAAGAGTTAAATATTCTGCCTTGGGCATCTAGCCAATCAGGTACAGAGCAGGAGTGAATCCTGGGTCTACCACATAAGCCTGCTTAGGAGGCAATTCAGATTACCAAGCATAGTGCAGCCTAGCCTTGTTTCAAAAGAGTTAGAAAATGGAATTTCTTGTGTATTTCTAACTCAGATATGAGAAGAGTCCCTCTATAAGTCAACAGATAAGACACTTAGTAGGGAATTGAATGGACCACAAGAGGCCAGAGATCAAAGCTGAAGCAGACTAGCAAGGATGTGCCTAGAGCACATGGAATGCCACAGAAAATGCGGGATGCATGTGAAGAGAATATCTGTTTTAGGGAAGACTCCATCAGTCCAGACAGGGAGGAACAGCATCTTCACCAACATATGCATACTGCAATTTTGATACTGAAATTAGTTCACTTTGCATATTTCTGGGACAAAATACATCTGTTTATCCAGTAGACTGAGTCTAAATTCTTATTAAGTGCATACTAACCTTGTCTAGTATGATAATTAACTATTCTGTAGTATTACCCATGTGTAAGTTAAGCATGTTATCCTACAGAAGCCAATCAAAAGGTAATTGTTTCAAGGAAGGTTAGGCTTTCATAACGTCTGATTTATTCTCTACTTTTTAGAATGCAGTACTTAAAATATGTCTTGCAGGGCTAGAGAGATGGCTCAGCAGTTAAGAACATTGACTGTTCTTGCAGAGGACCGGGGTTCAAATCCCAGCACTCACGTGGCAGCTAACAACTGTCCGTAACTCCAGTTCCAGGGGATCTGACTGCCTCTTCTGTCTTCTGCGAGCATTGCATGACACAGGTGCACTTATCTACACACAGGCAATAAATGCATACACATAAAATAAATAAAAAATTTTTTTAAATGTCTTGCAATAAAAATGTAAAGGTTTCCTAAATCAGACAAGAAAGAGGGGTCACTCTAGCAAACAAGGTCACAAGGTGTGACCAATATGTATAAAAGTGACACAGAATGGTGAATGGAAGGGAGTCTTCCTCTCTGGTGCTGTTTGAATGTGTGGCATCAGGTGCTGGCTTGGTGGAAGCAGAATCACTGCATGTGATGGCTTTACTGCATGTGAAGAAGTGCTTTCTCTTGTTTCTGGCAGGCCTCTCCATCCGGAGCGTGTGCTGGAAAGCAGACCGCCTTCTAGCAGGGACCCAGGACAGTGAGATATTTGAAGTGATCGTGCGAGAGCGGGATAAGCCGATGCTGATCCTGCAGGGCCACTGTGAGGGGGAGCTCTGGGCTCTGGCTTTGCACCCCAAGAAGCCCCTGGCTGTGACAGGCAGTGACGACCGCTCTGTCAGGTGAGGCTCAGCTACAGCCACCTTCCCCTCAATGACTACTGACTTCTTGGGATAACAGATTTTTTTTTGCACAAATTTCTTGTTACTGAAGGATTAACGATAGTGTAGGGCCACATACTCTGAATGAGGAAGTGAGTGAGGAGTTTAGCTCAGTGCTATCTGCCTTCTTAGCATGTTATCTTTTTATGTATATGAGTGTATTGCTTACATGTATGTAAGTGCACCCATGTCATGCAATGCCCTCAGAGGTCGGAGGAGGGCATTGGATTCCCCTTACTGATGGTTGTTAGCCACCATGTGGGTACTGGGAACAGAACCGGGGTCTTCTGCAAGAGCAGCCAATGCTCTCAACCACTGAGCCATCTCTCCAGTCCTCGCATATTATCTTTTTTGGCTCATCTTAAATCATGAAAATCTTAGAAGTGAAAACATGTAACTCCCATTTAGGTTCTTGTCCAGCTAGTTCAAGACAGGAGCCAAACACACTCCTTGTGGTAAGATCAGATGTCTGCTAAAGGGGACTGCTTGGCCATTTGGCTGGGGTGGGGGGGGAGGATTTGAGACAGGGTCCACTATGTAGCCCTGGCTGACCTGAAACTCACTATGTAGACTAGGCTGACCTTGAACTCACAGAGATCCTCCTGCCTCTGTCTGCCAAGGGCTGGAGTTAAAGCTGTGTGCCATCATGCCTGGCCTTTGCCATTTATAGTTTAATCAGAGATACCCCCCTTTCCTTGTAAAACCCTCAGACTTGATTTTAAAATTGTCTTTAGCCTGAGAAAATTATTTCATTGTAAATTCTCAAATAGGGATTTGGACAATGTCTTTAAACAAAGAATGCTACTGAATTCTGAGAAGAGGCAATTTTGTTAGGGTTTCCATGGTTCTTGCTATGGATCATCTATTATTCTTTGAGAGCACAATATTGACTAAAATGAGTAAGTTTTCTGAAAACTATTCCACTGACTTCAGTATTGTAATATGCATAATCTTTAAATGTGCTCAACATCACATAGGCCACAGAGAGTCAGAGAGAGTGAAGGAGAGTTATCAATCCATCTATGAATTATTGCTTCTGAATTTTAGAAGCTGAAATGGTACATTGTAGATAATACTAAAAGTCACTGCTTTTTTTTTCCACTTTTTGTATTTTGGTATCTAATCAAAGTGTAGTCTACTCAATTCTGGGGTTTTAGTTTCTACAAAGCACAAAACCCTCATTAATTTCAGTGGAAACAGTTACTGTTGACTTCTCATGCAAAGTAAATGCTCATTTGCTGTGTGCATCTCTTGACTCCTTTTTCTTGGAGTAGATATTATTGGCTGACCCTCATATGATAGTAAACTCTGGACCAAATATTTAAACATCTGTCTGAAGGCATTAGCGAGCATAACAATGTTATCCAAACACCTGCGTGACTCAGTTCACACACATCCAGAAAGGAAAAATTTCATGAAAATTTGACTTTTATATTTTTAGAGATGTGTTGACTCTCAGAGCTATAACCATTGCTGAGGAAGTGTGACTGACAGAATCTGTTGTATTCCTTTCAACAGTTAATTTGGCTAAAATTTTAAATGTATTTTTGTAGAATATTGAAGTTGAAGAAGGGTTGAGAAAGGTTAGCTTAGCAGCTCTGTAGGGATAGTACCATTTAGTAAGAGTGATGGCTTCTTCATCCTGGTAAAGCAAGCTTACATTACTTAAAATAGTACAAGGCTAAAAACAGCATGGGGTCATGAATAATGGATGAGGTATTGAGAGACTATCCTAAGCTTTAGGCTGAATAGTACAGGCGCCCTAAGGGACCAGTTACTTGTTCACCATGCAGTTTCACATTGTCGGGGTTGTGCCCCATCCCTCTAGATGGCAGGGTGCACATAAGGAAACTGCCACACATGACTGCCATATATGACTTATACTTGCCCCTTTGTTACAGAACTCTAAATTCTTGGTCCTTCCAGCACATATTGTGTGTTAAGAGAAGATTGTCTTAAAAAAAGTTCTTACAGGGCCAACTAAATGACTGTGGGCAAAGACATTTGCTGCCAACCTTGATGGCCTGAGTTCACTCCCTGGAACCCATATGGTGAAAGGAGAGACTCAGCTCCTACATGTTGTCCCCTCACTTCCATGCATACACTCAGGCACATTACACATATGCAAACTAATAATAATGATGAAAACACCTTAAGAGATCCATACCACACCTACAACTACAACTAACAGAAATTCTTGCTTGTTTCTTATATTTTGTCTGGGTTTACTTAGTTTGGGGTGTCTGGATTAAGTGCTCTGGAGTTGAGAGCACTGTAAAGCTATTAGCTGTGCTTGCCCCTTGCTCCCTATTTCTCCACCATTGGCTATGCTTTTTGGCTACGAGCACCATGAAGTATTGCCTCACTAAATAGTAGGCCCATCAGCAACGGGGTACCTAGGGACTTCTGAGTGACAGCCGTGTCTTGCACAGTCAGCTTTGGAGCCATCATGGAGAAAGGACATCTTTACTGTTCTTATCTCAGATACTCCCCAGGGAGGCCAGCAGATAGGACATTTTCAATCTACACATGCTTAAATGCCAACTACTAGAAAGGTATTCATGTGTGCTTATTTTCAAACAATAATAGCACTAGTAGTTCTTATCTTTGAAGTGTGATTAGCGACCACTGGTATAAGTAATGAAAAAGTTTTAATATCCAAAGAGAAGAGATTATGTATATTTATATTTCCCATAGTCTATGTGTATTTATATTTCCAAAAGTGTCTGAACCTCAAAATCTTTGCAACTAATATGTCATATTTCTTGCTTGATTTAGAAAAATATTTTATTTTTTATTTTATGTATATGAGTATATTGCCTACATGTATGTAAGTGCACCCATGTCATGCAATGCCCACAGAAGTCAGAAGAGGGCATTGAATCCCCTGGAACTGGAGTTACAGATGGTTGTTAGCCATCATGTGGGTGCTGGGAGGAGGACTGAACCCGGGCTCTCCACAAGAGCATCCAGTGCTCTTAACTGCTGAGCCATCTCTCCAGCCCCTCCTGCTGGATTATTCAAATGATGAAAGTGGCCCAAAGGCAGACAAAACACCTTCAGAACATTTCCTGACAGGTAATGATTAAGGGCACTGGTATGAAGTTACCACGTCCTTTGTTACCGTCAGTGTGAAGATCAGGCTTTCCCACCCTGGGCTGGCAGATGACTGTGACAGGTTGGTTTTGTTTTGTTTCTCGCTTATCCTTGGTCTTTAGGCTGTGGAGTCTGGCTGACCATGCCTTGATCGCTCGCTGTAACATGGAAGAAGCAGTTCGCAGTGTCTCCTTCAGCCCCGATGGGTCTCAGTTGGCCCTGGGTATGAAGGATGGCTCTTTCATCGTTCTCCGAGTCAGGTACATTCGATACTGAAAATGATACTTTGAAATGGTCTTTTGTTAAAAATTAAGAACTGGTCATAATATATGCTAGCATGTTAGGAAACATGCTTTTAGTCTTTCAAATAGGAATACTACCACCTTCAATCCTGTACCTATAATTCTAAAGTCCAAACACTGAAAGTCCAAATGTCTTTGGTAAACTATTTAGAGGTAGAGCCTAACTCAGTGAACTGATGTCAGACTGTTTATAGTTTCTCAGTCTCTTAGTAAGCACAGTATGTTGTGTGATTGCTACAAAAATACTGTTTCATGCAAAGTGCTACCTCAGCTGCTATATGGAGAGGTTCTAAAACACATTGTATACGAACCTTCCAAAAACTGAATGAATTCCCAAGCACATCCTATCCCAAGGGCTTCAGATAGGAGGTTGTGGTCTTTGTAGTTAAACCAAGAAAAGAAGAAAGAACAAAGCAACATCCAACAGCACCAGATTTTTATAAGTGAACTTGAATAAAATCTTTCTTGTGCATGTAATTGATACTGAAATGGGGTATTTCCTACTTGTTGATATTCTGTATTATTTTTACTGGACAAAAAGTATGACTCACCTTTGTAACTCTTCCGAATGCATTAGTCATTCTCTTGGCTAACACATTTTGTGACTGTAGAAAAGAAATGCGGCTGTAAATTAAATACTGCTGTTTTATATGGAGAGAAATGCTGTACAGTGTTGAAGAGTGCCCTTGGCACAATTACACTAAATTCTCATTGCCACCCACACACAACTCATTACCAAATTAGTGGACAACCTTTCCCTTCTCTGCTGAGTGATTTGTGATCAGATAGCTAATTGCCAGATTTCTTTTCTAACAGAAGTCCCAAGCCCAAACAAAACAAATCTCTCCAGCTGTTTTACAGCATCATAGCACAAAGTAGGTGGTAACAGGTATCGGCATTATTACATGGAAGCAAATACTTGTTACTCTTGATGCATTCGGTTTATCTTGGAGTTGATGAAGCCATCTTCACTGGCTCTGGGGACCTGTAAATCATAATCTTGTCTTCAAGTAAGAAGGAAAAAGCAACCTCAGTGAACTTTCAAATATGAGCAGAAAGTCTTAAAAGAACCTGAACTAAGGTACTACATAAGCTGCCATGAGGGAAATCCAATCAACAATCCTACCCTAAAGCCTATGAACTATAACAACGGCCTGCCCAGCAAATAATCTCTATTGGTGCACTTTTATCTTGGGGGTAATCAGCAGCTGCCTAGTTGGACTCAATTGCATTATTAAAAATCTTTAATTCTAATTTTTAATAAAAAATTAAAAATATATAGTTGAACGTGAAAGCAAATATTCTTTGTGTTAGTTTTTTATATTTACTTTGAGAGTCCAATATTATTTCAAATGTTAATTTTAATTTTTATAAAGACCATAATTTCATAAATACCTCAAATCTTTCTTCAGAAGTTAACCTTTTGGTTCCTATAGGGTTTCTCTCTCTCTTTTTTTTTTTTCCTGACACTTTTTTTTTGTCTTTTTGAAGCAGGATCTCCTGTAGCCTCAGCTGGCCTGGAGCTCCCTATGTAGATGAGGCTGGCCTCGAACTCACAAAGATCCACCAGCCTCTGCCTTCAAAGTGATGGGATTAAAGGCGCGCACCACCAGGCCTGGCTTTTTCTGACACATTTTAAAACAAGACTGGTTTTCTGTTTCTACATTTCCTGTTTATCACTTTGTTTTGGATTCTTACAGAGATATGACAGAAGTGGTTCATATCAAAGATAGAAAAGAAGTCATTCATGAAATGAAATTCTCTCCAGACGGTTCTTACCTTGCAGTAGGATCCAATGATGGCCCCGTAGATGTCTACGCTGTCGCCCAGCGGTATAAGAAAATAGGCGAATGCAACAAGTCCCTCAGTTTCATTACGCACATCGACTGGTCTTTGGATAGTAAATACTTACAAACTAATGATGGTGCAGGAGAACGACTGTTCTACAAAATGCCATGTAAGTCATGTGTAGTCACAGGATGCTCAGGAAAAGCAAAACTGAACCACATGAGGAAAATGTAAGAGAATGTTCCATGACCTTAGGGTAAGAATGTTTTCAGAAACAAGATCCCTGAATCACAGACCCTCAGAGAAAATGAGTTGAATCACATTAAATATTTTTAAAAGGGAAAATATGAATACGACTTACTGA
The DNA here is from genome assembly GCF_000622305.1 of Nannospalax galili. NCBI lineage: Eukaryota > Metazoa > Chordata > Mammalia > Rodentia > Spalacidae > Nannospalax > Nannospalax galili. The sequence goes on along the minus strand of NW_008359442.1, from coordinate 2,391,249 downwards.
CAAAGCATAGAGCAGGCATCAACACTTGTGAATGCTATAATGGATGGTGTCTCTAGAGCAACAGTGAGGTACCGTTTCATGTCATTTAAACTAGCAGAAGTCTGTCACTATGATGAAAAGAGGGAAAACAGGAACTGTGAACACTGCTGCTGGGCACATGCAGAAAGACACATGCATAAAAATGTTTACTGTGGCAGTGGTTGTAGAAACCAAAAATAAGGCCCAATTCCTAATTATCCACATGAAGAGACTGTAATCAATGTGGGTAGTCATATAAGGGAATACTATAAAGAACTTACTAGAACAACTTGTATCAATATGGAGGGATCTCAAAAATACAATGCTGGGGGGCTGGAGAAATGGCTCAGTGGTTAAGAGCACCGGCTGCTCTTGTAGAGGACCAGGGTTCAGTTCCCAGCACCCACATGGTGGCTAACAACCTTCTGTAACTCCAGTTCCAGGAGAGTTCACACCCTCTTCTGGCCTTTGTGGTGCATTGCATGCATGTGATGCACTTGCGCACATTCAGACCAAACCCTAACATACATAAATAAAATTTTAAAAGTATAATGCTGAACAAATCAAAGTTTCAGGATGATATGTATAATGCATGATCATTAATATAAAATTTCGGACACTAAAACAAATTCATTATATTACTTATAACCACTTACATACATAGAAATATTCTTTGATAACATTCAATTTAGGGCATTGGTTACCACTAAGGAAAGAAAAAGAAATGAGATGGTGGAGGAGTGTCCAGTGGATTTTAGTAAACTATATTTTCTTAAAATTTTGTAATGCTGAGTATGGTGGCACACACCTTTAATCCCAGCAACTGAGAGGCAGTGAGTTCCAGGCCATCTGGGGCTAGAGGGAGACCCTGTCTCAACAAAACAAACAAAACAAAACAAAACACAAAACAACTAAAAAACAGACAAAACTATGATAATGGGGCCAGTGAGATGGCTTAGCAGGTAAAGGCCCATGAGTTTGATCCCTGGAACCCACATAGAAGTGATAGGAGAGAACTGATTCCAGAAAGTTGTCCTCTGTTCTCCATATGCATACACACATGGACACGTGCATACACACATACACAGACACATAATTATAATAATCAATGGATTTTTAAAAATTCTGTGGTAAAGATGGATATTTATTGAAGCTAGGCTATACACAAACTTGATCTTTATAGTACTCTGTAATCTATATAATTGAAATATTTTATAACTTTCAGAAATAGAGACACTCTGAAATAGTTGTTCAGCAAACTCCCAAGATCTTGGAAGTTCATTATCCAGGTCTTCTACTTTCTGTGCCATCCCTTCTTCCATCTTTGATCCTGCTCTTTGTCAGTTTCATTGTTCATTAATGCATCTCTCAACGGTTGAGTAAATAAATGGCCAGTTTGCACCTTGGTCATATCTCTGTTAGCGTCTTACATGTCCAGTTCTACAGCAGGATTAGAGATGAGCGAACATGAACTGTGCGCATAATCTGTGACTTCTGCCTTCCAGGCAGCCGCAGTACCGCCATCCCAGTACCAGCCAGGTCTCTGTGGCAAAGCTTTTCATATTTACCTTGAAGGCCCAAGATACTGTTTCAAATGTTTGATTTTTATAAACTGGCTATAAATGATAAATATTTCATATCGTTCTTCAAAAATTAATCTTCCAGTTCCTAAGTAGTTTCTCGTTTCATTCAGACACATACATTGGGTTTAGGTATGTGAGCATTACAAAAACAAGTTTCTGCTGGAATACAAAAGGTGCAGAAGAGTCTACTGAGCCTTTAGAAAGGGTGAGCAGGAGGGTTAGAGACGGCCTCTGAGACTAGCTTAGAATCTGGATGCAGCCAACAGCTGAGTCCTTAGGGATCTGAGGCTCGGTTGTCCTTCACTGTGCTGGCTTTAGACTCAGATCTGCTAATCAGGATTGGCTTGTTTGATGAAATGTAGCTTTTTCAATCCCAGTGAGCAGAAGTCTTAATTGTGCCCACATTTGAACTTGTATGAGACTCAATTGACTTATATAATACCAATTTAGTTTGTAAGACTAAAATGTCATACATAAAATAAGGATTTCTGCCAGGTGGTGGAGGATGCCTTTAATCCCAGCACTTGGGAGGCAGAGGCAGGCAGATCTCTGAGTTCAAGACCAGCCTGGTCAAAATAGTGAGTTCCAGGCAGCTGGGGCTACAGGGAGACCCTGTCTCAAAAAGCCAAAATAATATTTTTTTCTAATAAAACACGATGTAGCATATAACTTTGTCTCTGCTTTACCAGATTCATCAGTGCACCAATACTAGGTGTTTATTTCTTTGCTCCTTTATTTTGTTTATTATTACTTCATACATAGTTTTTCCATGTGTGGAAACACCTGGAACACATTTGTCATTTGCAGTAGGATAACATCCTGTTCAGCAATGAGACCATAACTCACTTTATCATTTTGTTATTGGACACTCGGCTTATTTCCAGTTTATTTGCTTGTCCAGATGGTGCAGCTCCAAATACCATTTTGTTTCTCTTCTGAGTTACTGCTTGAGATTGTACTCTCCAAAACAGGAGCACTGAGCTACAGATGTTCCAACAATACACTCTCTGATTCTATGGTCCTTTAAATTCATTTTTCTAGAATACTACTGTAGTCCAGAATTTTGGAATGCCAGTTTGACAAGGCATCTATACTTTTCAATTCTTTATTAGAAAATCTATGCTTAGGGCTGGAGAGATGGCTCAGTGGTTAAGAATACTGACTGCACTTGCAGAAGACCTGATTCAGTTCCCAGCACCCATGTGGAGGCTAACAGCCATCTCTAATTCCAGTTCCAAGGGATCTGCCACCCTCTTCTGGCCTCTGAGGGTGCCAGGCACACATGTAGTGTATATACATATGTGCAGACATTCACACGTACATAATTTTTTAAATGCTTTTTTATTCTGAGTCTTTTTGAGATAGGGTCTCCCTTTAACCCCAGATGGCCCTGAACTTACTATGTAGACCAGGCTGGCCTCAATCTCACAGAGATCTGCCTGCCTCTGCCTCCCTGTGCTGAGATTAAAGATATGTGCCACCATTCTCAGTTTAAAATATTACTTATTTTGATTAGACAAACATCAGGAAATATGCTTAATTGTATTTATTTTGACTTTTGAAATGGTATATAGCTAAATATTTCCCCAACATTTCTTTTTGTTGTGTTTTGCATGTGTTCTCTATGGACCTCACTAATTTGCTACTAGTAGAAATGGGGATGACAGCTAACAGTCATCTGTAACTCCAGTTCCAGGGTATCTGATACCCTCTTCTGACCTCCATGGGCATTTCAGGACACAGGTGTTTTTATATGCATGCAGGCCTTTACACTCATACACATAAAATAAAAATAATAAAATATTTTTAAAAATAAAAAGAAATGGCGATTGAGCCATATGTTGGAGAACCAACCTGGAACAGTTGTTAGAACTATTTCCCCTGACTAGTTACACTTATTTCATCATAATTCTGTGGATTCAGTGCCTAGGACTTAACTAATAAAATGCATTTTAAAATTTGTAGAGCCTAAATTTTTCTTGAAAAATGACTTGTGGGCTAGTGAAACGGCACTTGCTGCTACGACTAATGACCTGACGGGGCTGGAGAAAAAGGGCTCAGCAGTTAAGAGCACTGGATGTTCTTGCAGAGGACCAGGGTTCAGTGTCTAGCACCCACATGGTGGCTAGCAACCATCTGCAATTCCAGTTCCAGGGAATCTGACACCCTCTTCTGGCCTCCATGGGCATTGCTTGTGTGTGGTATACTTATATACATGCAGACAAAACACTTATACACATAAAATAAAAATTAATTAATTAATAAAAAAGACTTAATGACCTGAGTTCAGTCTCTGGAGCCCACATAGTAGAAGGAAAGAACTGACTTCTGCAAGTTGTCTTCTGTCTTACACATACTAAGTAATAAATGTAACAAACTTAAAAGATCACTTGCAGTGATCCTTAAACTATGAAAACTAAAGTTCAGAATAAGCTTAGCCAAAGTTCTTAAGGCCTACCAAGATACTGATGATTCCATGTGATAATACATAATTTAATGATGTCATACAAATATACAAACTGTATATACCTGACTACAGGTAATTAAGGTCAAGTAAATATTAGTAACTTGGGACATTACATCTAGTAGAATAATCATTTTCTAGTCTTCTTATATCTATTTCTATATTTTTTTGATCTTTTTGAGGCAGGGTCCCAAAGCTGTCCTGGAGCTTGCTATGTAGACCGGGCTGGCCTCCAGGTCACAAAGATACACCTGCCTCTGCCTCCCAGAGCACTGGGACTAAAGGCATGTGCCGCCATGTATAGCCTTTTCTCCTTGTATCTATATTTTGAACAGAAGTTTTCTCCCTCCCTTAAAAAAAAGTCATTGGGTAAAGAGATTAGAACTATAGCTCTTTTGATTTATAAGTTTTTTAAAATGAAGGTTTTAGACACTGTAAGAAAAGAAAAATAATTAAAATAAATTAGAATATGCTATATATGTAAATATGACATTATAATGACTATTTTCAGCTGGGAAGCCTTTAACAAGTAAGGAAGAAATCAAAGGGATTCCCTGGGCCTCCTGGACCTGTGTGAAAGGCCCTGAAGTGAATGGAATTTGGCCCAAATACTCTGAGGTTATTGACATCAACTCAGTAGATGCAAATTATAACAGCTCAGTGCTAGTGTCCGGAGATGATTTTGGACTGGTCAAATTGTTTAAATTTCCTTGTCTCAAAAAAGGTAAGACCAAAGAGATGTTTTGTTGGATAAAGATTTACTCTCTTCTGTATATGCAGTATAATTAAAACTGGTTTTCTTGGTATCTCTTCAGCAGAGTCTTCGTATTCTCTTGTATATACTCAGATGTGTTCTTCAACTATTTATGTAGAATGCAATGTTGAGGTTTTCTATCTTTGCCGTCCTAAAATATGGTTTTGTGATTTTAAGTCAGAATTTGTTAGTAGAGTTAATATTTTGTGATTCACCAGCTTTGTGTTTCACATTTCCAAGCATTCATATTTTACTTACCTTTATGAGAATAAATATTCAAAATTTATATCCCATTTTTAGGTTCTGTTAAGATCTCATCATTAAACTTTTTTGTGCTTCCCAGCTACTTGTGCTTATCCATGGAAAAGCTAAGTAGGTCTTCTTCAACACAATTAAAAGTGGTGGTTCTGCAACTTGTGGATACCTTATCATAAGACTGATTTTGCAAACCAAATTTTCAAGACTGTAGTAAGTGAACTTTTGAGAGAGAGTTCGATTCAAAACAACTTTCTTGCAGTCAGGTTTTCTTGTTTTTGTTTGGAATTGTCACTCTGTGTGACACCTTTAGGTTTTGAAGACTGATTGAATTGACCATATAATGATCTTGTTCTTCCTTTGTATGTTTAGAGAGAGCCCAAATATGGGCTCTCCTGACTCCTCTACTGCACCCTGAAAGCATGATCTGAGGAAAGTCATCTGCAGAGACGCGCTGCTACCTGGAAACTTTCACTTGAATGATGGTTTTTTTTTTTTTTTGTCTTTTTGAAGCAGAGTCTCTCTGTAGCCCCAGCTGTCTTGGAACTCACTATGTAGACCAGGCTGGCCTTGAACTCACAGAGATCTGCCTGCCTCTGCCTCCTAAGTGCTGGGACTACAGGCGTGCACCACCACGCCTGGCTCACTCGAATGATTTTTAAATTAAGCAAGGAAAGGGATTGAAAAATGTAATCAGAAAGTCATTTTCAGCTAGCTGGCAGTTTTGAAGCAGTGACAATTACATTATAAGACGGAACATAAAATGCATAGCAAAAACACCATGACTTAGACTTGACAGAGTGGCCATCAGCCTAAAATGCACAAAATTACTTCAGTGTGCCAAATTCAAATTCCCTCTCTGTCTGCTCAATGGACGTTTTGGGTAATAGGGCATAACTTGTTGAAATTAACATGCATCTGGAGGGGATGTTGGGTAAGTTGGAAGGTATCTGGGAATTCAGAATTCAGAAAAGTCCCATAAGGTCAGAAGCAATTTACTGGTCACCAGTATACTGACTCAAGAGTAATGTGAACTCAATGAGAGTTGGTATCTTCTGTGTACTTTGAAACTTTGTGATGTGGATGTGAGTCTGGAAGTATGGATCTCTTTTAGAGTTGGGGAGTGTGTGTGTGTGTGTGTGTGTGTGTGTGTGTGTGTAGTGTTGTCTGTCAAGTCACTCATATATGAAGAGTGCACAAAGTACACAGAGGGCCACTGAGTGAATGAGGACAGATGGACAGCAGGTTGACATGATAATAGTGACTCCCCCTCTTTCCCTAGCTATCTGTCCAGATGTCCAGTCCTCATAGCAAACTGACTTCTACCTTGTATGACATACAGTTTATAAATCTTGTAATTTTACCTGAGACTTTCAATCTTTTGTGCCCAAACTGTTGGTGTGAAGTTAATACAATTGTGTGGGACTCTTGGTATGAATAACAGTTGATGTAACTTGTCTCTCTGAACTAGGATATCAGTGGCAAATGGTCCCAAGTTGTGAACTTGAAGAAAGATGGTGTATTAGTTACTTGTCTGTTGCTGTGATAGAAACACTGACCAAAGCAACTTATAGAAGGAAGAATTTGTTTAGCTTATGGTTCAGAGGGGGCACGAGTCCATCATGTTGGGGAGGCATGGTTGCAGAGGTGACTGGAGGAGGAGCAGAAACTAAGCTCTCACATCTTCAAGCAGGCACAGGAGGCAAAAGAGCAACTTGAGATCCAGCAAGGCTCAAGAACTCTTTAAGCCCAACCCCAGTGACATGTTTCCTCCAGCACAGTCATACCTTTTAAGACCTCCCAAAACAGTGCGACCAACTGGGGACAGAAATGTCCAAATACTTGGAGCCTATGGGGGACATTCCGATTCAAACCACCACAGATGGATATGTGCAGAGGCTGATGACCATGAGCAAGTGTGGGGGACTGAACAGACATGATAGTTTTCCATTGTGACCAAATAGAACTCAGCCAAACCAATTTGGAATTATACATATGTATTTATTCTGTTGCATAGTAATTAGACATAAGTATCCTACAGTTAATAAACATTACTGAAATGTTATTTTGACACAGCTAAAGCAATTTATTTTTCTTATTTTGACAGTTTTCAAATCCTTGAAAATTACAACTGACTTTTCGCAAGTCCAAGTAGACCACATCCTGTGTGACTGCCTCACAGTCACAGGGCAGAGGGGAAATCCAAAGCCTTGCTCACTCTCACGTCTCACCATCCTTACTCCAAGGGGATGTTAAAGGCTGGGGCTCATGTTTGAACCATGTGCTCTCATTCTTTAAGCCTTTTCACACATGGGCTCACACACAGAGGCCTGGGATAACTACTTCTGACAAGTGTCCTGGGTGTTGTGAACTTGAGCTATAGAAACCTGAGACTGTGGAGGGGGAGGAGTTGACCTTCAGCACAGCAGCACAGAAAGACTGGAGCACAGAGAATGGAAAGAGGATAATACCCACGAGGTTAGAGAGGACCAAAGGGCCTGTAGTGTAAAGAGCCTTGTCGCTGCTGCCCGAAACTTGGGTCTTGTGTTTGTGCAGTAAAAAACTGCTGAGGTTATAAATGGGGAAGTGACACGACCAGTTTAAGTCTTTGAAAGATCACTTTGATGCTGTGTGAAATAGGTTTAGGAAGAGTTTGCCTAAGAGATGATGTGGCTAGGAACAGGTGCCAAGATAAATATTTGGTTTAGATAGTTTTCAGGTAATACTGAAGCTTTCATTGCTAGACTAGATGTGGCAATAGAGGCAGCAAAAAAAAACGGAAAAAAAAAAAAAAAAAAAAAAAAAAAAAAAAAAGATCATTGATGATGGCTCCTAACTTTGAGGTCTGAGCAGTGGGGTAGAAGGTGGCACTGTGTACAGAGATGGGAAAATGAGGAAAGGCAGCTTATGTGGGGTAAGAGGAGGAGGAGAAGGGAGTCCCTCAGTCTGTCTTGTCCATGGCAAGTTCAAGGCCTGTTAGACACCCAAGCAGACACAGCACATAGGCTATTGGCACTCTATGGAGAGTTCAAGGCTGGAGATGACCATTTAGCAGTCATGGGGCACGTGGAAAGTTTCTGAAACCATGAAGATGTCAGTAGAGAAGAGATCAAGGCTGAGACCCAAGTCCTCCTTATGGTACAAAATCTTAATCACTATGCCAAGGAAAGCTTTAGGACATCCCTCTGAGGTGCCTTATTTGATAAATGTGTTAAGTGCCTTGCTAGAATGTGAAAATACACCAATACAGAAAGCACAAATACCTGTTATCATGGAGCCTTCATTCTACTGTGGGAAAAGGGTGAATACAAAACAATAAATACGTCTGGCGGTAAGAAATGCTGTCAAGAGAAATAAAGCAGGCGATAGGAGTAGAGCATGCTGGGCAGAAGAGCATAGTGTTACTGTCTCTAATAATGTGATCAAAGAGGGGCTCACTGTTGGGGTTTCATTTGGTAGAAACATGAAGGAATGAAGGAAGCAGACATTCAGGTATCCAGGGAAAGCATATTCCAGGGAGACTACAGCAAATGTGAGACCTGCAGGCAGAGAGTATCTGGCATGCTTGAAGATGTGCAAAGGGACCAGTGTGCCTGAAGCAGACCAGGCAAGGAAGAGAGTGCAGAGCATAAGATGAGAACAGCAAGGGCTAATTATCAGTGATGTGCTTTCTCGGGGTCAGGAACTAGCCTTTCGAAGCCCATCAGCTATCTACTGCTGCATAGCAAGTGTACCTCCAAATTTAGAAAACATTTCCGATCTCTGGTTTTTTGGGGGACAGTGGCGGGTGGGGGATAAGGGATTAGACAGGAGCATGTCTGTGGCCAATAGGCAGCCTAGCTATGTGTTTCTATTTCAAGATCTCTCATAAGGTTATAGTCATCTGAGGCTAGACTGAGGCCAGGTTTGCTTCTTCTCATTAGCATGGCTCTCAACTGAAGGCCCCAGTTTCCTGCTTACTAACTTCTCCATAGACCGAGTGTCCTTAGGATGTAGCATGGCCCAGTCTACCAAGAATGACTGTAATGGCTTCTGAGTCTTCTTTGATGCCACACACCTTCTCTTTTGCCACTTTTATTTGAACTCTACTCATTTTTATTTATATCAAGGAATCCTTAGATGTTTTCTTATACTACCTAAGAGACAGGTTAAATAATCTCTGTGCAGGAAAAAAGATAGCCCAACGTCTTAGGATCTACAGAGACTTGGGAAGATTGTTAAACTCTTAGCCAGCATTTCCAGATCCTAGCTGGAATCTGTCACTATCACCAACATTGATTTAGATGACACTTGGAAATAGGCAGCTTTGCTTCTGAGATCCACTGTGCTTTTTCTCTGCATGGCAGATTCCCATTAGTCGTTTTTGTTGAGGCCTAGCTGCCAGACATGCCCGTGAGAAAGAAAAAGGTAGTCGTTTTCACCTTGGTGTATGTGGAAATCATTACATTTCCAGTGGGTATTTGAATTTTAAACCTGTGATAGCTGATGGGGCTGGAGAGATGCTCAGTGGTTAAGAACACTGATTGTTCTTGCAGAAGACCTGGGTTTGAATCCCAGCACCCACATGGCAGCTAACAACTGTCTGTAACTCCAGTTCCAGGGGATCCGACGACCTCTTCTGTCCTCCGCAGCCATTGCACGACATGGGTGCACTTATCTACATGTAGGCAATACATGCACACACATAAAATAAAAATAATAAATAAATTTTTTAAAAACCTGTGATAGTTGAACAGATGGCTTATATCCTCCTCTGACAGGAATTTTATTGAGAGGAATTAATTGGAAGATGCAGAACTGTTTTAAACATAGAGATGACTAGTTTGTTGACCTGTGAAATGCCCTGTAATCTGTGGAGTTGTAGGCCTCTGTATGGTGAAATGGACCACGAGTACCTTTACTTTGCTGTGTTCTAAGCATACACAGAAACTTTATTGTAGCAGTTCAACCATAGATAGAGCTTTCAGTAGCTTTTATTACTGCCTTCACTGCCTGGGGCTGGTGTTTGCTGGGTAAAACAATTTAAGGGAAGGAGAAAAATATCTTTTCTCGTGACTCTGCATTCTCAGGACTCCAAATAATAACTCGTCTCTAATTTTCATAGAATTATTTTTGTTCCTTGTCTGTATAAAATTGCCTGTTTTCTTGGGAGGCAGAGGCAGGCAGATCTCTGAGTTCAAGGCCAGCCTGGTCTACATAGTAAGTTCCAGGCCAGCTGGGGCTACAGAGAGACCCTGTCTCAAAAAAGACCAAAAAAAAATTGCCTGCTTTATCTCTCATTTAAATTAAGGATGGGTAACATATTAATTTTTTATCATTTAGTTTTGGTATCATTGAAACTAAGAATTATTTGGAGCAGGTTCAGATGTGCCTTTAGCTATGGAGATTAAATTATTATTATTTGAGAAAGGGTCTTACTATGTAGTACTAGCTGGCCTGGAACTCAATATAGGGACCAGACTGGCCTCAGACTCAAAGAGAGCTGGCTGCCTCTGCCTCCTGAGTACTAGGATTAAAGGTGTGTACCACCATACCCAACTGGAGCTTAAATTTTAAGAACCCCTCCGGAGATTAATGCATAATGGAATAATTGGGATATCTTTTGAAGTACTTGCTTATTTATTTATTATAATATGTAAGACTAAAAATGCTTTTCTGATATGTTTACATTTTCAATTTGATGTGACTAGGAATATGATTTCTTTTTAACCAGTGAATTTTTTTTTGATATAACTAATCTCAAAATGCCTTTTCAGGAGCCAAATTTAGAAAGTATGTTGGCCATTCTGCACATGTCACAAACGTTCGCTGGTCCCATGACTTCCAGTGGGTGTTAAGCACAGGAGGAGCTGACCATTCCGTTTTTCAGTGGAGGTTTATTCCGGAAGGTGTCAGTGACAGCATACTGGAAACCACACCCCAGGGTAAAACTGGTCATAACTTTTCAATGTCTCTTTTTCTATAAACACTTCAAGGAATGTTCTAATATCTATTCTGGAGCTAAACAGCTAATGCAGTTTTGAAAAATCTATTCATATAATAAATTTTAAGAATTAAAACTTCAGAGATCAATATAGATTAGTTAAATAATTGTCTTTGAAGAATTTTGCTTATACCAAATGCAGGCTGAAGATTTAAGGTTTAAAATAGAACCTTTGAAGATAACATGTATTTCTGCCTCTTAGGAAGACCAAAGCAGACAGTGGGCCTGCTCCATCAGCATGTGAAGTGACAGGGCAACTTTAGGAATACAAGTTACTTCCAGAAAGGAGTGTGGTGGTGCATGCTTTTAATCCCAGCACTTGGGAGGCAGAGGCAGGCAGATCTTTATGAGATTGAGGCCAGTCTGGTCTATATAGTGAGTTCCAGGCCAAGTGGGGCTACAGGGAGACCCTGTCTCAAAAAACAAAAACAGAAAGGAATTCAGAAAATGGTTCACAGTGGGAGGCCAGGTGATCCAATTCAATGGGTAGAATCATTGAGATGTCAGTAGAAATAAGTAGGTCATAAAGTGAACAGTAATTTGAGTAGACATGTTTCATGAGATGATCTGTAGTGGTCTTGACCATAGCAATTTCCAGTGTTTGGTGGGCTTGTTGAAAAGCTGAGGGTTGGCCAGGGAGGAAGAAACTACTTGTAATATTCTTCTGCTATTTAGTATCAGCATTTTTTCTTGCTTCTTGTGGGTTACATTTCTGCAGAAGGTGGCACAGATTCCTACAGTGAAGAATCTGACTCAGATTTGTCTGATGTTCCTGAACTGGACTCTGATATCGAGCAAGAAACTCAAATCAATTACGATCGTCAGGTCAGTATAGATAGAACAAGAGCCTGGATCCCATTGGATTTGAACATTGCCTTGAAAATAGCTGATACTTACACAGAAGGTTAACAACAAAACTTCTACCAGATCACTAAAGAAAATTAAACCGTAGATGGTAGTTTCAGTTTCCAAACTGAACCCTGAACTTTTGGGGTTTTTGATGTAAAGTTTAAAAATATATATACTTGCAGCTGGGTGTGGTGGCACACACCTTTAATCCCAGCACTCCGGAGCAGTGGCAGGTGGATCTCTGTGAGATCAAGGCCAGCCTGGTCTACATAAGGAGTTCCAGGCCACCTGGGAGACCCTGTCTCAAAAAGACAAATATACATATATACATATATATATACATACACACTTGCATAATTTCTATTTTTGCAAAAATATGTGTGTAACATACACAGTTGTTAATTATTTCAGAAAATCATAAAAGTTTGTATTTAGAATGGGTACCTCCCAGGAGTGGTAGTCTACATGGGAATGTTACCTTCATTTCTCTCTCAACTCAAGGCAGCCTTTATCTGTTTATTTAAAGTAAGCCCAATTACAATGTGCATTCTCTCTCCAGTCAGAACTCACTTCTAGTATAAAAGTTTGTTAATTTGATCCTTTTTTTCCTGAAGTTAGCATCTTATTTTAACAATTGTTAGGAACTATGAAACCATTGCTCCAGAAGACTCCAGATACACACCACTTTGCCAGGCGGTAACCATAAATGTTCCATTTCTTCCCTGTCCTTTTTACAGTTGACATGTGTATGTAGGTGTGTGAAACAGGATCTGTACATGAATGTGGAGTGAATAAGACATCAGATCCCAGATACGTCAGCTGTCAGTACTGTCCAGGGAGATGTATCAGATAGACCTATGGCAGCTTCCACACACTTTGCGTGCCACATTTAAACCCTGAGGGTTAAGTAACTTGCCTCTTCCATGTGGTTGCCATGTTAAGATAAGAATGCTGATCTAGTCTTCTCTCCACATTCTTCTTGGTTTGACTCCATGTAAGCACCAAATTACAGCTTTTGAGGTCATTGTATATTTTTTTCTTTATATAGTCATTACTTACTGATTCAGTGTTTAGAAAATTAGATTAGTACATTGGTAGTACAGCTTGCAGTTTAGGTCAGCATCATGTTAGATCAGCTTGACTGTGTATTGACAAGTGTATTATGCTGCACTAAAAAGGATTTGGAAGGAAACCATTACTGTGAGAATATTATACATATACTAAACAACATACCCAAGGGAAGTGAAACTTAAGCAAAATGGACTTAAGATTTAGGTGGGAATGCCATTTTGTTTAATTGGAAGACTTCTGTTTAATGATGCTAGGAAACAATGAAAAGGCATGATCACACTGAAATCCATGGGCAGCATTGAAATCCATGTCTTGGATGGTCAGTATTAAAATCCTTGCCCCAGATAGGCAGCATTAAAATCCATGTCCTGAATGGGCAGTATTGAAATCCATGCCCAAGACTTGCATATTCTCCATGATGTCACCTTTTAGTGCTTCCATACATACTGATTTACATTTGCAACATTTCCAAGTTATTCCTGAATAAGGATTTTTTTTAATTATTTAATAACCACATGATTAGAAGCATTTCATTACAGCGTTAACATATTCAATAACAATTTCCAGAGCAAAGATGCTTCTCTTTCAAAATTAGCTGTAAATTTTGAGGTTCACAGTTAAATTAATACAGTTATACAATATTGAACTCAGTATAACCCTTATAAGACATAAAATTGAATGAGGTTTTAACTTTTTTTTTAAATTACAACATAGAATAAGTAGATTTAATAAATGTTTATAGCATATTTCATCCAACAGCTGTGGAATATACATTCTTTTCAGCAGTCCAGGTAACTTTTTCTAAAATAAATCATATTTTTTTTATTCTTATTCTTTTATGAAGTTAGTTAAAAATTAATGAACAAGAAATTAAAGAGACTGCGCTGCAATTAAGTTAGAATATTCTAACTGGAAAACAATTACTGTGAAACTATTTACATTCTCATAGAATTATAAACATTTCTCAAGGAATACTTTACAGCACAACTTTTTTTTTTTCATACAGAAGAATTCATTCCAAAGCAATTGACATTGAGACGTTTTCACATGCATTTCTAATCTCTATATGCATGACTATCACTGGTCATAGTCGCCCACCTTCTGAGCTCCTCGGCATCTGAGCATGAATACAAACTCGTCAGATAGACAGACTTCCTCTCCCACTAGAGGCTCCATACTCTGCCATCTCTGTCACTGTCCACTGTGTTGTCAGCACCCTCATCCATTCCCCCCTGTCTGCCCTTCTGGTAAATCTAGTCAGCCAGAGGTCCCTGTTCCAGGAGGGTCAGCTGTTCCTCATCTACGGCAATCCACTGTCAGTATTCCTTTGGATAGAATTGGGGTCTGCTGTTCATTTTTCCTGTAGTATGTTGGCTTACTGTCTGGAAGAGCCTTTATCTATCCTAGCCAACAACTCGACTGAAGGTATCACCTGTCTGGCTTTGCTGTTTGTCGAGTAACTTTTAGTTATGTATATGTATGCTCTTATGATATTATGTTGGCCCCTTTAATCTTTGGTTATACTTCCCTTTTGGGTGTTTAAGGACATACAATTGGACCAGATAAACTGATTTGTTTTTACTCTTGAGGTCGTTAGAGGATTTGTTCCTCAGGGGTCCCATGGGGTTGGGAGGAGCCCCTGGCTCCTTTCTTTTTCCATACATACTGATTTACATTTGCAACATTTCCAAGTTATTCCTGAATAAGGATTTTTATTCTGTTCTATAGATAAGAAATTGAGGCCCATAGGTGTGTGTATTAGTCACTTTTCTGTTGCTGTGATAGAAACACTGACCTAAGCAATTTATAGAAGGAAGAGTTTATTTGAGCTTACAGTTCCAGGGGAATTACAGTCTGTCATGGCAGGGAGGCATGGTGGCTGGGGGTCGCTGGAGCAGGAGCAGCAGAAGCTAAGTTCTCACGTCATCACATAGGCACAGGAAGAAAGAGAGCAACTGGAGATCTGGCAAGGCTTAAGAACTCTCTAAGCCCACCCCCAGTGATGTGTTTCCTCCAAGATAGCCACACCTTCTAAAACCTCCCAAAACAGCACCATCATCTGGGGATAAAATGTCCAAACACTTGGAGCCTATTGGGAACTTTTCATTCAAACCACCATAATGTGATAACTGATCATCTCAGAAGTAGAAATAACCCTAGAATTCAGTGCTCTAAAGTAAATAGTTGATGACTTCCTCAAAACCCTCATGAGTTCAGATGAATAGTCATTATACCTAAAAGTTAGTTCATTATGGGGGCTGGAGAGATGGCTCAGCAGTTAAGAACACTAGCTGTTCTTGTAGAGGACCCAGGTTCAATTCCCAGTACACACATGGCACTGACAACTGTCTGTAACTCCAGCTCCAGGGAATCCAATGCACTCTTCTAACCTTCTCAGGCATTATATAACACAGGTGCACTTACATGCATGCACTCATATACATAAAGAAAGCTCATTATATCAAAAATAAAACAGTAATCTTCTGACTTTTTTAAATGGCTATGGTCAAAAGAAATTATTATATTTCATGATATTTTTAGCAATAGTTGGTCAAATAAAAAATTTCCTTCCTGAAGACAAGAAATTACTAATGTATTATATTGTTTTTACTGTGTTAAACTGACATTTGGAGGTGGGAATTGGTTTAGACCTGGTCTCCCTGTAATCCCAAATGGAACTCACTATGTAGACCAGGCTGGTCTTGATCTCACAGAGATCCATCTGCCTCTGCCTCTCAAGTGCTGTGATTAAAAGCATGTGCTACCATGCCCAGCTCAAACTGACAATTTTTGATAGAACATAAAAGCATGGTAAATAACAGGTTTTATTTTTATGTATATTTAAACTGTAGAAAATGCTCTTTCTTCAGCAAACCTTATGTCTTACATTAGACCAACAGAATAAGCTGTGCTCTGTATTTCAGAGTCAGAGCTGTCAAAACCATGAGGCCAGGAAAGGAAGAAAACTCCAAAGAACAATTTTAGGAAAAAATAATGACTCTTGAAATCCCCATTGTACAAATGTCAGAAGCATCAAGAGATTTCTTGTCTTACAGAAATTAAATATAGTCAAGTAATAAATCTGTTTTCTTTCTTATTTACTACTGTATCAACTTTATTTTCCGGATATACTTACCTAAGAAAGTAAATAACAGAGAGATGGCTCGGTGGTTAAGAGCAGTGACTGTTCTTGCAGAGGACCTGGGTTTGAATCCCAGCACCCACATGGCAGCTAACAGTCATCTGTAACTCCAGTTCCAGAGCATCTGATGCCCTCTCTGTCCTCCACAAGCACTACATGACATAGGTGCACTTACACAAGTGTAGGCAGAACACTCATACACATAAAGTAAAAAAAAAAAAAAAAAAGTAAATAAAAACCTCATAAGAAAGTAATAAATCAAGGGGAGAAAGGAAATTATCTTAAATCTCATGCATTTGAAAAATATTTCATGTCAGTTCGGTTCGTTAAGGAAAAGTGCTATCGATCCCATGTTGCATAAACATTATATTGAAGCAATTGACAATTTTCTGACAATGCCAAGTGTGGTGGTTTGAATGAAAATGTCCCCCATAGGCTCCAAGTATTTGGACATTTTGTCCCCAGTTGGTGGCGCTGTTTTGGGAGGTCTTAGAAGGTGTGGCTATCCTGGAGGAAGCACATCACTGGGGGTGGGCTTAGAGAGTTCTTAAGCCTTCCTAGATCTCTGGTCAGTCTCTCTTGCTTCTTGTGCCTGTGTGATGATGTGAGAACTTAGCTTCTGCTGCTCCTGCTCCAGCCACCTCCAGCCACCATGACTCCCTGTCATGATGAACTGTAATTCCCCTGGAACTGTAAGTTCAAATAAACTCTTCCTTCTATAAATTGCTTGGGTCAGTGTTTCTATCACAGTAAGAGAAAAGTGACTAATACACCAAGATACTAACTCGTGTTTGAAGCCTGAAAAAGGATGATTAGCTAAATATTTTTGTTGTGCTCGAAGGTTTACAAAGAAGATCTACCTCAGCTAAAGCAACAAAGTAAAGAGAAAACCCATGCAGTGCCCTTCCTCAAGCGGGACAAGGCTCCTGAGGACAGCTTGAAACTCCAGTTCATTCACGGGTAGGTGGCCCATCCCAGGGACCCTTGCTTCCTTCCTGTCTCTGCCAAGTCTGTCAGTCTCACTGTCAGGCTAAGAAGTCCTTCTTCTAAATGCTCTTCTCCCATCCCTCTGGCTGACATCTTCACTGACTGTCTAGCTTTTGCAGTCCGTGTGCTGTGAACTGGGGGCCTGGTGTTCTTCATGTGGTCCCCTACGGCAGCCACCACTGATGGTCACCATCTGTGTCCTCTGTTCCCAGGCTCTGGTTTCCCAGCCCTCTGTTCTGTTTGCTAGATCCACCCTAGGACAATGTTTACTTCAGACAAGATACAATCAAGATAATTTTGAATTTTGTAAAATTACATATATATTTCAAATTGACACCTAAGTATTTTCAATGTCAGTTTAAATGGTTGAGAAAAATATAAATATATCTGGTGCATTTTAAATACCTCAGCTATTTAGATGTATTCATTAGAACCTAAATGCCTTGTTTCATTCCTATTGTTATCAACTTAAAAATACAATAATAATTATATCATGGGACTATTTCATTACTCATGTTTTTATGTAAGCTTATGTCTATTCTAATTCTCCCATAAAATTTTATCTTTGGGGCTGGAGAGATGACTCAGTGGTTAAGAGCATTGGCTGCTCTTTCTTGTAGAGGACCGGGGTTTGAATCCCAGCACACACATGGAGGCTAACACTTGTCCACAACTCCAGTTCCAGGGACTCCAATGCCCTCTTCTGATCTCTGCAGGCATTACACAGCATGGGTGCACTTACACACATGTAGGCAATACACTCATGCACATAAAATAAAAATAAAATATTAAAAAAAAATAAGTTTGCACACCTTTAATCCCAGCACTTGGGAGGCAGAGGCAGGTGGATCTCTGTGAGTTCGAGGCCAGCCTGGTCTACATAGTGAGTTCCAGGACAGCTGGGGCTACAGGGAGACCCTGTCTCAAAAAGACAAAAAAAAAAAAATTCATGTTTTTAAGGGCTGGAGAGATGGCTCAGCGGTTAAGAACACTGGCTGTTCTTGCAGAAGACTTGGGTTTGAATCCCAGCACCCACATGGCAGCTAACAGCTGTCCGTAACTCTGGTTCCAGGGGATCCAACAGCCTCTTCTGTCCTCTGTGGGCATTACACGACATGGGTGCACTTACCTACATGCAGGCAATACACACATACACATAAAATAAAAATAATAAGGTATTTTTTAAAAATTTCATGTTTTTATTTAAAAAAAAAAGAAGCCTGAAATTCAGTTCAATTTAAATTTTATTTCCTGTAACTTTGGGCTTTGTCTAATATAGTATCCACTAGTGATGCTGGATGACTGAGCACTAGAGGGCCAGTGAGCTGGCCCAGCAGTAAAGAAAGATGCTTGCCTCCAAGCCTGATAACCTGAGTTTAATCTCGATCTTCAATACCTGCGTGGTAGAAAGAGAAAACTGACTCCTACAAGTTGTCCTCTGACCTCCGTGCACACACATACACACAAAGAAGTAAAATGTAATAAAATACTTCTAAAGTAACATGGCTAGTCTGAAATGAGACGTGTAGAGTGTGTAAAATAAACTTCAGTTTTAAAGACATAGCAGAAAAAAAGATGAAATCTCAATGGTTGTCTTCTTCAGTCACTCTCCACATTCTTTTTTGGAGACAGAGTCTCTCACTGAACCTGGGGCTCATTCATTGGCTAGACTGTCTGGACAGCAAGCTCCAGAACCCCATTGCTGGGGTTACAGGGGCATGCCTTAAGAGGAGCACTGAGCACCGTCACACATAGCTTTTTACCTGGGTGCTAGGAATCTGAACTAAGGGGCTCATGCTCGAGCAGCAAGCACTTGACTGACTTAGCCTTCTGCCCAGCCCACAAGGTGGGTTAAAGTTCAGGTATCTCCATTTATATAGTTTACTGCTAGCATGTAGTAGAGCTTAGCAGGGAGTCTATTCCCACTTTTCCTTTATATATATATAAGCATTTAATTTGCTCTCATAAATAGGTAAGAACAGAATTCCAATGTTTTTCAGTTTCCTAAACTCACCCTGCATCATAGGCTTTATTCAATAAAGTCTCTGTTAAGCAAGCAGCTAGAGATCACTTGATTTACAAAAGGATTTATTAGCCATTAAGAGTTATTCACTTGTATTTGTTCTTAATTCTGTGTATATGTGTGTCTGAGTTTGAGTATGTGCATGTGAGTACAGGTGCTGGTGGAGGCCAGAAGTATCATACGCCCCTGCAGCTGGAGTTATGGATGGTTGCAGATGGTTGTGAACTGATCTTGGGTCCTCTGCAAGAGCAGGACCATTGAGCCACTCACTGAGCCTTCTCCCCAGCCCTCACTTGTATTTTGAATTGTTTTGTTTTGTCACCCTGAAGGTGCCATGCCTCAAAGTAATAAACCAGATGGAAGAGATGGGGAAGGCAAGCCTAAGCCTCATCCCAGGGCTGTCTAAAGGAGGATTGATTTTATTTATGTGTTTGTTTACTGTTTATTTGTTTATTCATTTGGCATTTTGAGACAGGATCTTGTATTGCCCAGGCTAGCCTGGAACTTGCTATATATCTGAGGATGACCTTGAACTCATCTTCCTTGCCTCCACCTCCCGAGTGCTGGGTTGCACTGCCACTCCCTGAATAACTGCTTTTTAACAAAGATTATAGACTGTAGTTGAGGGTCTGAAAACAGATTCTGTGAAAATAGCCAGTACCCATGTGCCACTACTTGCTTGAGTTCATTACAACATACATGCTTTGCGTCTGACAACTCCTGCTCTTTTCATTTGCTGTTCCTTCAACCGCTATGTTTCTTGGACCTGTGCTTCAGTTATAGAGGCTACGACTGTAGGAACAACCTGTTCTACACACAAGCTGGAGAAGTGGTGTACCACATTGCTGCAGTTGCTGTTGTGTACAACAGGCAACAACACACCCAGAGGCTGTACCTGGGGCACGATGATGACATTCTCAGCCTGACCATCCATCCAGTGAAAGACTACGTGGCCACTGGGCAGGTGAGTGTCTCTCCCCTATGACCAGAGCTTAGCAAAAGAGAGGGGATATTTCATTTTGAATCCAGTTTACCTAGAACTAAAAAAAAAATATATAGTTGGTAGAAATAAATATGAGGCAGAAAGCTGAAGATTCTGAGAACAATGGATCATTCTATAATGGTGGGAGAATCAGCCAATTTGAGTTTGAGGGAGTCTCTTTTATATATATTATATATTTTTTATGAACATTTTTATATATTTGCTCATAATGTATATTTAAATTTTAGAACATGCTATATTTTTATTGTAACATCTAGGTTACGTCATTTTTGTAAAATTTAAAACTATGAGAATTTGGGGTCATTTAGTTTAGCTTGGAAAAAAACTAAATTTTACATGAATAGTTTGCGTGCATGTGGAGGTTGACATTGGGTGTCTTCCTTAATCTCTCTCCATCTTATTTTTTGAAACAAGGTCTCTGACTGAACCTGGAGCTCACGATTTGACTAGACTGACTAACCACAAGCCCAGATACCCTCCTGTTCCCACCTACCCAGTGCTTACAGGCTCACACTGCTGTGCCTGAATCTTTTTTTTTTTTTTTAAAGTATGGGTGCTAGGAATCAAACCCAAGTCCTCAAGCTACACAGCAAGCAGTTGACCGACTGAGCTGTCTCCCCAGCCCAGTAGTTTTTGAAGTGCCTAAACTTTGAATCGAGTCTGTAATTGAAAAGTTGCCCCAAATCAAGACCCTCTATTTGTCTGTTCATTTTGGAATAGAGAAGGGAGAACAGAAACACCAATTTAGTAAAAAAAAGTTTCAATTAAATTCATTTTTGAATCTATATTTTGAATTCATATTTTACTGGGAAAATGGTAAATTCACCAAAGAATTTTCAATTTCTGCTTTCTCAAATATGTGTATTTCTTTTTTTTTTTTTGGTTTTTATCACAGATTTTTAAAAAAGTTTTATGTGTATGGGTTTTTTATTTGCATGTCTGTAAGTGCACCATGTTCATGCAGTGCCCTCAGAGACCAGAAGAGGGCACCAGAGACCCTCGAACTGGAGTTACAAATTGTTGTTAGCCACCATGTTGGTGCTGGGAACCAAACCCTGGTCCTCCACAAGAGCAGCCAGTGCTCTTAACTGCTGATGTATTTCTCCAGCCCCTATCACAAATTGTTAGATGCAGATAATACTTCACCTAATATTTAATGTTTGAACTGCAACTTTCAAGAAAAATCTTCTGTTACCATGTCTAACTCGAGACAGTTAAACCCTGAGTGTTTCTGAGTTCTTGACCAATATAGTAGAAACTTTTGAGTAAGGTTCATACCCTGGGGTTCATGAGATATGAGAATGAAATTGAGAGCATGCTGGGAATCCAGCCCACAGGAATGGGCATTTGGGGGGAAGATCCATAGCTTTTCTACTGCTTGTAAAAGGATAGCAGTCCTCCAAAGGGCCACTGGTTTAGATACAGATTTGCTGCCCATCCAGGTGCAGATTATAGACCATCTATTCTGAGTTATCGGGCAGTAGTAAATTACACAAGCACTTGATTGTTACTTTGCCTTTTCACTTACACTTACTTTTATTGTCCATCTTATAAACAGATTATACTAGGCTTATGAGTATCTAACAATTTTCTTTTAAAAACAAAAGCAGAGTTGGTTCTTTGCATGTAACTCTGAGGAGATGCAGCACTCAGTAATTGATAGGAGGTAAACAGTACACCAGGAGCCACTGCTGGAGCACAGGCAGAGATGGTGGTGGCAGTGGTGGGGACCGGACTTCCACAGAACAGGGTAGGAGCTGCCTGTATTCTACTTGAGTATACCTGTAGCTTTACCTCCAATTTTCTCTTTTCACTGAACAGAGGTTTTGCCCTACATATTATAAGTGAGGAAAACAACTTTACTATTACAATGATCTCTATTATTAAAATTGATAGGATAGAAGCTTGTGTCCCTTCAGAATGAATCGACCTCGACTACAGATAGTCAAGACGTGTAATTTTAATTTCTTAGGGACAGGAGCGGATCCAGGCCTTCCAGCAGTGTGTGAAATAGTTGAGGGTGGGTAGAAATGTGCCGTGGACAGGGCCATGACAATATACGGGTGATTTCCTTAACTAAGAAGTGGAATATTGGTAGCATTTAGAAGGCAAGAGAGGGAAAGGTAAAAGCTAACTAACAAGAAGACAGCACAATGGACACTTAAGGCAGGGTCTTCAAAGTCCCTTCACAGAGAGCTGTGTGCCCAGCCAGGCTCTGCTCAAACTCCACTCTGTGCTGTGGCAAGCCTCCTAGATGCTTCAAGCTTGTTTCCGCATCTGGAAAATGCTGGGCTGAACTGGATTATTTCCACTAGTCCATAGTGTGTATGGCTTAATTTCTGAGCAGTGCTGAATCCCAAGGAACCAAAGCATTCCCATTATCATTAAGAAATAGTAACACTCATCCTGTGACTCCAGGTTGGACGAGATGCTGCTATTCATGTGTGGGATACACAAACCCTAAAATGTTTGTCGCTATTGAAAGGACAACATCAGAGAGGCGTATGTGCTCTCGATTTTTCAGGTAAGCTCCAAATTTCCACTAATGGCATGTAAGATGGGCCAATAGCTATATTTTTTTAAAAACATGTTTTACTTGGTTGAATTCTGTTTGCATGTCACCTATGCAGTCTGAGGCTGGAAGCCATGCTGAACACCTCACTAGGTGGCCTTTTTGTGGAAGAATGTGGCCTTTTGATTTCATATCCTTTCCTTGTCCTCTTAAGTTCCTCTCCTGAGTCATCACTCAGAGCTCACACTAAGTTCCTCATCTGCTTGAGTGATTTTAAATCAAGAAGGTTACTGTTGAAAGTCTTGGCTACAAACATCTGGCAAGTGACTAAGAATATCAGTTTTAAGCCAGGCATGATGGTTTATATCTGTAACTATAGCTCCTGTGAGGCTGAGGCAGGGTAGGATAGAATGATGAGTTAGAGTGAGTTCCAGGCTAGCCTGGGATACAGCATGTCTCAAAAGAGAAAAAAAGATCAATTTCACAATTTCATCTCCAAATAAGCACATTGCTTCTCACTTAAAATATAAAGAGCTAGAGGAAGAGCTACAAATCTGAGAAGGGCCACTTCATGAAACTGGTGCTTTCACATTATAAAAGAAGACCTGAAATTTTCCCTTTCCTGAATTTGTGGACACAGTGCTATAAAAATACTGATTGATGAATACCATTGTCTTTAGAGTAAGTTTTTCTGGAAGCTAGGTTATAGAAGATGCTACTGCCTAGAACGTTGGAATCATTTGAGTTGTAAAAAGTAGGTCAATAGAAAAAAGACCCTGACCTTTCTGCATGAGTTTGATTCTATAATTTCCCTTTTCTAAAGAGCATTCAGGTGTTCAATATGCCCCAAAATAGTAACTAAATTACAAGACTCCTCAATCTTCCCACTGTCCCTCCCTCTCTACTCCCCTTGTTCAAACCTTCAGTCACTCTTACCCATGCTGTTGTCCTGCTCCTGGGGGTGTAGCTCAGTGAGAGAGCACTTGCCTAGCATGTGCAAGGCCCTGAGTTTGATCCTCAGTACTACAAATAAATAGATAAAATGAAAGATAAATGAGAGAGGAGGAGAGGGGAGTGGGGAGGAGAGGGAGAGAATGAACGGACATGCATGAGACATCTAGATTGCTGAACTTTTTAAAGAGGAGAAAGTGTGGTAAGGAAATAAAATCCCTACTTCCTTAGTCCATCCTACCACTTCTGGAGTCTTCTGGAAGCACAGTTACCATTGCCACTATGGACTCCCCTTGGTTGGATGACTCAGGGATCCGGATGGAAATTGATGCCTTCCCTCATCTGCCTTCAACTTTCCTTTGCAGCATTTTCACCCACTAGCCTATTCGTGCCTCTTTGCTTTTCTCTGACTGTAGAGCCTGCGTGCTCTTCTGTTGTGTTCTGTTTATGATTTTTGCCAGACTGTTCCCACATGTCAGTTCCAGCCTACCATCCTTAAGGCATCCACCAGGCAGAGATAACCTGTCCCTTCTTCTCCATCTCTTAGTTCATTGGTGTCAGTGCTTTCGTGGAGCCTGTCAGGGGCCATGTGGTACTGTCATTTGGGCCAACACCTCCTGTGCCCTGTACATACAGTGAACTAATGGAGGCAGGAGCTCCACCATACGTGTTGTGCTGTGGACTTAGAATTTACTTTAAAAACAATGTCACGAATGAATGAACAAGTGAGGTGTTGCTTAATGAGCTTTGCCTTGCCTCTCATGTTACTACTAGAACTTCATATTGCAAACCTCATTCGGGCAAAAATTATCTGTATTTTCTTACCAATTGCAAAAAAGGGCAGCAATTTTTTTCTCTAACTTTCAGATTCTCACATACTGTAAACTACTACACAAATGAGTTGTCATATTATTAGTGAAAGTTTTCCACTACTTATCGTTATTGAATTAGTGAAAATAAGAATGAACAGTTTAGATGTGTACTGGTAGGCCTGTGAGGTGGGAGAAGGCCTGAGAACTGAGGGAGAGAACTGCTTAACATCACACCTGCAAGTTGAATGCTATGACAACACCTTCAGTGAACAGTGATTGCAAAGTCTTGGGCTTCCGCAAGTTTGATGGCATACAGTTTTAGAGTAAATGTGCCATGTGTCCTTGATAAAGCAGTAAAATCTAAAAGAAGCTATTATTTTTGTTCATATATAGTTTTTAAAAATATTTATTATT
>NW_008359442.1:2310856-2366243 GCF_000622305.1 Nannospalax galili | reverse complement strand
TTTATTTTATGTGTATGAGTGTATTGCCTGCATGTGTGTAAGTGCACCTGTGTCACTTAGTTCAAGCAACTTACCATCTTCTGGGCTTATTAGTTTTCAAGAAGAAAGAACAGAAGAGTGAGTTTAGGAGTCTTTCCATCAAGAGCCAGCCTTGTAGATCATTACAGGGTTGGGAAACCAGACACTCTAGTGTGGTTAATGCCACAATGTGGTGGTGTCTGAACAGGAAAAGGTCTAATTCTTAGTCATTTAAACCAAGAGTGAACCCAATCTGTTCTCAGAACTGTTCTGCTTTCTCTCAGAACTGCCCCTCCAATAAAGGCCATACTCTATTCATTTAAAATACTACATTCAACATGATACAGGAGAGGCATGAGAAACTTTGCATCCTCAAGGAAGAATTTGCCTTTTCTGGCTCTTACTGACCCAGAGCAACACAAAAAAACTGCAAACAGCTGTTACCAACTTCAGCCCAGATGCTGTTTGCAACATTTATTATGGGCAATTCTTTCTTTCCTCATTGGTGTTTTTGGCAATGATATTTTCACGACACACACACACCCTATTCTGGGTCAGGGGCAAGGAAGGGTCGTAAGGGAAAAAATAAAAAAACATAGTTTAAGATTAAAGCTAGGTGTTAGCTTTTGTAAAAGTTGATTATAAAATGAGCCCAAGGCCTACTTAGATTGTTTACATTGTAAGCAAGCTGATCTCAAAACATAAGATTAACTTTGGTTACAAGATTAGGTAAGGCAGGAGGCCTTCCCAGAAAAGTCATTCTCAGATGTGAAGCATTTCTGTGCATGAAGAGCATTTTAGTTTTAACAATACAGTCTCTATTTCCCAGCTAACAACACTAAGGAACAGCCCATTTATTCAGCAAATAGAGTATTTTTTGACTATGGAAAATTAGATTTTGTCTTTGAGGTTAAGTATAAAGTTGATACATTAGTGGTTAGAAAGGAATCTAGTTGATAGTTTTAGAATGCCCCAATATTAAGGAGTATTCAGGAAAACTTTCACCAAGGCCTATTAATGTATGACTCATCACCACAAATGGTTGCATACAGGTTGATCTCTGTGGTACCTACGGCAATGCTTGATGGAGCCGAGGACTCTTTGGTTTAATTTCTGTTCATAGTACAGTGTTATAATGTGTAACTTTAGACTTAGCCCCTGCTCCACTTTACCAGTGAAGAGCAAAGGTTAGGTTAGTGGTGTGGTTGAGGTGAAGATCAACAGTGGCAGGTCCTGAGCAAGAACTCAAGTCTCCTGGCTCTCAGTCTGGGGATGTCAGCTGGCAGGAGGTATGCTGGGAATTCTGTCTTTAGTTGTGTTTCTGTTCTTGCTTTCCACCAGTGCTGGACTCACCTGTTGTGAATCACATATTCTGAAATAGGAAGGGATAACTGCATCTTCTGTTTGGAAACTGACAGAAAAAATGTGTAGCTCAATTCAGCATCATAAGAGGGACTGTTCAGCCATGTAAACAGGGTCCCAACATAAAACCACCAGTTGTGGCCCCAAATGTGTGCCTCAGAACCCTCCGCAACTGCCTGTCTCTTACAGGTCAGCTCCTTGTGTGTGTATGGGGGCGGGGGATCTCATGAAGACCAGACAATGGTATTTTACATCTTAATAGAAAAGAAAGTTGTCCTGGAAATATAAAGCAGGTAAATGTGAAAACAAGACAAAAATAAGTAAATATACAAAGGGGATTAAATTAACCTATTTTGCCACTTTTCTAAAGGAAATAAATTTAAGACATTTTCTAATGAAAAAAATTTAAAACATAATCCACAAATAAAGATTACATTGATAAGGAATGAATTTATATTATCTCACTCAATTGAGCAGCTCTTTTTTATTTTATTGTGTGTGTGTGTGTGTGTGCAGATACGCTCATGCCAGGGTACATATGTGGAGGTCAGAGGACAATTTGTGGAAACCTGTTCTCTCCTTCAACTATGTGGGTCCCAGGGATTGAATTTAGGTTTTCAGGCTTAGTAGCAAGCAACTTTACCCATTGAGCCCTTGAGAAGCTCTTTTAATTCCTGAATTGATTATCACTTCTAGGGATGGGGAACCATTTTTGTTTTGGGATAGTGGTAATTAAAGTGCTTCCACATGCATAGAAAAAGTTAGACTAGAGAAAATTCAGCTTCATAAATATTTTCTGTCTTAAATGTCCAATCTACATTTTTAAACACCTTCATAGAATACTGATTTCTATAACAGCATAGCTAACACTCATTTCCATTATATTTAACTGAGAAAGCCTATATATTTTTAATGAATTCTGAATAGAAGGACCAACTTGTAACTGTCTGAATAAAAATTTTCTCTTTCTAATTTGCCCTTTACTGTTGACATTAACTTCCTTAGAATTATTTCTAGACTATGTTACAACCATCTATAATTAATAGAAAGATTTGAAAGGATGTTACCTAGACTATAAAAATATGGCAAAAAAAAAAAAACCCTACTAACTGGTCAGGAACAATAGACTTTCAAAGGTAAGGTCAAGACTCTGCAGGGAAAATAGAAACCAGGAAAAATAAAAAGGTCACCAATTATATTTCTAAATAGTGTGCTATGCAGAAATAACTTACATCTCCAGGACTCAAGAAATGTCTCCATCCCAAAACAAAGATGTCAAGACCCTTGGATTTATGCTGTTTCTCCCACTGTGCCCACAGTCAGGAGGCTTTTGTAGGGTAGAAGGCCTCATAACTGTGAGGGTGAGATGGCAGGCCTTCACAGAAATTTTAAAAAGAAGCCCCCAGAACTCCCCTTCAAAATCTGCTTACTCATAGGGCTTCAAAAGACATAAGATTTTAAAACTGTCATTTTAAAATGACTGTCATGTGTGGATGCTTGCATGCTGAGGTCATATTAATATGGGTAGGCAGCTTTCGGAAGACAACCTAGAATTTAAAAGTGCAGAAAGAAGACTGTGTGTATGCAGTGTTTTTGAAAGGAATGATACTTAAAGGTTTTTTTGTAGCTATATAATGTAGTGCGGTTCCTTTCCTTTCCCTTTATACTACCTATAGGCCATTCTGTCTTTATCTTCCCCATCAGTAGCACCAGCATTATCAGTATTTCCTGAAAACTAGCTCAGTGTGAGGATTACAAAGGAAACATGATACGATTGCTGTGAGTCTTAAAAGAGTTTATGATCTGCGAGAGAGAGAACACCACCAAAAGTAAAATCCCCAAATGCGGAAGCTCCTTAGACAACATAGCCAGGAAATAAGGAAATAGTGATGATGCGGGTAGTGAAAGTTGCTTCTCTGCGATGCTGAAGAGAGACCTTGCCAAGTTAAGGCCTGGAGTCTAAGGACACATCCCATTAGTTGTTTATAGCAACCTGGCATTGATCTGCACTGTAAAAGGTTTTAATACCTCACCTTGCAGCTGTTAAGGATTTGGTTGTTAACCATTCTTTTTTACCTTCTTTCTCTGGACAAGGAGGAGTAGACTGCCATTTCCATTTGTTTAGAAGGTTTCTAAACAAGTAAGGCCACTCAAAGGGTGGACACTAGTTGACTGTTGGAGTAGGGTTGCCAGGTTTAGCCAATAAAAATACAGGAGGTTCAGCTGGGCATGGTGGTGCACATCTTTAATCCCAGGCAGAGGCAGGCAGATCTCTGTGAGTTCAAGGCCAGCCTAGAGCTACAGAGAGAGACCCTGTCTCAAAAAGAGCCCCCTGCCCCAAACAGGAGTCTCAAGTAGGTTTAAATTCCTGATAAATATCTAACATGAATATATTCCATGCAATGTGAATACAGATACGCAGTGCAGGTACAAATATCGCATGAGACGTAGGAGAAGTTTTCACTGTTTAGCTAATTTCTGTTTGATAAGACTTCCTCTCTTTTGCCTGACAACTTTAACTTGGAGTCTACCCTTGGCCTCCCTTTGAAAGTAACAGCTGATACCTCAAATGAATGAGTTGACCCAGGAAAGCAGTTTATCACATACTTGCATGTCTCTACCTTAATGGTCAGTCCTTTGTAGTAGGGGACCTTGATTAACTGATGCGAATGAGCTGGATCGCCCATCTCCTAGGAACTGCATAGCTGTAGGAGGAAGGGGGTGCTGGCCTTGTGATGCTGCTCCTTTGAATCTAGCCTTGCAAGGAGGCACAAAGGAGGCTTATTGATTCTGCCTCTTCTCCTGTCTTCTGTCCTGAAGGAAAAATGTAAATTAACTATGTTTATTTCAAATTTAATTATATATTCACACATTTAGAATTTTTTAAAAAGCAGCCTAAATGTCCAAATCCTAGGAATCATTGATAAAACTTTAGATATTTAATAATACAGAAATATAATAGAGGAAAAAAGATTAGCTGATAGCTTGTTCAGTATGACTTTGCTTTTATTTCTCAAAACATATTTATGTGGAGAAAAAGACTAGGAGGCTTACATCAAGTGTAGGCCTACCAGAATTTGGCATAATATGTGTGTGGGGGCAGGGATTGAGTCTGTGGATCAAACACAGAGCCACATGCATGCAGGAAGCATTCTACGAATCTCTGCTACTTCCCCAGCTTATAATTTTCTTCATGCATGCTTTCTAAATGTCACTAACAAGCACATTTCATTTGAGCAAGGGAAAATAAGAAATGAAAACCTTTAATTGTAAGATCATCTTTTCTAAGAACCTTTGAAGTTAAATTTTTCTATGATACTCTTAACTTAGAAGGTTAAACCAACCAAGGTTAGGCTTTTTTAGGGTTTTTTTAGAGTCGAAAATAGACTCAGTCACAAAGCCAAATGACACTCTTCCAGTAAATGCCATGAGACTTGTCTGTCATAGAATAGGCAAGGCATGTGTCACTTCCTTGGAGGCCACCCTTCACTCTGTCAGGTTGAAAGGCAGGTCAGTGGCTGGCCTCTGCAGCCAGGTGAGCATTAGGAAACGTGACCACTGCTAGTCATGCACTTCATTCTGTTTCAAATGTATTTGAGTTTAATCAAGATTGTTAAGGTTAATTTCTTGTTCCTCTGCAATATATAAAATGCTTTGATTTTTCATTAAAAAATGATTTACTTGACATTTGTATTGTTTTCATACAGCTGATGGAAAATGTCTGGTGTCAGTTGGTTTAGACGATTTTCACAGTATTGTATTTTGGGACTGGAAAAAGGGAGAAAAGATAGCCACGACAAGGTAAGAAGCTGCTGGGCTCAGACGCCATCCTGCTGATAGCTCGCTTCGTCAAAGGTCAATGGTTTTCATTTTTTGCTAAGAATTCATCTTCAAATTCAGATGAAATTCACATAGAAAGCTTAACACCCAAGTGAACACATATTGCACTCTTTCATGGTGCCAAATCTGAAATGTCTGTTATGGGAAATTAGAAAATTCTGGAATGCTCCCCAGAGAGCTCATCACTTTGCTTTCAGTAATATATGTATTATCTCAATCGAAGCTTTTTTAGTTTAACCAGCAGCAGGAAAGCTTGTGCCTTGCCCCTTGTTTTTCCTGTCTTAGTGGCTGTGAAAGATTGTCAATGTCACCAGAGTCAGAAGTACCATTTGTCATGAGACTGTGGCCTGCTGAAAAGGAGGCCCCATTGAGTGCATCTGTCACTTGCTTTTAGAGCAGGCAAATTGTTTCCCTAATCTTCCCATCTTATAAATAGACTCTTCAAGACCAGCTGCTGTTTATAGTCCACCTGTCCTCCCTTACCCCAGCCTCTTTTTCTGCCTAATCAGCACTAAGTCTGAACATGACTTTCTACTCCCATCGAGCACAGCCTGTGCACGTCCTGGTCAGAGGTCAAGATGGTTGGCCACCACAGCCTAGTACTGCAGCTTGTCGCCGAAGCACGTTGTCATGCCCTCCCCACTAATTCTCCCTGCATTACCAACGTCCTTTCTATGTTTCAAATCAGGGTTAATGGCCTTCAACACTGATGTTCGCTTTTAAAACTAATAACTGCCTACTACAATGTTAAATGGGAAGAAAGTTTTTTGACAGTTGGCTTTAAATAATGAAGATCTACAGATTGCTGGAGACTGAGCGGGGCAGCAGATGGAGCCTTGAGGAGTGCAGCTGACCTTCTTAGGAGAAAGAGAAGCTTTTCTGATGACTGCTGTTGAGATGGAATTCTTGGCAGCGGTAGCCGCTCATAAATCCGCCTGACTGCGTGCTTTCTCTACTGTTCTTTCTGGTGTCCCTTATCCAGTCCCCAGGCAGGACTGTCTTCTCTCTAGACTAAATCCTGAATTTTAGTTTAATATTTCTGATAACATACTCTCGAATTTACAAATAATCTCAGGAAAAACCCATGTCAGCGTATAAAACATAAGTGCAGTTTTCTCCCCGAAAGCCCCTCTGCAGCTGAGTGACTCACCAATTACATGCCAGAGACATTATTAGAAACAGAAGAAAGGAATGTTCCTTAGTATTAAAAAAGTATATTCTTATATGCTTAGTGGATAGGATCATCTCTGTTTAATTAGCACAAAGCACGCAACATAATCTATATTTGGAATTGCCTTCTCTCCCCCCATCCCCCAGCTTATGACCCATTCCTAAAACAGGACACCTGCTGAAAGGGTTGCCCTCTAAGAACGTTTGCACTTGTGGCATTAGCCAGTGCTCTTTCCCAAGTGGAATGTCAGGGATTATTAAAGCTCTTTGGAAGAACATTAGTTTTTTAAAACACTAGATAAATATTCACATAAACATCTATTTACAGAATATTAATGTTTTTACATCAACATATAAATAACTACATAAATAAAAAATCTAATTATGGCCTTGGGTGCTAGGCTAGATAGGAAGCTAAAATCAGGGGCTTGAGTGACAGAGAAGTCATGCTGTGTGGAGTGGCCCTTCCTGGCCTGGGGGAGTCCTCTCAGCTCTGAGAAGGCTTGTTTATGTGGGACCCAGGGCCACCCTGACTCTGCACAGCTGAGTCTCAGTCATTACCAGTGCTGGTTTGAGCAAGGCTTAACCACAGTCCTGTTCTATCAGGCTCTGCTGTTCTGGCAGGGTGATTGCTCTACAACAGTGTGGTCACCCGTTGGAAATGTCCTTAGGGGGAGGGCGAGGGGGGAGGGAGCACAGTCGATAGCTGAGACAGCATCAAAGGCAGTGCTGCTATTACCAATGCCAGTGTGTGCCAGCTGTATACACTGCACTTTTGGGGCTTGCTCTTCATTTGTGAAGATGTTTAAATGAACCTGCTCTTTATCAGCTCAGATAAACCCAGAATTATCAACAGGAACCTTTTAAAGTCTCTGTTGAAATCTAAATTACTCTATTTGGATATCTTTGTGTTGTTGCCTAATTTTACTCTTTTTTTTCCCCTCTTAAGAACTCTTTATATTTTAGTTTAATATACAAGTGACCAATTCAGAAACCAAGTCCAGTCTCTCTCTCTCTTTTTTTTTGGGCGGGGGACAGGGTCACTCTGTAGCCCCAGCTGGCCTGGGACTCACTGTGTACGCCAAGCAGGCCTCAGTCTCACAGAGATCCACCTGCCTCTGCCTCCCAAGTGCTGGAACTAAAGGCATGCTTTACCAAAACCAGGCAAAGCCAATCTCTTGTAGGCAGTAGTTAAATGAACTAAAGTTGGTATCTTTCAGGGCACAGTAATGAGAGTGAGGTGCATCTGTGCTCCTCCATTTGGCCTTGTACTGTTCGGGTAATGTGACTAGGGAGGACCGTGATTCACTATTTCTGACATGCTTAGGAGCTTGAACAGAATAGATCTCAGAAGAAAGTGTAGGTATCAAGTTGCTTAAGCATACATCCAATGTTCATCAAAATTACTTTGCTATGAGAAAGGTTAGGGACAGAAAGTAGGCCCATGTATAGCAATGTTGAAACTCTTTAAAAAGAGATACTTGTGAAGTGGGTCTATGGAGTTGTTAACCTATAACCATTAAATGGACCAAGTCCTGGGGTAGGTTAAAATCCCAAACAGAAAAAGGCCCA
The DNA here is from genome assembly GCF_000622305.1 of Nannospalax galili. Classification (NCBI taxonomy): domain Eukaryota; kingdom Metazoa; phylum Chordata; class Mammalia; order Rodentia; family Spalacidae; genus Nannospalax; species Nannospalax galili. The sequence goes on along the minus strand of NW_008359442.1, from coordinate 2,358,281 downwards.
CTGGACATAGAGCTTCGAGGGGAAGGAAAGTGCAATTTACACTGAACCTAGTTTGGCTATAGATAATGGGAAGGGGGAGCAGTGGCACATCACATGAAGTGAGAGAGACAGGTTTGGGATATGAGGACAGCCCCTACAAGGAACAGTCATTGTTGCTTCTGCATTGATCGGGGTTGTAAAGCAGGGTGGGGTGGCACCTGGAGTTTGTGATTAGATTTAAAGTGCAATTTTTTTAACTTAAATTTGAAAAGTTTTAGTAGAAAATTATAAAATTTATAACAAAAAGTACTTACCAAGAATAATAAGGTATTATCTCATTGAGCATATCCAACAAATCTGTGTCCAGCCATGTCCAGTTCCCACTGCACTATTAGTATATGGAATAAAAAAGGAAGCCCAACTCTCACAATCACTGCTCCAAAGGGATAATACTTATTGGAGTTATGCAACACAGAAATGGTTCCTGATAGTTCAGTATGCAGAATATTGAACACATCCACCATGGAAAAAAAACTATGATACTAAATTACCTTTTTTTGTTCCCAATTCTATATCATGTTATACCCACACGTTTGTTTACACACACACACACAATTGGTTAAGAACCGAATATAAGGGAAACCATGTGTCTTTGTTTTTAAACTTTCTGAGATTGAGCAACTTCACTTAATGTGTGCATTTAACAATGTGAAGTGGCCTTTTGAGCCCAGAACTGATAACTGATTAACCTCTCCCATCTCTCCTTCCCATCACCTTTCAGACCTTGGTGATTACATTTAAAACATGTCAATTTTTTTTCTCTTAGCAGCAGAACTTCAGAGTAAGTCTTTACTTATTAACTCCATTGTTGGATCTGTTTAGGTCTCTCCCCTTAACCACACTGGGTGACTATGATGTAACTGACTGGATATTATGTTGACACTTTTCCTGTCTTTTTTAATGTGCATCTACTTGTAAAATTAGCATTTATTCTTTGTTTTCAAAATAATAATAACCACATAGAAAAATGAGAACACACAGAAGGATACCAAGAGGAAAATTTCTCTGCCCAATCGTAACAGTTTATCTTGTAACTTTGAGTATATATTTTTCTAGTATTTTAAGAATCTATGTTCACATATGAATATTATGCCTACCTCTTGGTAACTGAAAATGTTCCCACTTACCAGTATGTCACTCACTGCCACCTAATTTATGTAGTTGTTATTTAATATATAAACCAATTCAAATCATTTTTTGAGATGGGATGTAAATCAAATATTTAGCCTGTCTTGTTATGTGTTAGCTTCATAGAAAGAAATAAAACGCAGTTACACCAAAGGCCTACCCCCTCTGCAAACGAAAGTGTTCTGAATGGCAGATGTGGAGCCTCCTTCCCCTTTCTCCTGTGCTTGTGCCTCGGTCATGAAGAACTGTCCTGTAACAGGGCAGCAATACAAGGTCTTCTGCCGTCTTACTCTCAGTTTGGGACCTGAAGCTGTTTTTCTTGTATGTGCACACACACAGTTGTAGGAACCCTGCAAATTTAACATGCATATAAAAGAAAAATAGCAAAGGTATTCTCGGTATTGAATCAGATGTAGACATTTGCTAAACAACTTCATGAAAATCATTGAAACCATAGTGTTCCCTCAAAAAAGATGTTCCTGAATATTTGACATTGTACAGACATAAGCAAAGTTTCCTCTCAAGAAAATATAATTGTTACGTTTACTCTTCATTTTCATTTTGGTTTTCTCTGGCTTATTTCCAAAATATGTATTAGTGATTTAGTCTGGGGAGTTTCTGTCCATCTGGAAGCCTTTGGATGTGCAGTGACTTTTATGATTGCCTGGCTCATTGCTTCCTTTTGTATGAAGCACACACTCTCTACCCAGTCCTTTCTCTCTTTGTCCCACCTGGTCCTGATATGTCTGGTGATGAATCATGACTTGTTTCCATTTTTACTTTTGGCTGTTTATTTTTAGATAGGGTTTCCCTGTAGCCCCAGCTGGCCTAGAGCTTGCTATGTAGACCTGGCTGGCCTCAGTCTGTCATAGAGATCTGCCTGCCTCTGCCTTGTGAGTGCCTTGTGGGACTAAAGGCCTGTGCCACCATACCAGGCTCACATTCAGTTTTTTAAAAATGCCTTCGGGTCTGGAGAGATGGCTTAGTGGCTAAAAGCATGGACTGACGACCCGGATTCCATTCCCAGCCCCCACATGGAAGCTAACAACTGTTCATAACTCCAGTTCCAGGGGATCTGAGACCTCTCTTCTGTCCTCTGCAGGCACTGAATGACATGGGTGCCACTTACAGACATGCAGGAATAACACTCATACACATAAAACAAAGATAAATAGATAAAAAATTAAAAACAGGTAGACTGATCAACAGCTCACATTCCATAAAAATTGCCTATCAACCATATACAGCTTAGCGATTTTTAGCATATTTTCAGAGTTGTGAAATCACCAGAGTTGTGAATTATCCAATTCAAAAACATTTTCATCATTTGCAGAAGAAGAGCTCTATCTCTTAGTAGAGGTAGTGAGTTTACATTCCACCTCTCTGAATTTGCCTACTCTGGGAATTTCATATAGATTAAATTACATATTGACTTTGTGACTGTTATCTTGCAGTTCATGTGATTTAACGTTCAGCTATGCCATAGTTCAGTATTTTCATTTTTGTAATTTTTTATTTTAATTTTTTATGTATATGAATGTTTTGCCTGCATATGAGTGTACCTGTTGGTCATGCAGTGCCCTAAGAGGCCAGAAAAGGGCCTTGGATCCTCTGGAACTAGAGTTGTGGATGGTTATTAGCCATCTTGTGGGTACTGGAAACCAAACCCTGGTCCTCTAGAAGAGCAGCCAGTGTTCTTAACCAGTGAGCCATCTCTTCAACCTCCAATGTTTTCATTTTATTGCTAAACAATATTTTGTGTATATTTGCCACATTTTATTCATTTCTTAGTTGATGAATATTTGGGGTGTTTCTACTGTTTGGCTATTAATAATGTTGCTGCAAATGTTTATGTTTTGAATGAATATATTTCATTTTCCTGGGATCTATTTGTCTATATCCTGGAACAGAATTTTTGGATCATGTATTAACTATAACATTTTTGGAACTGGAAAAATGTTTTTTAAAGTGTCTGCATCATATCCCATTCCCATTAATGGATGACAGCCCCAATTTCTCTATATCCTTACCAACTCTTGTTTTTGTCTGTCATTTTCATTATAACCATCCTAGTCAGTATGGTGTGGTATCTCAACATCTCTTTGTTTGCTTAATGGCCATTTGTATATTTTCTTTGTGGGAATGGCTATTCCTATACAGTCCTTTAAAAATTATTATTATTGTGTGCCAAGGCACACATGTGGAAGTCAGAGGACAACATTGTCGAGTTGGCTTTCTCCTTCCACATTTACATGTGTTCCAGGGATCAAACTCAGGTTGCCAGGCTTTACATGGCAAGAGCTTTACCCAGTGATCCATCTTGCTGGCCCCTTCAGATACAGCCCATGTTTAGTAGGGTTTTCTTTATTATTGACCAGTAGATGCTTTTAACATGTGCTGACTGCAAGTCCCTTATCATTCATATATATATATATATATGAATGATAAATAGTTTGCAGATATTTTCCTCATTGGTTCAATCCTGCAGGCAAGAATACTTTTCAGTGCTTCTGGTTGCATCACATCAGGAGAGATAGAATCAGTCGCACACCAATAGGTAGGGGCAATAGGTAGTGACTAACACTTGCCAGGTACAAACAGGTAGGGATTTGTTATCTTTAGGGAATTTAAAAAATAATGACTTCAACTAAGAATCAGTCTTCTTTCATTATTCCCATTAGCTGGCAATTCTGAGCAATATCAGTGATGAAATTTCTCCTGACCAGGTCATCACACTCTTTTTTCCTGACTGCACGGAGAGAGCCAGTACATGGAGACTGACTTTAGAGTATGCACACATACACTCCCACACACCTTAAGTAAGGTCCAGTGCCATGCTCTCTGTTTACAGAAAGGCTAACAACGCACAGCATATGTGGAGAACCAGCCTGTGTGTCATTGTAAGTCTGGGTTTGTCAGTGATAGGGAGTGTAAGGGATATGAAGTCTAAGGGGTAAGTCTGGAGCATCCTGTAACTCCCTCTTTATTGAGTTCTGAGTGTTTTCTTTTTTAAATACTGAACAACTTTCAGTATCTGTGAAAATGATAAGATTTTTCTCATATGTTTTAATAGGATTACATTATTCATTTGCTTTATTTTGAACCCCCATTGAATTTGGTCATGATTTTTAATGTACTTTTAGCCTCTATAGTAGGTGAGATTGTTGTAGCTCTAGTCCTGTAGGTATTGGGGATATTGATCAGTTTATTTTCATTAGCTGATCTTAACATAATTCATATCATGTGCTAATGTGTCAGAGAAGAACATGAAATACTCAGTTAAGAACAGGAATTCAAGCGAGGTGTGGTGGTGCACGCCTATAGTCCCAGCATTTGGGAGGCAGGGGCAGGCAGATCTCTGTGAGTTCAAGGCCAGCCTGGTCTATATAGTGAGTTCCAGGCCAGCAGGGGCTACAGGGAAACCCTGTTTCAGAAAGACCAAAAACAAACAAACAAACCAGGAACTCCCAAGGTTCTAATGTAATGACTCTGTACTCTAAACCAGAAATTTCCCTGACCCCAAGCCAAAAGTCTGTCATAGCCTAGGTATACAATCAATCCTTTTATATTTTTCTGTCTGCCTCTTTGGTTATAAAACTAATTTTTTTAATATTTATAATTTTTGACTGGTTTATTTATTTTTAAGTTTTATATAGGATATATTAGACATAATGGTTTCATTATGTCTTCATTTATGTAGATCATGTATTTTGATCATATTCACTCCCTATTACCTTCTCTTGTCTTCTTTACACTTCTTCCCAACTAGTGCCATTTCTATTGCCATATCTTTTTTTTTTTTTTTTAATGAACCAGTGAGTTTAAGTAGAGTTATTTACAGGACCATAGGTGAAGAGCTATTTAAAGGAGCATGAACAATGTGCTTTACCTCTGAAGGTGTGTCTCCCTTCCCCCAGTAACTGTTAACTGCTTAGAAATCCTCTAGGAGGAGCAGTACTTCTTGATCCCCTCCCACCTCCATCATGGAATGTTGACAGGCCCAATGTTGTACAGGTCTTATTTGGGTGATCACAGGTGCTGAGAATTCAAGCATGTCATGCATGAAAGACAGTGTTCCACAGCACTCCATCGCTTCCTGAAGCTCTTGCACTCTTCCCCCTCAAAAAGAAGCGTCTCTGACCAGAACTGACAGCAGCACTAATGTATAGGCATGTAGAAAGCAGTTTGAGAGGGGCATCATGTTGGTTTAGTCAAACAACAGCAGTAGCTTGCCCACTGTGGGCTTTGACCTCCCTAGCCACAGGCTTTTGACCAGGCTAACAATACCAGTCATGATTCCCTCCTATGGAATGGACCTCAAACCCAATGAGAAAATGGTTGGTTACCTCTATTACATTCATGCCACTATTGCACTAGTGGACACATCTTGCCTGGGAGTAAACCTAATTTTCATATTGTTCAGCATCCTAACGTCTTCTGAATTAGTAGATGACATCTTTTCTTCCTCTATGGCCATGGGCCAGGGGCTTCTGTTAGAGTCAAAACATTTCTAGCAAAACTCAGTTCAACTGAAGTGACCTCTAGTAAGAATGCTATATTTGAGGCTTTTCACCAACAATATTTCTGTTGCCTCAACTTCTCCTGCCCAAGGTCTCACTATCACCTACAATCCTACAGCGGTGTCATTGATTTTTATCTTACGGAGAGATTCTGATAACATTTAAAATTTGTTTGGCTCATAACTAAGTGGATATTGGTGGGAATATTAGGATAGGAGGTAAAGGTCCAAAAAAAGCTGTTATTTTAGAGTAGACTCCTGTGTTTAAATGTTTTCTTGGTTATTTGTCTTTTAGTGAAAGTTAGATCAAATTTATGCTTTTAATAAAACTATCAGTACTTGCATCTTTCCTATTTGTCTCTTTCAGAGGACATAAAGATAAGATATTTGTGGTAAAATGTAATCCACACCATGTTGACAAGCTGGTTACAGTTGGGATTAAGCATATCAAATTCTGGCAACAAGCAGGTACTGCTGTACTTTAATTTGGGTTTCTCATTTATATAGCTGAGAGCTTTACCTCAGTCCTGGGGGAGGGTTTCCTATTGCCACTATGTGGCTAGTCCCTCTGAAAACTAAGATAAAAACATAACTGATAAATAATCTCTTCCATTTTTTGTATTGGGCTATTAAGTGTCTGTGCTGCAAAACATAAAGCCCTGTGTCTAGAAAGCTTCAAAAAATATTCTGCTTTGAAAATAATGATTTTTATATTAGTCATCTGAACTGAAAGCAATAATTATGTTGGAGAACTGAGTGGGAAGTAATTACTTTGGTTGAGTGAATAAAGTTTGCAATATTTTGAGAGTTCTTGTATTACTATATCACCAAATTTGGTCTGTGAATTAAAGCCTGGCTCTGCTCATAGACAGTGATCACAATAAATATTTGTAGATTTTATATTGGCAAGAGTAGGAGTAAATAAGCATGAGTAAGAAGGGAGCATGTGTTCTCACTAATAAGCAAGGCCCGTGATTGTAATTGCTTCTGAATTCTTTTTTTAAACTCTTTTATTTTTTTTTTAATGTGTATGAATGTTTTGCTTGCATATATATAAATGCACCCATGTCATGCAATGCCAGCAGAGGCCAGAAGAGGGCAATGGTTCTCCTGCAACTGGAGTTAAGGATGGTTAGTTACCATGTGGGTGCTGGGAACCAAACCCTGATCCTCTGCAAGAGCAGCCAGTGCTTTTAACTGCTGAGCCAGCTCTCCAGCCATGCTTCTGAATTCTTAGTATTAACTTTGGTACCAAGTCCTATCTTACAATGTACAAAAGCACCCAGGCTCCTGTTCAAGTGCTTTCTGCGTTTGCAAGAAGGACAATAGTAGTACCAAGTATGTGTAGAAGCCAGCCTAAGTGTAACAGTCCTGAATGGGTTTCTCAGAAGGGAGTGTAGGGAATGGGGCCCCTATACAACAGTCCTCACTCCAAACTGCCATGCTAACAACTGAGGGAGAACACATGTGGGGTTTACATTTTACATATACAGCCAGTCCTGATTTGTTTTTTGTTTTTTTTTTTTTTTTTTTTTTTTTTTTTTTTTTCAGCACTCTGTAAGGCTCTCCCTGAGCCACTTAGTAACTCCCTCCTCAAGCTTGCACAGGACTTACACTTAGCCATGGTTAGGTGTTTATGTCTTAGAATAGGATGCATATTTAGTCCTCCCTTGAAGGCAGGGACTATGTATGTTCTTGCACTGTATGCCTAGCATTGAGCATCACATCAGTAGGAATCTGGTAGACACTGACAAAATGAGTGGCTGAGGGCTGGAGAGATTGTTCAGTGGTTAAGAGCAATGGCTGCTTTTGCAGACGACCCAGGTTCAAATCCCAGCACCCACATGGGAGCTACAGCCATCCATAACTCCAGTTCCAGGAAATCAAATGCCCTCTTCTGACCTCTGCAGGCATTGCACAACATGGGTACACTTACATACCTGCAGGAAATACACCCATATACATGAAGTAAAAATACAAAAAGTAGGGGACTGGAGAGATGGCTCAGTGGTTAAGAACACTGGCTGTTCTTGCAGAAGACCTGGGTTCGAATCCCAGCACCCACATGGCATCTAACGACTGTCCGTAACTCCAGTTCCAGGGAATCTGACAGCCTCTTCAGTCCTCTGAGGGCACTGCATGACACTGGTGCACTTACCTACATGCAGGCAATCCATGCATACACATAAAAATAAATAAATAAATAAATACATTTTTTTTGGTCTTTTTGAGACAGGGTCTCTCTGTAGCCCCAGCTGTCCTGGAACTCACTATGTAGATCAGGCTGGCCTTGAACGGACAGAGATCTGCCTGCATCTGCCTCCCACATGCTGGGATTAAAGGGGTGTGTCACCACGCTCAGCTAAATAAAATATTTTTAAAAATACAAAAAATAAATTGAAATTTTAAAAAAATGAGTGGCTGAGAAATCGTCTTCGGATGCTCTTGTTTCTGTTACTTTGACACATAAACAAGTGGGTGCATTTACATAGTGCAGACACTGGGTTTTTCATTAAAGATAGTCATTCTACATGCATACAGGAAACCTCAACTTTTAAAAGGTAGTAAATAGTCTTGGTCTGTTCCAGGTGGGGGCTTCATCTCTAAAAGAGGAATTTTTGGAAGTGCTGGGAAACTAGAAACAATGATGTGTGTTTCTTATGGGAGAATGGAAGATCTAGTGTTCTCAGGAGCAGCTACTGGGGACATTTTTATCTGGAAGGATGTTCTACTACTGAAGACAGTGAAAGCTCATGATGGGCCTGTGTTTGCTATGTATGCATTGGATAAGGTATGGTGCTTTTTTAATATTTTAATTTTTAGTTTATTTTGATTTTATGTGTATGAGTGTTTTGCCTGCATACACACACACACACACACACACACACACACACACACACACACGTCTGTGTTGTGCAAATCCTGCACAGGCCAGAAGAGGGCATCACATCCCCTGGAACTGGAGTTATGGACAGTTGTTAGCTGCCATGTGGGTGCTGGGAATCGAACCCAGGTCCTCTGGAAAAGCAGCCCATGCTCTTAACTGCTGAGCCATCTCTTCAGCCCCCTGGTGTCTTTTAGAATTATTTTTCCTCATCAGCTTTAGGAGAACCACTAGGAAGATGCCTGGATCTAAAAGTGACCCTATATGATTTAGGAAGTAGTTGCTATGAAGGATTAGCCAAAGGATAATAAGCAAGAGAATGCACAAAATTTGTGTAATTTCTCTTTTGTTAGTAGTTGTTCATGTACCATTTTTTTTCACCCATGGATTTCCCAGCTCTCACCCCTGGAGGCCCTTGAGAAGTATGTGCACACAGCATGTACCCATTAAGAAGCCCCTTGAGAAATTATGGGCACACAGTAGCAGAAGAGACCGAAGATGTATTTCAGCACTGTCTTCTCTCTGATGACTCAGTGGGCAGAGACCTAGAAGTACCAACTAGTTAGTTTACTGGCCAACGCATTGGTTTGTTATGACTAAAAGTTACATTCATAACCAGTTTTCTCCTGCATAGATAGGTTCAGTTTTACCCAGAGTGTTAGAGTCTAGTGTGCTTATCAGCTGAATTTGCACCCCCGTTCATCTTTGTCCTGACCCATCCAGTCACCCATTGTCTTACAGTGTTCCTTTATAAAAGACTGCATTTAATCTTCAATACTATTAAAACACCTTTTCCAATTAATATACCTGAAAATGCAAACTTTTCATTAATTTAGAATTTTCTGATGGTATCAGTTGTCATGTGCTCCTTGACCTCCAGTTTAAGCCCTCAATACATTTTAAAAAATATTTTATTTATTATTTTTATTTCATGTGTATGAGTGTATTGCCTGCATGTATGTGAGTGCACCCGTGTCATGCAATGCCATGGAGGTCAGAAGAGGGCTTCGGATTCCCCTGGAACTGGAGTTAAGGACAGTTCGTAGCCGCCATGTGGGTGCTGGGAATTGAACCTGGGTCCTCTGCAAGAGCAGTCAGTGCTCTTAACCGCTGAGCCATCTCTCCAGCCCCGAAGCCCTCAATACATTTTTATATAGTAGTAAATATGTTGGTCCCACAACCAAAGCAGGCCTTGGTTAGGTAAGCAATTGTAATGGTAGTTTTCATAGTTAAGCTGCTCTTTGACTGGCAAATTTGATTTTCTTTAAACTGTAAATATTAGAAAATATTAAAATATAATGCAAAGTTTGTGCAAGTCTAGAAATTGATATGGTTTAAAGTTGTCAAATACTTTTTAGTAAATTAAGCCACAAAATCATCAAGAAAAGCAAGGATAGCACAATATAATATACTCCAGTTATATTTAGTTTGAGGATTGAATCTCCTTGGTACAGTTCTATCCAGCTATTCTCAGTATCCACTGAGATTGGTTCCAAGAACACCCTGACTACCAAAATCCAAAAATCTTCAAGTTCCTTACATAAAATGGCATAGTTCTTGCCTATAGGCACACCCCTCCCCCCAGTATACTTTGAAGCATGCCTAGATTCATTATAAACATTGTATAAGCAGTTGCAGTTCTGTTGTTAGGAAAATAATGACAAGAAAAATGAAATACCTGTACATGTTCAGTACAAACACGGAGGTCTCATTTTCATCATGTTTTCAATCTGAATACAGAATCCACAGATGCAGAAGGCCAGCTGTAATAAGACTAGGGATCTTTAATGTAATAAACTTCAAAATTTATTTCCTTTTGAGCTTAATTGAAATGTATTAAATTACAAATTTGAGGGCTTAGTTGGTAGAGTACTTGCCTAGCAAGCACTGAGCCCTGGGTTCACGCCCCCAGCAACACATAAAACTGTGTGTGGTGGTGGATGCCTGTAATCCCAGTATTGGGAGGTAGAGGTAGGAAGATATGAGTTCAAGGCCAGTCTGGGTTACATGAGACCTTGTCTTAAAAAGAAAAAAAAAACTTTTTGAGAAGATAATGAGTAATTCTGTAGTTTGGAGAGGTAGGAAGATATGAGTTCAAGGCCAGTCTGGGTTACATGAGACCTTGTCTTAAAAAGAAAAAAAAACTTTTTGAGAAGATAATGAGTAATTCTGTAGTTTTCTTTAGAAACAAAATGGCATCCATTATTATCAAGAAACTTAAAATCTACCTTTAAAACTATCACACCTAAGATGCTCTCCTAGGAATTAGAGATGCACACATGATATGATGAACTGGGCATTCACAAAACAAAATGTGTGCAGGATCTAGGTGAACCATAATGGGAAACAGTTAAATAAGTAACACTGTACCAATACAACAAATTAGACTGTTAGCACCAGATCTTTCAGTCTGTACATTTAGATAGAAGGTACACAAACTGCCTGACCCAAGGGAGAATCCTAATGGGGCGGGGCCAAGATTGATCATTTTGCTGTGTATGTAATACTTCCCCTGTGTGCCTTCACAGGGCTTTGTAACAGGTGGAAAGGACGGAATTGTGGAGCTCTGGGATGATATGTTTGAAAGATGCTTGAAGACTTACGCCATCAAAAGGGCAGCATTGTCAACTAGCTCAAAAGGTGCTATCCCTGAATATGTCATAGAAAACTTGCTCTTCACAGGAATGGACACAATGGTACCAACTTCCTGTAGTGGTTCCTAAACAAATTAGTTCTCTTTCTTCCAGTCAGAACTCTTGATCCTTGGTATCAAGGGTGACTGCTTAGTACCTAGTACTTTTGAAATAGACTAAATTTATATGAATAAGCCATCTTGGTGGTATTTATTAAATTCAGTATTTTCCCCTTTCAGGTCTGCTTTTGGAAGATAACCCTTCAATTCGTGCCATCACTCTGGGGCATGGACATATCCTGGTGGGGACAAAAAATGGGGAGATTCTAGAAATTGATAAGAGTGGCCCAATGACACTGCTTGTTCAGGTACCACATTTATACTTGTTCTGAGTCATGCTTATGTCAAGATTGGGAGTAGTGTGGGGCAAAGGAGGAACTTGGGGGCACAGAGATTCCCAGTGTGGTGTTGCCTACCTGTTGCTATGCATTGCGTGGCCACAGACCAGCAACAACACACGTTTATTATCTCACCATTTCTGTGGGCTGGGAGTCTAAGCACAGCTGAACTGGTTCTTCCGCTTAGGGTTTTGCAAAGCTGCAATAAAGAAGAGGGTTACAGTCTCATCTGAGGTTCAGCAGAGCAGGGAGCCTCTTTCAGGCTCACCCAGTTGGCAGAATTCAGTCCCCATGATTGTAGGACTGAGGCTTATGTTCTTGTTGGCTATTAGCCAGAGGCTACCCTCGGCCACCTCCCTACCCATAATTCCCTGACACACTTAAGATTTCTCATGCACTTGCTTTTTCACAGCTACCAAGAAAGAGAAAAATAAACATCACAGTCTTATGCAACACAATTGCATCACATGTTCCCCTGAACTTTTTCACCTTTGTTACATTCTGCTGGTTAGACTCAAGCCACAGGTCATGCCACACTTGAGGGAAGATATAATGATTATGCTAGGCTCTGAAAATCAGGAAGGTTTCCAGGGGTTCCTCCATTAGCCTGTCCATCACACTCCACCCCCAGCCAGCAATTACACATGTCCCAGCCACTCCTACAGTCTCTAGGAGCCTTATACTATGACAGTACCTGAGTTCAGTACAAAGTTCTGAATCTTATCCAAATCAGGTCCAAGTATGGGTGACGCACCTTAGGTATATCTCATCTTGATCTGTTGGTCCATAAAACTGACGAGACAGGTTTTCTGCTGCCCACGTCCCAAATGCACAGTACTTCTTTAGACCATGGGCCTGGCTCCGATCTTAGCCTTACTTCACACAAGCACATTGTGATCTTCTTAACCCCCTTTCCTCAGGAATCATATGTAGGTAAAATCAGGTTCAAACAGCACATGAATGCTCCATAGCCAGGGAGTTCTGCCTGGTTTAGTGACACACAGCCCTTGCAGGTGAAGAGGTGAATGTGTGTTCAGGAGCTAAAATGAAGAAACGTGCCATGATGACATGAGCATCAGGACTGTGTGGGTTCAGTGGGCGGCTCCACCTCTTGCCCCTGATCTGATTCTAAAGACTTGCCATATTAGGGATGAGCCTTCAAGGCCCACTGAGAGGGTTCCTCTAAATTTCTGCATCCTGTGAAATATTGTACATTCACAATGGCTTAGAATGGCACATGTGATTTTTAAAAAGACATATATCTAAACCCACCCCAGATATCCTGAATAGGAATCTGTGTTACACAATTATGGTCACCTAATTTTTGACAAAAGTGTCAAAAAAAATGCACTTGACAAAAGGCAGCCTGTTCAACAAATGGTGCTGTCAAACTGCTATCCAGCTGTGGATGAATGAACTTAGATCCATATTTCTCACCATGAACAGAAGTCAATCCAAATAAACTACTTTGAGATTCCATCTCACTCCAGTCAGAACGGCTACCATCAAGAAAAGAAAGCCGAGTGTGGTGGCACATGACTTTAATCGCAGCACTTGGAAGCCAGAGATGGGCAGATCTCTGTGAGACTGAGGCCAGCCTGGCCTACATAGTGAGTTCCAGACCAGCTTGGACTACAAGGAGACCTTGTCTCAAAAACGAAAGAAAAAGAAAAGAAAGAACAATAAATGTTGGCAAAGATATGGGGAAAGAGGAGCCTTTATTCATGCCTGGTGGCAGTGTAAACTAGTACAGTTTCCATTATGGAAATCAGTATGAAAAAAATAAAAAGTAGAACTATCATATGACCCAGCTGTATACCCAAGGACTCTGTATCCTCCCACAAAGATACTTGCACATCCATGTTTTTTGCTGCTCTTTTCATAATAAAGAAATGAAGTCAGTCTAGATGTCCAACAGTAGATGAGTGGATAATGAAAATGTGGTTTTATATACTCAATGGAATTTTATTCAGTTATAAAGAAGAATGTAATGAAGTTTGCAAGAAAATGAACGAAACTGGAAAGTATCTTAAGTGAGGTTACCCAGACTGAGAAAGACAAAAATTGCATGTTCTCTTTCATATGCAGATCCTAGCTTAATATATGTGTGTACATGTATGTATGTATGTATGTATACATGGAGGGGTCAGTGTGGCTGTAGGCAGTTGTTTAGAAGTAAAACTAAAGATCCAAGGACCCCATCAGTACTACACAAAGAACTCATGGACAAAGTAAAGGGGCAAAATTGGCAAGGCAGATTTTACTTTTGCAAAAGTGTGTCTTGTATGGTCAGTCAGATGCAGCAAGCACACAGAACCTGGAAGCTTGGTGTTTTATCCCTAATGCAAGAGAACTGTGTCTTTTCTCCATTGTCTGGGGTCCAACCTCACACTCTTTCCTGGTTGACTAGTTTAAAAGAATCAGGCACGAAGGGAGAAGAGCTCCACTGCCCAGATGATCAGACTCAGGAATGCATCAGGGCCTTTCCTTAAACAAAAGTCTTACAGTGCATGGTGGGATTAAAAGATCAGAATTCCTTGTCATAAACCAAGTTCCAAGTTTTACAAAGTTTGGGGAAAAAAAGACTAATATTTAATGTTTCTTATACTATGAAATTAGTAAGGCAACCACAAGAGGAGAAATAGAGATGTCGAGGAAGAGAGGAAGATGGCAGTGGACCAAGGAGACATCAAAGAAGAAAGGAAGTTTGGGGAGGAGGGAGCTGAAAGACACATGGGAATCAGGAGGATGGGGAAGGAGAATCAAAAACTACAAGTACCATAGTGTTACACTAATTAAATTTTAATTAAAAAAACTAAAATTTAAAAACTCTCATAAAAATATACCTGCATTAGGAAAGGCAACAATCTGTCTGTAGATGCCGTCGCATGAACAGTAGTTGACATGTTCCCTCGTCATTTACTGTTGCAACCAGTAAAGGCTGTTTGAACTCTAAAAATAAATAAAAACTCTGTGTTGAAGCAAACCTCAAAGACTCTGAGCTGACTGTGTGGGCCCAGGATGCACCATGCTGGGTTGTCTGTATTCACAGGGGTCTTCACTTCTGTTGCTTTCTTCTGAACTATTCTTTCTCCTCTTTCTGGCCATAACTTCTTTAATATTGCTGAAAAGGTTTTTTTTTTGTTTTGTGTTGTTTCTGTTTTCATTTTAGCTCCATTTCCAAGGGATCTGACACCTCTCTTCTACCCTTCACAGGTATTGCACAACATAGTTGCACTTACATACATGCAGCAAAACACTCACACATAAAATAAAAATAAATTAATTTAAATTAATAATAGCAATCTCTGCTATGGTTTACTGAGTACCTACTATGAAAATCACCAATGTGCATACTTGGACTATGCACAGCTCTACCATTACACTGATTATGATAAGCTTTCTAAGAGATAAGTAATAAAGTAAGGTCTTAGTCTGTTTCCTTATGTCATTTAAGGTGGCTCTTCTCTGCCTCACTGTCTGCCCTAGCATCATGCAAATCTTAAAATGATCAGATTAAGGTTTTGAAACAGTTTGAGCCAGTGGCTTGAAAGAATCCCAGAGCCTGCAGCCCTTCCCTCAAGTAAAATGTGCAAAAGGACTTAGTCATAAAAACTCATCCATCTGGGGAGATATGACGGTGGACCATGATATCCTTTGTGACTCTGAGGTAAAAGCCTTCACAAGAGAAATGCGCTGAAGATGCAGTGTATCTGGAAGCCCACACTCAGCCCTGCCCTCCCCAGATACCTAAATGTCCATTGTATTTAGAACTTTGCATCTTATCTCAAATTACTATTTTGCTCAAATAAGTTGTCTCTAATTCCTCTTTGGAAAGCCCTGTTCCCCTAAAGCATTACAACTGCAAACACCTCTGAGATGCCTGTGTGAGGTCTTCCTGTTTACCTCATTAAGCCAAGCCTCCTTATAATTAGCCATTAAAATCAGAAGTTCATCGTACAATCTGGTCTGTTTTATTGATGTGTGGCACTAATCTCTTCTTTATATTTCTTTATTGAGTGATTTTAGAATTCAGATTTTGTTTATTTATTTATTTATTTATTTATTTTTGTTAAGTGTTATACTTTAAAAACATGAGGATCACGGGACTGGAGAAATGGCTCAGTGGTTAGAAGCACTGGCTGTTCTTGCAGAGCTCCCGGGTTCAGGTCCCAGCACCCATTTGGCGGCTAACAACTATCTGTAACTCCAGTTCCTGGGGATCCAACCCCCTCTTCTAACCTCCACAGCATTGCATGACAAGGATGCATTTACATACATGCAGGCAATATGCTCATAAACATAAAAGTAAAAACAGGAGAACCTGAATTTGGATCCCCAGTGTTCACTAATGAAGCCAGGTGCATTGACACTGATCTGTAACCCCAGAGGGTTTGGGGATAGGGAGAGACAGATGGCTCCCTTGAGCTCAGTAGTAAGCCAGCCTAGCCAAATCAAGGAGAGACCTGAACAACTGAGGAAGACACCCAATGTCAACCTCTGGCCTCTACACACAGCATGTACACACGTTATGCACATATACCACACACACACACACACACACACACACACACACACACACACACGCACGCACAACAAGGATGTAAGGTGGGAATTTCACAATTCATCTGGATTTTGTTTTCAGATGGAAAATGTCTTTCTTGCTTTAAACAAAACCTATAAACAACAATCTTATGTTTTATCTCTTGGAAAAGTATTTTTTATCTCATACACCAAACTTTTAAGTTCATATGTACAAATTTATTTAGTGCAGTCGCTTTGGCTCAGGGAAACTCTGTTTAGTCATGTCTAAACCTGTCTGAGACACTCTCAGCCCGAATATGCAGCACGAGGCTGAAAGGCTAGCCAGAAAGCGTGAGTCCAGTTTACTTTGCCCTGTTTCCTCTCCCGCAGGGACACATGGAAGGAGAAGTGTGGGGACTGGCCGCACACCCTCTCCTGCCCATCTGCGCAACAGTGAGCGATGATAAGACACTAAGGATCTGGGAATTGTCCTCCCAGCACCGTATGCTGGCAGTACGGAAACTCAAAAAAGGTGCATAGCATCTCCTTACGTGCCAATAATGGTGTCTATTTGCAAACAACAGCCTGTGTTGAATTCACCCACTCATTCAACTAATATTTACTGAGAGCCCCTGATACCCCAAAATATGCTAAGCAAGGAAGTTCAGAGTTCACTGTGCAGTTAAATTTAAATGCAGATAGAGACGTTCCAGAAGCCTGGTCTGATCCAACAGTGCCGCAGCCCTATGTTCATTTTGCTTGTATTGCACAGACACTTGCCACCTGGGGGCAATATGTCCTTCTCAGTGCTGTAGGACTCAGTTGAAAAGCAGCAGCTTATTTTAAAAAATGCTATTAATCTTTAGGACTAACAGTCTCTAGAACCTATTATAGAAAAATAAAGGTGAGTTTCATAGAAAAAAATAGTATAAATGAGTAAATACATGTTGGACATCTACATGTAATAAAACTATACCAGGAGGCACTGGCTCAGCAGGTGTTTATTAAGCAGCTCTGTGTGTCAGGTCCTGAGATCTCACAATGAGCAGTCTCATCTCCAGTGTCAGACATGGAGGCCCAGCAGCAGATGGCCTGTCCAACTGGGTAATTTGAGAAGAGCCTGAAAGCGGGGCTCTTTATAAAGGGTGGATAGGGAATGAAGAAATGACCGGGTTAGTGCAGCACTATGCTACTCTTACCAGTGGGCCCCCAGCAGCCCTGGGCCTGAAGGGACAAGAGGAGGGAGCAGGTAGTGGGACTTCGGGAGTGAGAACTGTGTGAGGCAGCAGCTTGAAAGGAGCAGTGACCCTGCATAAGGCAGCTAGAGGAGCAAGCACCCCGGCCTCCCAGAGTCTTGCCATGCTTCCAGACGCCAGAAGGGAAGGGAGCCCCTGACACAGTCCACCAGGGCCAGCTTCAGGCAGACAGCAGATGGAGACGGAAGAAGAGTGAATGTGGAAGAGTAAACTGAACCCATCCACGTAAACACGGAGCCATGTAGGCTCAGCACAGACCTGCTGCCTGGGACTGCTTTCTCATGAAGGTGACAGGACAGCTGAGCCTTGGTGGGTTGAGAAGAATTCTTAAGACAGGAAAGGCTGAGATTGGACTCTAGCCCTACACTATTTGTACTGAGCAGCTCTATGTACAGAGAGACATGGGAGTATACACTAAAGGAATACACACAATGAGAACAGGTTTGAGCAGGTAGTACCAGTGGTGAGCCAGAAACTGTGCTGGCATGTCATGTTTAGTCTGCAGAGACCCAGGGAGCAAGGCCACTATTGTCATCACTTACACATCAGGAATGGGAACATGTTACTTCAGTAGTTTGCCCAAGGTCACTCAACTAATAAATGCTGAAACTGAATTTAAGTTGTGGCCTGGTGGCCTCACAGAGCACGCATGTACCACTGGTGCTGTCTCCCAGGTGCCTCTTTTTTACTGCTACATCTTGGTAAGTGGTAAAGCAAGGATTCCAACCTGGTCCAAGTCCAAAGCCACACTCGGCACAACTACGAGACTGAATAATTTTGGCCACTTACTTATATTGGTGAAATAAAACTAGGGCCTAGTTACGGAAGGTTTGAGTGGCAGCGAATGGACTTTATTCCCTAGGTTAAAAATTAGTTCAATTGCCATGTCTTAAATGCTAGTTCAACCCAGTTTACCCCTGTTATCCTGATGTAATTATTAACATCTTTCCTTTTACCCAAAATGTGGCCTAATTTGTACAGTACATCATGGTTCAACTAACCCTGATGACCCTCCCTTGGGCTAGCTAGTCTTTTTATTGTCTCAGTATCAGTGCCGTGACTGACTCATTGTAGGTGAATAAGTGCTAAGTGGATGAATGAATGGAAATACTGCTTACGTGAGTCAATTCAAAGTTACTGGTATGAACACAGCTTTCAGCATGTGGTCAATAGAGGCATGGGTCCCTACGGAAGCCAGATTGAGCTGACTCAGGCTCAAGGCAGCATGGCTGCCCCATCCTTTGCCAACCAGAAATTTCTACCCCTTATCTGTGCATTATGATTCATGGAATTTCAGTCCTGAAATTCCAAAAACAGTTTCCAGAAATTTTGTTGGAGAATCCTTATTCTCTTTTTTATTTTAATTTTCTTTCTTTCTTTTTTCTTTTTTTCTCTTTCTTTCTTTCTTTCTTTCTTTCTTTCTTTCTTTCTTTCTTTCTTTCTTTCTTTCTTTCTTTCTTTCTTTCTTTCTTGATAGGGTCTTCCCTAGTTGTCCTGGAACTCACTAGATAGACCAGGTTGGCCTCGAACTCAGAGATCCACCTGCCTCTACCTCCCAAGGGCTGGGACTAAAGGCCTGCACCACCACACCTGGCTGAGAATTTCTGTTCTTAAATGTTTCTTCTTTTCTTTGAAGCCAAGTAATGGAAATGCTAATTCTCTAACCCTTTCTTCCACTCACTCACCCTACTTCCCTTGAAATACCTAGATGTTCAGAGATTAAGAACGGATAAACCTAACAGAAATTAAAAATTTATTTTTTAAAGATTTATTTTTTTCATCATGGGGGGATATTGGTGTGTCCATACAAGTGCCCTTGGAGGCTAGAAGACATCAGATCCCCTGGAGCTAGCATTACAGGCAGTTGGGAGCCACCCCATGTGGGTGCTGGGGACCAAATTCAGTTCTACAAGAGCAACAAGCACTTTTAGTCACTGAGCCATCTCTCAAAATGCATTTTTGATATTATTATTGTCCTTGGATTAGTAGGGAAGATATGTGTAAATGATGACATTTAAAATTTTTAAATACTCATTGTGTGTGTACATACATGCATGAAAGTCAGACAACTCTCTGGAGTTGGTTCTCTCCTTCTATAATGGGTTCTCATGATCAAGCTAAAGTTGTTAGGTTTGTACAATAGGCTTTTACCCACAGAGCCATCTGGCCAGATCCCAAATTGTGACATTTTAATTCTCACAAGAGTAATGACCCAATAACATACTGACATGTGATACACACATGCAGATTTCTCCCATGTCTCCATTTGGTTTGCCCAGCAGCAAAGTGCTTAGTGATTGTTTTCTGTGGATTCTTTTGTAGGAGGAAGATGCTGTGCCTTCTCCCCTGATGGGAAAGCCTTGGCAGTCGGCCTGAATGATGGAGGTTTCTTGGTGGTAAATGCTGACACAGTAGAAGATATGGTCTCCTTCCATCACAGAAAAGAAATGATCTCTGATATTAAATTTTCAAAAGGTGAAGATGGTTAACAGATACTTAGAAAATATCAGTTTGGGGACAATTTTTTTTCTATAAAAAAGGATTATTCTAAATATTTCTTTAACCTTTCTCCCACTTTAAAATACTAAGTTCCCAGAAATAAGTTCCTATAACAAATGTGTTGGTGTTAACTGCTTGTTTCTCTTTATAGATACAGGAAAGTATCTCGCTGTGGCATCCCATGATAACTTTGTGGATATTTACAATGTACTTACAAGCAAGAGGGTTGGCATCTGTAAAGGAGCTTCTAGTTACATCACACATATTGACTGGGACTCTAGAGGTAAAGCAGCTTGTATTTTTTGGGGGGCGGGGGGAGTGTTGTTTGAGTTTGCTTTGTTTTTATGAGACAGGGTCTTCCTGTAGATCAGACTCACCTCAATCTCATAGAGATTCCCCTGCCTCTGTCTCCTGAGTGCTAAGATTAAAGGCATACACCACCACAGCCTACAGCTTGTATTTTTTAAGTATTTTTATTTTATGTGTATTGCCTGCATGTAGATAAGTGCACCCATGTCATGCAAAGCCCCCCGAAGACAGAAGAGGCTGTCAGATCCCCCGGAACTGGAGTTACAGACAGTTGTTAGCTGCCATGTGGGTGCTGGGATTCGAATCTGTCTTCTGCAAAAACAGTCAGTGTTCTGAACCACTGAGCCATCTCTGCAGCCCCAAATTTTAAAATATTTTATTTATTATTTTTATTTTATGTGTATGAGTGTATTGCCTGCATGTATGTGAGTGCACCTGTGTCATGCAATGCCTCAGAAGTCAGAAGGGCACTTCGGATTCCCCTGGGACTGGAGCTAAAAATGGTTCATAGCTGCTATGTGGGTGCTGGGAATCGAACCCGGGTCCTCTGCAAAAGCAGTCAGTGCTCTTAATCACTGAGCCATCTCTCCAGGCCTAATATAAATTTCTTAAACATCTGTTCATGTATTGTTTCCAGAAAGAATGACAGTTGAGTTTGAGACAGAAACTTGACAGTTCAGGAGCTGTCAAGATTTTGAATATTTTTCTAGCTCTTAAAATTTATCCTTGGGGCTAGAGAGATGGCTCAGTGGTTAAGAGTGCTGGCTGCTCTTGCAGAAGACCTGGGCTGGGTTCCCAGCACCCGGGTGGCCACTAACAAGTATCTGCAGCTCCAGTTCCAGGGAATTAAACGCCCTCTTCTGGCCTTCATGGGCATTGCACGCACTTACATGCAGGTAAAACACTCATACACATAAAATATAAATTAATAAATTACAAAATTAATTATCCAAGCTGGAGAGATGGCTCAGCAGTAAGAAGCACTGACTTCTTGTAGAGGACCCAGGTTCAATTCCCAACATCTACATGGTAGCTAACAACCGTCCGTAACTCCAGTTCTAAGGGAATCCAGTGTTCTCTTCTGACCTCCACAGGCATTGCACAACAAAGGTGCACTTACATATATGCAGGCAATACACTCATACACATAAAATGAAAATAAATAAATTAAATATTTTCTTAAAAATTAATTATCCTGGTCTACATAGTGAGTTCCAGGACAGCTGGAACAGGGAGCCCTGTCTCAAAAAGACAATAAATAAATAAATAAACAAATAAATAAATAATCCTTAATGTTCTGACTATTTAAGCCACTGATGTTTAAGATCATGGAAATACGTGATGCCCTCAGTTACCATACAAGCCTTGGGGTTGCACATGTTCTGTACTTACCTTTGCCTCCTCATCCTTCCTGACCAAAATGCCATCTCTCAGAGATCAGCCCCTAAAGTTTCAAGCAATTTTCATCTGCCAGTGGAGATTGAAGTTCTGTGCTACTTGCCTGAAACTATATTTTCTCTCCAAAACTCCAAGCTTCCCCTTACCTCATCCAAGTTACAGCCACAAAACCA
Source organism: Nannospalax galili (assembly GCF_000622305.1). Taxonomy (NCBI): domain Eukaryota; kingdom Metazoa; phylum Chordata; class Mammalia; order Rodentia; family Spalacidae; genus Nannospalax; species Nannospalax galili. The sequence continues at coordinate 2,336,522 of NW_008359442.1, read as the reverse complement.
TGCAGACTAGTCTATGTCTATGTGTTTAACACATTTAGCATCTACCATTTGCAAAGTCTTAAGTCAGAAAATGTGAAGGATCTAGAAGTAAGGCACGGTCCCTGTTCTCTGTGTAATTTATAATTTAGTGGGGGAGATAGGCTTATAGTGAAATAATACAGGCATGGGGGTAAGGAGCAGTGAGTCATACAGGAAGCAGTGAGGAGGCGCAAGTCAGCATTAGGGCAGGCTGTAAGTGCTACATGGTGGGTCACCGTTAGAGCCTTTTGGGAGACGTGGCTAATGTCTGGAGCAAGCTTTAAGAGTAGGCAGGATCCTTATTTTCAAAGAATTTATAGTTCATTGTGGTAGAAAAACAACAAGCACAATGTGTATTCTGAGGAGAGAGCTCCAGGAGAATCCTAGGTATGATCTCTGAGACGAAGCTTGGAAGATGAGCAGAATCTCACCAGATAGCCAAGTTAATAAAGAGAATTCCAGGCAAAAAGACCATGGTGTGTAAAGTTGGCAATGTGGGAAGACCTGTGGGTGCTGAAGAAACAGTAATACCTATGAGCTAAAGGTGAGGAGGGAGGGTGCTGTGGAGAGGTGGACAGGACAGACTGAAAAGGGACCCTCACATCACTCTAGCTGACACCAAGCTTTATTCTGAGGTGCTGCATAGCTCCAAGTTGTTTTGAATAAGGCATTCCCCACCCTCTTATAGAACTTGAAGCCAGAGAGCACCTATGAACACCAGAGAAAGGTGACAAGGGCCTCAGCCATGAAGAAGATCCAACAGAGTCGCTGGCACATTTTATTTCAAGTACTTTTTGAAATAGTCCTATATTGGACTTGGCAGTCCTGCCAGGCTGGTTTTTAGTCATAGCTAGATTTGCTGCAGTGAACTTTCAGCTTTATTTGATATGACCTGCAGGAGTTTTATAGAGTACAGTAGATGGGAGGAAAGCAATTGGCTTTTTAGAATTGCAAGTCCCGACAAGGGCAGAGGGTGATCCGATAAGCACCCACCCCTGATTTTTATGTCAGAGCCATGCCCACCAGACACAGTGTAAAGGGCACGAGCTGGACCCACCTGAGTGTCATCTAGAACCAGTGAGGCCAAGGGGGAGGTGAATGTAGCTGCTTCTCACTCCACTTCTTTGGTATTTTCTGAAAAATAAAAAAGCAACGATTTTTTCCCTTCTAGGCGTGACAGGGTGAGGTAGCTTAGTTCAGAGCGTACAACACACATACACACACCCACAAATGACATAATGTCATCCTACCACTACCATCACTGTTAGAGTGATAAAACTCATCACCGGGTTTATTTTAGAAGTGAAGGATCAAGAGAAAATGGGATTATGAAGAAGTTTTGATTAGGAATATTTTAAAGAGGTTTTAATTGTGGTAAATATATGCGGAATTTATTGTTACCAAATGTACAGTTCAAGCATTGTCTACTCTCACTGTTGTGTAGCCATCATCACATCCACCTCCAGAACTCACTTCATCTTGAAAACTAGAACTCTGTGCCCATTGAACAATGAGTGTCCCTTCTGTCCTTAGAAACCACCATTTTGCATCCTGTCATTTTGAATTAACGCCTCTAAGCACCCCACCTAAGTGAAACTGCCTAGCATTATCTTTTTTGTTACGGGCTTATTGCACTTAGCATGGTGCCCCCAGAGTTCATCCACACTGTAGCCATGTGTCATAATTTCCTTAAGGCCGAAACATTTAGCTTATATGTTTACCCGTTGATATACACCTAGGCTGCCTCCACACTTTAGCTATTGTGAATAATATTACTATGAATCTGAGTGCACAACTGTCCTTCCAGTTCCCTGTTTTCAGTTCCTTGGGGTATACCCAAGGATGGAGTTGGTGGACCATATGGTAGTTTTGTTTGTAATTGTTAAACCAATGTTTTCCACCATTTTACCTTCTCACCAATAGTGCACAGAGGTTCAGATTTCTTCACATCCTTGCTGACATTTGTAGTTTCTCTATTTTATTCTCATTTTACAGTTTTGGTTTGCATTTGGAGAGCTGTTTTTTTTTTTCTTCCATTTTGAAAATGTGTAGGCCTTGTGCTGTAAGGGGTATACCTTACTGTTTACTGATTCTGCCCCAAGCCAGCCCCTAGGATTGCAGGAAGGCACTGGGAGTGAAGAGGAGGGAAAGACCAAGGTCTTTGAAGAGCCAGCTCACCTCCCGTTCTAAAGGCAACTTCAGTCAGGTGAAGGTATCAGACCCAGTGGCTTCGATGGCTTGAGAGCACAGCAGAGTACTTCTTGAGACTAAGAGCAGGTGTGCCCATGCACCTTCCCTGGTTTAGCGACAGTCCTAAGAGCCATAAGTATATCTGTCATCCAAATAGCCAAGGCCCCTTCCCCTGAAAAAACCAACAAACCTAGCCTTTCACAGTGGGACCTCCACAGTCTGGGAGGAGTAGAGAGCAGGATTTATATGCAGGAGTCTTCCTCTGATCTTGTCAGAAATAGGGAAAGTATTTGCCAGAGCCAGCTGGCTCAGCAGGGGTGGAGATGGCGTAGGTGCAGGCACAGCCTCAGCCTCAGCAGCCTTCGTGCCCATAGCAACCACAGTCCCCGGAAAACCAAAAAGCACTTTTGCTTTGCAGGAACATCAGTGCCCCAAATGAAAGCACACACATGGAATACCAGGCAAAGAAAATAATACATGGGAGAATCGAAACAGGCTTTATTCTAGATGCTGAAAGTTCATCTCTGGAAATAGCAAACTAGGTGTGCTTTTGCCAGTTAATGGTTGGAGCCATTACACTTTTCATTCTGTTTTCACTGCAAGTGGCTTGACAAGTTTGACCCATGTAGTGCAATTTTAGAATCATTCTCACTTGTAACTCATGTGTTCTGAAATAATGCAGTTTCTATTATTTAGAAGCAATGATATATGGACGATACAGACTTTTCCCTCTTTGCTTCTGCTCCTTGTTCTCCAAAGATTTCAGTTTTGTGTGTGTGTGTGTGTGTGTCTGTGTGTGTGCCTGTGTGTGTCTGTGTGTGTGTGTGCCTGTGTGTGTCTGTGTCTCTGTGTGTGTCTGTGTCTGTGTGTGTGTGCCTGTGTGTCTGTGTCTGTGTATATCTGTGTGTGTGTCTGTCTGTGTATGTCTGTGTGTGTCTGTGTGTGTGTGCCTGTGTGTGTCTGTGTGTGTCTGTGTGTGTGTCTGTGTCTGTGTATGTCTGTGTCTGTGTGTCTTGTGTGCCTGTGTGTGTGTGCCTGTGTGTGTGTCTGTGTGTGTGTGTCTGTGTGTGTGTCTGTGTCTGTGTATGTCTGTGTCTGTGTATGTCTTGTGTGCCTGTGTGTGTGTGCCTGTGTGTGTGTGTCTGTGTGTGTGTGTCTGTGTGTGTGTCTGTGTGCGTCTGTGCGTCTATGTGTGTGTCTGTGTCTTTGTGTGCACATGTGCACCCAGGGAGGAGAAGAGAGCAAAAATGAGAACACAGCAGGCAAAGGAAGAAGAGACTGATGACCTAAATATTTTTACCTTTCTTTTGAAAAAAATGTAATAACTACAGGAAGGAAAATTTAAGGAAGGAGGAAAAAAATCCACAATTAGGCCTTCCTAAACGTGAAAATAGTTGTTTTTAAATTCACATCCTATCTCGCAAGAAACAGAAACCCACTCTAGCTAGCTTCAATTTTAAAGGTGAAGAATGAGTTTATTGAAAAGATCTAGAATGCCTAACAGATTCCAAGAACAGGAAGCAATACCTGAGGATCTGGCTTTAGGAATGGACTGGAAAATTCTCAGAAACCAAGCCAGCAGTTGCCCTACCCTCCTTTTCCTTCTTGAGACAGCTGATCTTACATCCCATGCTTCTGTGGCTCTAGGGACTGACTTTGCCCCCTCTTCCTTCCTCTAATTCATTTGCAATTGGTCGGATTTCAGCTGCCCTCAAATGTCACTCTCAGTTCCAAAGTCTACATCTCATCCCAGCCAGGCACCTACCAAACCAGCATCTATCTCTGTGGCCAAGTTCCTGGGAGAGAGGATTTGATTGCTTAGCCCAGTCTGAGTCAACATCTGCCACCAGAATCAAACTTACTTTTGGTAGAGGTAGTTCTCAGGGAAGGGGCACAGGCCAGGTAAGTGCCCACAAGGTATCTGCAGCACTGCTTTTTTAAAAAAATATTTTATTATTTTAATTTTATGTGTATGAGTGTATTGCCCGCATGTATGTGAGCGCACCCGTGTCGTGCAATGCCGAAGAGGTCAAAAGAGGGCTTTGGAGTCCCCTGGAACTGGAGTTAAGGATGGTTCATAGCCGCCATGTGGGTCCTGGGAATCGAACCTGGGTCCTCTGCAAGAGCAGTCATTGCTCTTAACCAGTGAGCCATCTTTCCAGCCCCACTCTTATCTCTGTGTCACAATCCTAAAGTACCTCACTGGACTACTTTAGTAGTTTGGGGTTTAAGTGTGAAATATCTTTAGAACTGTAGGGTAGAGTGAGTTGTTGGGATGACTTAAAAATTACAATCCTCTGAGTTTTCTTATTATCTTATAGCCAAAAAGTCATAAAAAATAAGCTACATTCACAGAGTATCTTCCCTGAATCTTTTAAGTTTCCCACATATTTTACAATCACTTTTGAAAGTCCTAATAATTATTTTGCAGATATATACATATATACGTGTATATATATAGAACATATATATAGTTCATTAGAAAAGTAATGATTGTTCTTTTTCTTCTAGTTCTAAACAGCCAAACATTTAAAACCCCTTCTTTTCTCTTTCTTTTCTCTTTTTCTTTTATTTTCTTTACTTGTTTGTGTGTTCAGCCATAAAGTCGCCAAAGCACATTCACTTCAGAGGCCCCCCCTTTCAGATTCCCTTCCTCCTTAGAGTCAAGGCAGCCCCACCCCCAGTCATATGATAACTTACCAAATTAAAAATAGGATCATCAGTAATGGGATGAGATAGCCTTGCTTCCAGGTCATCACTTAGAATTCCCCACCAGACTTCCTGAAGGTTTCAGACCCAAGGAATAAATGTTGAAGATTGGCGTGCACACCTCAGAGGAGTCTTTGGTATTATTTTTCCCAAGAAGAACATTTTGAGGCTACTAGATGCATAGCTACAGGAGAAAGAAATGCCTGGGATTTGTCTTAAAGTAATGTGAGCTGAGGCAGTCAACGGAAGGTCATGAGTTAGGGCTGGCCACACTTCCTGGCTGTAGAAGAGGGACCATAGGAACGTTGAGGTTTTTTAAACTATTCTGAATTTCAAACCTGAAGTTTTCTGTAAATTAAAAATTACAGAAAAATACTAGACAGAGTACTTCTCAATGCATTTAAATATTCAAGTCATAAAGAATTGTTGCCCTTTGCAGAAGAGAATTTAGAAATCAAATCTTTTTCAACATAAAAATGTATCTGAGATCATAGTTTTATATCTGCCTGAAAGACTGTTTGTTCAACATTTTGAGGAAAGCCTCTTTTTCTCTTTTTTGATTTTCAAATAAGACAGGATTGAGAGGGAATGAATATTTATGGTTTGCTTTGCATGGCTTTTTCCTGTTCCTAACTCTAAAGGCAAATTTAGAATTTAGAATTTAGACCTAAGTAAACGCAATTCTAATGAACATCTCACTTGTGATGCCAGAGCCTCGCCAGGGCAGCTTGCCGTCCCTTCATTTGTATTCCAGACACAACGGAGGAAAGAGAAAACTGGGGTTTTGTCAGAACTTGGAAAATCATAGCTGGTTTCAGTGCTACAAACTATGAGCTTGGGGTTGGAAAGATGGCTCAGCAGTTAAGAGCACTGACTACTCTTGCAGAGGACCTGGATTTGATTCTCAGCACCCACATGGTGGCTAACAACCGTCTGTAATGCCAGTTCCAGGGGAATCCGACACCCTCTTCTGACCTCTGTGGGCATTACATAACACGGGTGCACTTACATACATTCAGGCAATGTACTCATACATGTAAAATCCAACTAATAGATAAAATATTTAATTTTTTTAAAACTTTGAGCTTGATTATGCTGTTATTTGTCAGACACTTAAGGCTAAATTTTATGAGGTCCATATTTTTAACACTATAGCTTTGGGTTTATCCTGTGCTATGTAATAATCTTTACGTGCCTTTGGAATGATATAACATGCATTTGCTCAATTTATGAGATTGATTAAAATGAATCAAAATCATAGCAGCCATGCTTAACATTTTGTAAGAAAATGATAAATGCATAGTTTAATTATTTCTCCTGTTTCTATCATTACAGGAAAATTGTTGCAAGTTAATTCGGGTGCCAAAGAACAACTTTTTTTTGAAGCTCCAAGAGGCAAGAGGCGGATAATCAGGCCTTCGGAGGTAACGGTCCTGTGCAAAGCTTTTAAAGACTAGCTTGGGATAGTTGAAAATGTGTGTTTTAATCAAATCTGTCCTTCTTAATTACAAACACAGATTTCAGTTTACCTTGATGAACCAGTTTAGGCTTGATAATTTCTTAATCATTCATCTGCTGTCCCCATTGCTGAGGACATGGGTTTACTGTGTCACTGACACGACAATGGTTACCACATCCTGCTTAGTGCTGTCTTCCTGAAGACAATGAATATGCGCACAAACGATTCTACATAGGACTTTTTCCCATCCATCATGTCACTTTATGCAATGTCTCTAGGAACAAAAACTTAAAAATGTCTTTTCATGGGGCGTGATAGCTCAGTCCTTTAATCCCAACACTGAAGAAGCAGAGGCAGGTGGATCTCTCTGAGATATAGGCCAGCCTGGTCTACACAGTAAGTTCCAGACCCCCTGGGGCTATAGGGAGACCCTGTCTCAAAAAAATTCTCAATGTTTATTTGTAATACTAAGTAATATTATTTATAATAATAATGGAAAATACTCTGAAAACTCTAACCAGTTCATATCAGATTCTTCTCTTCTTGCCATGTTTTCTTCATGCCCTTAGCCCCTTATGTAGTTTTTTAATTGTTGAAATAAAGCATATGTGAAATAAAATCTGTAAATCTATATCTTCCTGAAAGTGCAGTTTTGTGGCAAGTACCTCCTTTAAGGTTTGCACATAGTGAACTCTGGTCACCAAAAGGTCATTGTGTGAGATTTAGTAAAAGGAAGTCCTCTTAGACCTGGGAGATAAGCCTGCTCATTTGCTAAGTAATGATCGATGAAGGAGGTGAGAGCATGCTGCAGTGCCAAGTGTTGCCTTCAGTTGCCCGTGTTATCAACTATCCTCCCAAAGACAATTAGACATGGGTTTAGTCATAGTGTTTTCATCATTTATGAAGTATGCACAGTACTTACCAAAAAAAGTATGTATGCAATACTTACAAAATACAAGTTGTCAAGGCTGGAAGATGGATCAGTGGATAAGAGTGCTTGCTGTGCAAGCATAAAGACCTAAGTTCAAATCTCCATACTCATGTTAAAAGCTGGGCAGAGCCATGCATGTACCTATAACCCTACATGTGCCTATACCCCCACAGGCACCTGTAACCCTACATGTGCCTATACCCCCACAGGCACTTGTAACCCCAGCACTATGGGGGGCAGATACAGGAGGATCACTGGGGCTTGCTTGTCATCAGCCTAGTCCCTACCTCAGTGAGAGACATTGTCTCAAGAGCATAAGATGGAGACTAATAGGGCAGGACACCAGAAGTTCTCCTCTGACCTCTCTGCATGCACATGGGGGTGCTCACCTACTCATACACATACACATACACGACACCACATGTGCCCATGCACATCCATACACACACAGTAAAAAAAAATATTGGATTGAAGAAATGACTCAGCAGCTAAGAGGACTAGTGCTCTTAGAGAAGACCCAGATTCAGTTCCTAGTACCCACCTGGAGCTGGTCACAACTTATCTGAAACTCCAGTTCCAGGAGATCTGATTCTGGCCTCTGTGGGTACCTGCATGCACATGATGCATATAATCTCATGCAGGTGTGCATGTGCAAACACACACAATTAAAAAAAAAAAAGGTTGAGGAGACTGGAGAGATGGCTCTATGGTTAAGAGCACTGGCTGCTCTTGCAGGCCTGAGTTCAGTTCTCAGCACCCATATGGTGGCTAACAACCATCCTTAACTCCAGTTCCAGAGTATCCAACACCCTCTTTCAACCTCAGTGGGCATTCTACGCCCACGGTGCACTTACATATGTGTAGGCAAAACACTCATATACATAAAAACAAGCAAATAAAAAATATAAGTTGATATAGATGATAACATTCTAATGGAAATTATTTACTGTTGAATTGTTCTCATTCCCCAATTCCAATTTCTCTGTCTCTGATCAGCCCTCATTTTAATGTTTGGATATAAAATAACTAGTATTTCATAAGAGGGGTTTTCAGTTGTGTCATTCATTCACTGGATGTTTGTTGGTTGTGCTGGGCACTTTCTATACCTGTGTTTTAACTCTCAAAATAGTTTTATGTGATAATTGTCAGCTTTACCATACAGTAAGAAAATTAAAACCCCAAGAGAGTAAAAGAACTACAGAGCTGTGATCTCTGCAGGCTCTGTGTGTGAATCCACAGCTGGGGCCACAGCATCTCTGGGATTTTCCCTGTGTCCTCAAGCTTTATTTTATGTCACCTCACTTTCATTTTCCTTTCAGTTCTAGAACCTCAAAATAAGTATTCTAAAATCAAATGCAATGTAACCAGATGGTAGATGGGAGGAGGAGGTTGGCTTGGGACAGATGAGCAAATATCATATAAAAGAATTTGCACGAGAGGGAAGTTCATATTATAAACCTTCCTCAAATGTCAGGCTCTTGCTCTGAAGAGATAGTCACTTTGTGATGCACATTTGTTATTCAAGAGCCCGACTGCTGATGATGTTGGCTAGACTCCTCCAGCTGATGTCTGTTTGATCAACCTCTCTCAGTGCCAGTTCTAAGAGGCCATCAGACTGTTTGACCAAGTATGAAAATCTCTGTTTACAAAAACACTTGGTGGGGGGGGGGATGCTGGCGAGATGGCTCAGTTTATAAAGATGCATAAGCTTGAGGACCTGAGTTTGATCTCCAGAACCCATGTTTATTTAAAAAGGAAAAAGAACATGGCTGGAGAGATTGCTCAGTGGTTAAGAGTACTGTCTGCTCTCGCAGAGGACCCGGGTTCGATCCCCAGCACCCACATAGTGGCTCACGATCATCTGTAACTCCAGTTCCAGGGGCTCCAACGCCCTCTTCTCACCTCCACGGGCATCACACAACACAAGTGCACTTACATATATGCAGGCAATATACTCATGCATGTTAAATAAAAATAATAAAATATTTTAAAAAGAAAAAAAAAAAGCCAGGCCTAGTATACTTGCTTATAATCCCAGTGCTGGGAGGCAGACAAGCAGATCTCTTGGGCTTGCTGGCCAGCAAGGGGTTAATCAGTGAGCCCTAGACCAGTAAGGTGGATAGCACCTGAGGAGGAACAGGACCTGAAGTTGTCCCCTGGCCTACACACACACACACACACACACACACACACACACACCCCTATGCCACCTCCTTCCAAACATATACACAAAAAGATGCTTTTTAAAAGAAATAACTATGCTAATACAAACCTAATACCCAGATGATTAAATATGAGAAATATACAAATGTCCATATAATATCATCTGATGCAGTGTGGTGAGGATAAACTGACAGTGTACTAGGAGACAGACCCTGAATGCCATGTCCCCTCTGCTTCCTAAGCATGCTGCGACAGGTGATGGACCCTCTCTGGGGCCTCTGTTGCAAAAGGAGATTTATCTATAAATGAGATTGGCAACTACTGCATAAAGCTGTTGTGAGGAAAGCTGGGCGTAGTGATGCACGCCTTTAATCCCAGCACTCCGGAGGCAGAGGCAGGCAGATCCCTGTGAGTTTGAGGCCCAGCCTGGTCTACGTAGCAGTTCCAGGCAAGCTGGGGGTAAAGGGAGACTCTGTCTCAAAAATACCAAAAAAAAAAAAAAAAGCTATTGTGAGGGTTAAAATACAAGCATATTAAGTATTAAAGTATCTGGAAGAATCATCAAATGTTCAAAAAATGAATGATTTAAAATACTTCTTGTTCAGGATACTAATATACACCCCTTACCCCCAAGAACTCTTCTTCCCTCTCAGCTCCAGAGGGGTATGGTTGGTTAGCTGGTTGGGTATTTTTCCTTTTATTTTTTTAAATTTTATTTTTATGTGTATGAATGTATTGCATGCATATGATGTGTAAGTGTACCTGTGTCATTCAGTGCAGGTCAGAAGAGGGCTTTGGATTCCCCTGGAAATGGAGTTATGGACCGTTGTTAGCCACCATGTGGGTGCTGGGAATCGAACCTGGGTCCTTTGCAAGAGCAGTCAGTGCTCTTAACCGCTGAGTCATCTCTCCAGTCCAGTTGGTTGGTTTTTGATACAAGGTCTCACTATGTAGCCCTGGCAGGCCTGGAACTCATTATATAGACCAGGCTGGACTCAAATGCCCAGAGATTCACCTACCTCTCTCTCCTAAGTGCTGGGCTCCAGACTTTTAAACAAGCTTATTTAACCCTTTTAAGTTCTATGGGTTATTGGGGGTCATTCTGAATATTCTGCTTTAAGTGTAATTTCTGTAGTTTGTAACAAGTTTGAATACTGGCTTCCCCCCGCACCCCCTGTAAAGTACAGTGGCCAGATCTGGTCAAGGGTATTCTGTTGGTTTGTCTGCAAGGTGGGCATCACCACCCCATTCTCCTACCCACTTGTTGAAGCCAGCACCCCTGCAGGGATTGGGATAGATAGGGAGGGTCTAGGTCAGTGAGTTTGAAAGAGAGAGGCCAGAGTGCCTGCTTCCAGAACCGGGAGGTGATTGCTTTCTTATGCTGTGAAGGTCAGTATAGGATATCACAAGGGGGTGGAGGACGCCACTTCTGCCACAGAAAATGGAATATTTCCTAGGTAGGGTAATCATCTGGAACTGTTTAAGTCTGTTGCCCTGCTTGAGGCACCCCACATCACTGGACCAACCACAGATTCTTGGTTCCAGTTTTTCATGTATTCAGCTGAAACAATGTTCAATGAGGACAAATGCAAAGGACTAAAAAGTATGTAGGAACTTAGCACCCAGGGACTAAAGCTCTGGCTGTGTCTTTATCCGGGAGAAAATAGTATTATTACCACAGACAGCGTTGTTAGCGGTGCACAGAGTTGTTTCTAACCCGAAGGGAGAGGTCTGGACATCAATGTTAGATACAATTCTCAATTTTTTTTTATATTCTTCTTAGACAATGCTTTAAAATGCTCATTTAAAGAAACTTGTAGTGGTAAGATGTACTGATTGATATCAGATGAAAGCAAATAAGACCTTCCTGGAAAGCCTAATACACAGTGCTGTTGTTATTGATAATTGTTATTTAACAAAAAGGCAAAAGAGCTTTAGATTTATCAGGATTTGACCTATAGAAATTGCAAATGTTCTATCCATGAATTTCAGGTAATTATGAAGACACTGTATATTCACAGCAACTCAATGTGGACAATTCTTTACACTTAAAGTAGTCTCTAGAACATAAGATATTCAGCTAGCAGCAATTCTTGGTTTTCTCTGAAAAAGCAGTCCTGTAAGAAAAAATTACATCTTGGTCCTGTGAGATGGCTTAGAGGGTAAAGGCACTTGCTGCCAAGCCTGATAGTCTGCATTCAAGCTCTAGAACCCACATGGTAGAAGGAAAGTACTGATTCCAACAAGCTGTCCTCTGACCTCCACATGTGCACCAATAGCATCTGTGCAACACACACACACACACACACACACACACACACACACAGAAAGAAAGGTAAACAATTAAAAATCAACCTAACTCAGTAATTCTCAGCCATAAGCAAGCATTTGGCAGTATTTATGGACAGGGGTGTGATGCTGGATGCATCCGAGGGCCAAGGGTTGAAGGCCAGGCATGCTGTTCAACATAGCTACATGCATAGGATGTTCTCCTACAACAAAGGATGAATGATCTGGCCTCAGGTGTGAGTGCTGGGACTGAAAACACCAGATGTAGTCATGGCTTCTATAGTGATAAAGATCTAGTTAAGGCCTTAAAAGCCTTTTTTTTAATGCTCAGATTTCTACAATTCCAAAGTATGCTTTTGGTTTAGAAAAAAAATATTTGGATACTTGTGTGTAGTGTTGGCATATTAAGAAATATAGATACTACTTTAAATATACAACTTAGGGGCCAAGTATAATGGCTCATGCCTGTAATCTAAAGCACTTGAAAGGTGGAGGCAGGAAGTTGACTGAGAGTTCAAGGCCAGCTTAGGCTAGAGAATGAGACCCTGTCTCAAAATAATAATAATAATAATAATAATAATAATAATAATAATAATAATAGAAGCAACTAAGAATTGAGGCACCTCAGCATCTGGCACACATGCCTGATAGTGGGAAATTTGTCATTTAAAACTACTCATTTGGTTTGAGTTTGCATGGGTCTTGTGCAGGCTGTTGCCATTGCTGTAAGTTCATATAAGCAAGTTTCAAGAAGCCTGGAAAACTGTTTCCTCATGGTAATCCACTACACTTGGCTCTTACAGACTTTCTGTCCCCTTTTCGGCAATGGTCCCTGAGCCCTAGGTGACTGAGTTTCAATATAGGAGTCCTATCCAGGGGCACGTACTCTGCAGTCTGTTATTCTCTACATTTTTGGCCAGTTGTGCCTTCTGGGTTAATCACCATCTGTTGCATGAGAAAACTTCATTGGTTAGAGTTGAGAGATACATAAATATTCTCTCTAGTCTCTGTTCCATTATGTTCCTTGAGCCTTAGGGATAGAAGTTCCAATGTAGATATATCACCATGAGCCATGCATCTTATTCTTATGTGTGACCAGTTGTGGAACTCTGTAATAGTCTCCATCTGTTGCAATAAGAAGTTTCTTTGAGTGGCGAGAGGTACACTTGTCTGTAAATATAAGGGTACATATTTAGCATACAGTAAAATTGCATTTATCTAGGGATATCACAGACACAGATACAGGTTTTTCTCTAGGATCTAGGATCTCTCCAGCTATGTGTATTTGGCTATGTTTATGTACCAAACAAAAAAAACGGCATAGAACTGAGGAAGTGGGTAAGAAGTTCCAACCTTAGCTCAGGAGCCATTGGCAGCTGATCACTGCTGGGTGAGGGAGAGTTGTTGTTCTTTAAGGGAGTGACACTAGATAGACTGACCAGGCTCTAGTGGATGAACTTATACCAAGGAACATCTGGGGACACAAGACTTGATAGTCCTTAACATATAGGACAGAATGATGAATCTGGTGGAGGGGTGTATTTAGGGGAGGGGTCTAAATATAATTAAGATAAACTGCATGAAATTCATTAAAATATATATATAAATCTATTCATTTGAACATTGTTTCTCTTAAATAAAATAAAAAGAAACTGGGCTGTACAAAACTATCACATTCTCTCCTCCTTCTGCAGATTGAGAAGATAGAATGGGACACATGGACCTGTGTCCTGGGGCCTACCTGTGAGGGAATCTGGCCAGCTCACAGCGACGTGACTGACGTCAATGCTGCCAGTCTTACCAAAGACCACTCCCTCCTAGCCACCGGGGATGATTTTGGTTTTGTTAAGCTTTTTTCATACCCTGTCAAGGTAATATCTCATGTGTATTATAGATACTTGCTCAGTCTCATTAGTTACCCCAAATCTATCTACTGTACCTAAATAGGTATTTTAAAATTTGAATGTATAAACAGTCCATAATATTATTTACAGTATCTCTTATGTGATGCAAAAACTTCCCCAATGCTATTTTTTAATGACTGTCTTAAGTGAAAGTCTCACGGCATTCAGTTCCTCCACACTCAACTCTATAAACCTCGAGTTATGCATCATCTTTACGGCATCTCACACCACTGCCTTTCTGACTTGTACTAGCATAATTCCAGAGATGAGGAACTTGCTGTCTCTTAAACCAATTCCTTTTTTTAATAGCTTCAGTTATTAAATGGTGTGACTATTCTGAGCTGAATTCTTTTTCTAAACCTGCGCTCTGCCTTTTAAATCATCCTTGAGACATCCTCCCAGTCCTCTAATCGCCTTTGTGGGTAGGAAGATTGCATGGACTCCCTGTAGGCTCATCTAATCCTGTCTGGCATCTCCAGTTCCTTCAGCCATATCCCATGTGCCTCGGGTTCCAGCCACCGCTTCCAGTTTGCTGCTGACTTTGAGTTCCTCATTCAGCTGCCTCAGCTAGAGCTGAACTCGGTGCTTCCAATGTGACCAGACTAGCTCACAGGACAGCAGGACTGTTACCTTCTTGGCTTTGATTTTACAGCCTCATTAAATCAAATTAAAATGACATCACTTGAGCTGAAATCATAGGTAAACAATATATATGAATATCATTTTCAAAAGTATTTAGGTTACCACCACCCTGTACTTACTAAAATCTGAGTATAGAGCTTTATATCCACACCAAGAAAAGTTTTATCTTGTCTATTTAATCTCATTGTACCAGCCTGACCATGTCTTTTAAATCCTCTTGAGAATGTTTATTCTCCCTTCCTGCTCCATATCACCCTCTGCTTTCACACCGATTTCCAACCAAACGCCAGCACCAGAAGCCCCCATTCAACCTGACATTCCATTTGCTAGTCCACACATTTAGTTACACTTCTTCACTTAATATTTTAAAAATCTATCTCACTGTGTAGTCACATAGCCTCCTCCAACAAGACATCATTAAATACTTGGTGAAGCCAGCCAGGCCTACAAGCACACGCCTGTGATCCTAGCATGTAAAAGGTGGACATAGGAGGATAATGAGTTCAAAGCCAGCCTTGGCTACATAGCAAGTTTGAGGCCAGCCAGGATTACATGAGACTCTGTCTCAAACATTATATACAAGAATTTTTTTACAATGGTGAACGTATTGTGCCTGTTATCCCCTATCTCGCCTAATGAGCCACTTAATAAAAGAGGTGAAATTGGTTCGCAGTGACCCCTACCTGCTACCTGGTAGCCCCAATTCTTCTCTGAAATGCTTGTTGAACTTTTGTGTAACATTTTGTACTAGATTTTCCACAGATTGCATCAGATTACGAGTCAGCATTTCACAAAGTCTGACTAGCTTTCCCTTTAGGATAGAGGAACCTTTTGCTGTCTGATGCCACTTCTGATTTCTAAGCTCTTCAGCCTTTACCAACATTCTTTGCAGTCATTTTTGCTGGCATCTGTAATCATGCAAATGTGTGGTTTTCCCCTTCTGGTTTGAAGGGCATATCTTTGACAGAGGATAAAAGTTAATTTGCTCTCTGTTAATATCATACTATCTGTCCGAGAGGTGTTCCTAACTTTCCTCTGTGTTTCTTGGTAGTTTTTATTTCAGTCTTCCTGAAATCGCTGGAAGGTAATTCCACACAAGGCCTGTGCATTCATCCGTGCTCACTGGCTCTGCCTCTTATTGTTTGTACATTTAGAACAGAGCACGTTTCCCTCAGCATCCACTTCCTTTTGATTTTTTGGCTGCTTTTTGCTTTTCTTCTTCTTGTTAGTTCCTGGTCATATCATCATTTTGAGTAACCTCTTTTTTTTGAAATTTTTTTTCATTTATTCAGTATTTTATGTGTATGAGTGTATTGCTTGCATGTGTGTAAATGCCCCTGCGTCTTTTGACGGAGGTCTAAAGAGCACATCAGATTCCCTGGAAATGGAGTTATGGACAGTTGTTAGCTGTCATGTGGGTGCTGGAAACTGAACCCAGGTCCTCTGCAAGAGCAGTCAGTGCTCTTAACCACTGAGTCATCTCTCCATCCCCTTGAATAGCCTCTTCTAATGATTATGTCCAGTGGACTTTACTGTTGATCTCACATTCCATATCCACCTGGTGACCTTCATCACTGCTCCCTCACCAGCCCTTTCTGTTTATCAGAATTCATTTCTAAGTAGTCATTCTCCTCAATTCTTCCATTTAAAACAATTTTTATATGTATATGTGTGTGTGGTATATATGTGTGTGTGTGTGTGTGTGTGTGCATGCGTGCACGCACATGTACCTGCTTGTGTGTGGAGGCTAAAGGTTGATGTTAGATGTCTTCTGTCACTTTCTACCTTATTTTTTTGAGACAGGCTCTCAAGCAACTTAGAGTGGCTCAGCAGCTAGCTCTGAGCTCTAGGAATCTGCCTGTCCTCACCCTGCCCCAACAGTAGGGATACACCAGGCCCAACTTTTTACATACATGGAGGTCCAAACTTAAGTCCTCAGGGTTGAGTGGCAGGCACTTTATTGGTTGAGCTATCTCCTCAGCTCCTGATTCTTCTACTTTTTAAAATGAAATTGCTTTCAGGACAATAAGAAAAATTAATGATACATTGGTTTTAGTAAACTAAAGGTTTGGAAAATATTTAAATATTAAAGCCCTGTGGTACTATTGTTTCTTGCTCTTGTGCTAGGGTTATTATTGTTTCTGGAAGTTCTTCATCCCCTTCCTTGGCCTGACCAGGTTGGGTTCCTGAAACAGTCATTTGACATATAGCCCCCTGGGTTTACATAGTTCCAAGGAGGTTTCAAGGATACCAAAAGCACAAAGAAACAAACAAAAAAGAAAAGTAAACAGGTAGGTATGCACAACAATGGAAATGGGAGAAAAAATTTGCATATCTGATAAAGGTTAGCTACCTTAAACATATAAGGAACTCATGTAGCTCAGTGGAAAAAAAAAATATGTCTGGGATTGGAGATCAGTCAGTAGAGGTCTTGCTTGGCATCCGTAAAGCACTGGGTTCAATCCTCAGAACCCTGAGGGAGAAAAAAGGAACAGAAAGTGGATGAAGAGCCTGAATAGACATTTCCCCCAAAGAGACATGGAAATGGGAAGCAGGTGCATGAAAAGTCCTCAGCCTCGCTTATCAGAGAATGCAAATGAGAACCACAGAATCACTACTGGGCAGAATCTGCCAAGTAAAGGAGACAGGAGAGTGTTCGTGAGGGCCTGGAGAAGAGGGAGCAGGTATATAAGCACTGACATACTCTTGATGAAAATGTAAATTGGAATAGCATTGTGGAAGATAATACGGAGTTTCCTCAGAAATTTACAGGGAGACCTTCTATGTAGTTTCAGCAATCCCATTTCTGAATGTATATTCAAAGAAAATGAAGTCAGTATGCAAGAGTTCTAATTGCCGACAGTCAGCTCTGTGTCAGACATGTGGAGTGTAGCTGTCTGCCTTGGGTGGTAGGTGGTACTGTCTACTTGTGAGTTTTGTTTCTTTGGTTCTTTTTTCCAGTACTGGGCATTGAAGCTGAAGAAGTGTTCTGCCCCTGAGCTATACCCTAAGTCCTCTTTGATGACTAATGATACTGAGTATTTTTCATCTGTTTGTGGCTGTGATGTGTTTATGCAAATACTTTGCTTGTTATATTAAATTGCTTCATCTTTTTTCACATGGAGTTTTATATAGGATTTAAGAAATAGATTCATAGTTTAAAAGCATTTGAAAACTGCTGATCAATTAGAATTCCTCTGGTAAGATAACCTCTCTTCTTATCCACCCACCACCACCTTTTTCTTTTTTTTTTTTTTTGAGACAGGGTCTCCCCATAGCCCCAGCTGACCTAAAACTTGCTACATAGACCAGGCTGACCTTGATCTCACAGAGATCCACCTGTCTCTGCCTCTTGAGCACTGGGATTAAAGGTGTGCGCCACCATACCTGGTGCTTCTCCCCTTTTCAAAAGTATGATTTTTCTAGCTAACTTCCCTTATATTACATGCACACCATGCTGATAAGTATCTCCAGCCCTGTAGTTACTTTAACAAGCTCATTGTTAAGAAGTGAGTATGTCCTCTCCCAGGACTTATATGCTGTAGCCTTAACTCCAGTGTGACTGTATTTGGAGACAGGGGCTTTACAGAACTAAGGTTAAATGAGTTTATGAGGATGGGTCCCTGATCTAACAGAGTTGGTTATTTAAAAGAAGTAAATCTGTATCTGTCTATCCTCAAAAGAAGCTGACAAGTTTCCCTTCAGTGAGGTTTACTGGAATAAGAGGGCCTGAAGGCCATGACTGAGCCTGGAGGTGGAGCACAAGACAGACACAATACAATATATGGAGGTCTGAACATAGTCATGTCTTAAAGAGAAGGAGAGGGTGCCCTTTAAAGGCTGGAGAGGATTTCATTAAGAGATTAAGAGTGAGAGTCAGGGGGATCTCTGAGATCAAGGCCATTTTGATCTACATAGTGAGTTCTAGGCCAGCTGGGGCTACAGGGAGACCCTGTCTTAAAAAAAAAAAAAGTAGGAATGAGGGCGATACAGTGAGAAAGAGAGAGGGAGGGAGGGAAGAAAAGGAGGGAAAGAGGGAGGGAGGGATTTTTTTTTACCATGAGAGGGATGTGGTTAGAAGCCAGAGGAGCATCCTCAGAGAGCATCCCTTGAAGAGTCTTAGACCAATCCCCTGAAAAAAGGAACGGTTTGACTTTTTAACCTTTTAGAGGTGGTGGGAAACTTCATATCATGTCATTTAGCTCAGCCTAGCATATATGACAAGGAGCATGGAGGAGCCAGGTACCGTAAATTGAGAGCTGTCAAGTCACAGCACAGACCGCTTCTTAACTCTCAGTCCCAGAGAAAGCTGCCAGGAGGCATGGCCTGATGCAGGCTGTGGGATCAGGCCTAAAGGTGCAGGCCTCTGTTTCTAACATTAGTGTCCTTAAGAAAGAGACACCACAGTCAGATGTGATGGTACATACCTGTAGTCCAGCACTGAGTAGGTTGATGCTGGAGTGTTGTAAGTTTGAGGTCAGCCTGAACTGTATAATGACACCGTTTCAGGGAGAAGGAGAGGGAAAAACAGCACACAAGCACAGTATACTCTATGTTCTGTATACACACACGCACGCATGCACGCACGCACGCACTGAGGAAAAGCCCTGTGAGCACACAGATGGGAAAGGACCTTGTAGGAAGAAGACTTTTATAGAACCAAATCAGCTTGCAAACTATGAGAGATAGTTTCTGTTAGACCACATAGCTGTGGTGGCAGCTGGTACAGACTCCCCCCGCCCCGCCCCCATGCTGCTGCAGCACTGCTGTGTTCCCACACGGAGTCCTAGGCTTAGTGCTGCTTGTGAGCTCTGATTTACAGCACTCTTTTTCTGATCAGAATTTGAGCTCCATTTGTTAGCTACTATATCTCCAACTGTCTTCTTGACCATGTCTCCCATCGTCCTTTCCTTTGAGTTACTGGGCTTATTTTCTAAGCCTTTTTCTTTCCTTGGAAAACATATCCTTATTTATATTTACCATTATATTTAAAGTCTTCACAATGGGTCCCCCACTTGTCAGCCACTTTGTCCCCAGGCTCCAAGAGATAGGCTCCACCCTCTGCCAGAATCCACCCAGTCTATGAGTAAACCAAATTCTGTCCTCGATGTCATTTGTAAACCAAATTCTGTCCTCAACGTCATTTGTTTAGCTATCAGGTTGCTTCTCTGAGCTTCCTTCCCTTCCACTCTTACAGCCTTCTACTAGATAGGGAGGCTGAACAGCCCCATGCTCTGATACTTGCAAAAACCTCCATGACCTCAAGCCCTCGAGTTCCTCCTCAGAGCATCAAACTTCACAGACAAAGAACTATGTGAACTGCTCTGAACCGGGGAACGAGTGCACAGCTGCCTCCAGATTCTCAGGAACTTCCTACCTAAAAGTGGTTACCAGCAGTGCTTTGGAGGTGCGGCCCACAGGCCTCTGCATTCATCTGTTCTTTCCTGACTGAATGAAAGAGGAGAGTATGGGTCCAGAGCTTGGCATGATGATCCAGAAAGGCCGTGACTTCGCCACAGAGTCACGGTTTCTCAGCAGGAAATGTCTGTTTTGTTCAGTAGCTCCAGTGGTTCTGAATTTTTCTCTCTGTGTGTTTCTTTCCTTCTGAAACCTGACTTCACCTTAACATTGTTTTTTCCTGAAGTTTGTCTTTTTTAGTTCTCTCTCCCATTCCATCCAGAAACCTTGCATTCTCTATTACTACTAAGGGGGCAAGCAGGACATTTTTCCAGCTCCTTTGCTTTCCCTCTGCAGACACTGGCTTGTAGTATATCCCCTGGGGAGGCTGATGCTCTCAGGAGGAGGATGAGCATCGTGTATGACTGCTGCCACCAGGGCCATCCTGTTCCATCCGCAGGTCTCGCACGGTCGCACAGGGGTTGGGAAATTCTTATTTTCCTCAACCTGTTTGCTAGCAAACATGCCACTTTGGAGGCCTTCCTGGAAATACTGCCTTCCTATTGGCTTTGCTGATCTTTCCACTATCAGCACTTTCCTGAGTGGGCAGTTCCTGAGTGACAAAGAGGGGTCAGCCAGCGATAGAGATCTCCAACAGGAGTGTGTCAGTCACAAACACCCTTGCACCTGTTTTCTGCCATGTGTCTTGCTGGTTTCGGGTTTTCCAGGATACCCTGCCAAAGCCCTTGGGGAGCCTCTCCTCAGTTAAGTGCTGAAGGTTTCATCGAGGGCACCGGTGGCCAGCTCCCGACCTCAGAGTTCATGTGGCTTACCACATTGCATAAGGTATTCCCTGGGAGCCGCTGAGAGGTTGGAACAACTACCTCTTTAAGTGGCTCCCACTGAAGCTGTTTTTGCCAGGTCTGTGTCTCATGAGCCCAAAATGGAAGCTCTTCCTGGTGCCAATTTTGGCTTCCTAGCGCAGCCATACTCTGTCCCCCACCCCCACCACCAGCTTGTGTAGCGGTATGGCCTGGGCACCCTACTCCAGAAGCTTCCAGTAATGACTCATAAACTAGGTTTTATGTACCTATGTTTGTTTATTGAAAAGGAGCCTGCTTTGTCTTTAGCTCAGTTTTTGAGTGGTTTCAGTATTAAAAATGCTTTTCAGTGTCCACGGCAGGAACTGCTGTTGTCTAAACCTTACTTGAGGCCCCTTGTTCTTCTCTCCTTGACTGGCTGCCATGGAAAAGCCACTGTCGGGGAAGGCAGGGAGGAGTCTTTTGATCTCCAATGTCAGCAGACTGTCAGTCAGGAGTTTGCACTAAAGACCTATGGAGCTGGCATGTTTGATACCTGAAAGAAACAGAAAACAAGCTTCCTTTTATTTCCTTAATTCCCAGGTGCCCTTTAGTCATGACTTCAGAAATACCTCTTGAGGACCTGTAGTGAGCCAGGCTCTGTCTTATGAAGACGGTGCATTCTAGTGACATGTAGTGAAACTGCTTTAAATGAATAATCTTGTCACATCTAGAAAACAGGAACGTAATAGCAAAAATAACAGGAATAAGGAATAATGGGTGGAGTAACTGCCATGTTCCGGCTTTACTTACAGGGACAGCATGCAAGATTCAAGAAGTATGTGGGGCACAGCGCACATGTCACCAACGTGAGGTGGCTGCACAATGACTCGGTGTTGCTCACAGTAGGAGGCGCTGACACAGCCTTGATGATCTGGACCAGAGAATTTGTGGGGACCCAAGAGAGCAAGCTGGTGGATAGTGAGGAGTCAGATACAGATGCAGAAGAGGATGGAGGTGAGCCCCAATCATCCATGTGCCTCACTGACTACACCTTCCTCCCTGTCCCCTCCTGTGTACTTGCAAATCAACTGGCACTCCAATTTTTCTGTTGTTTGAGGTTATGACAGTGACGTTGCTAGAGAGAAGGCCATTGACTACACCACAAAGATCTATGCTGTGAGCATCAGGGAAATGGAAGGCACCAAACCACACCAGCAGTTAAAAGAAGTGTCCATGGAAGAAAGGTATGGTGTTGCAAGGTTTGTTTGCATTTGTTAGAACTATTAATCTCTTTAAACAGAGGTACTTTTGCTTTGCCCTTGAATTGATACTGAAGTGAGTCTTTTATTATCTGCCCTGAGTCTTAAGTTGAAGGAAATTGCCCAGTGCCCTAAGTATGCACCACTTTTGCCCTTGAATTGATACTGAAGTGAGTCTTTTATTATCTGCCCTGAGTCTCTACCTGTACAGAAGCTTAAGTTGAAGGAAATTGCCCAGTGCCCTAAGTATGCACCACGACTCACTCACAAGTTGATTATAAGAATATGGTTTGGATAGGTAAGAAACTTGGTTGGTCTAGATTTGCTTTTCCTGGGGGATGAAGCAAGAGAGCTCCAACACTGTTCTGAATGTCTAACAGGACAGCATGCTGATCAGCAAGTGGGAGGTAGTCAAGCTTCTGAAGTGGTGGAGGGACATTTGTGGAGTTGTGGGAAATCGCCTTCCGTTCTAACCAGTCTGCTACGTTCTGTCAGCTGGTGCACCATCTCCTGCTGTCTTCACTTGCCCAGATCTGCTGAGGGGCTGGTATTTCCAGACTCTACCCATTCCATTTGTTGTTGTGAATGCTGTGTGTAGAAACAGGGGTCCTTATATTACTTTGTACTTTTCTGATGTGCAATTTTAAGTACTGAGGAGATAAATTACCACTTTATAATTTCTAAAAAGCAAAGCTCATGGTTACATAATTTGCTGTGCTCATACTTATATTCAATACTTAAATATTGAATAGAAGCTAGTATCTGGAGACTCGTGGATCTCGGTAATGTCTGGAGGGTTTTCTGAGGCTCTTTACCCTGTGGTAGGCTTGATGCTTGCAGTCAGTCTGGACACTGTGCTGTATGATAGGAGATTCAAGGTTTGCATTTGATAGGGCTTTCTGCTTAGTAATAGCTGTATAATAAGCATGATCTTCACCACTTCCTGCTACCTGTGGCTTTAGATATAACTCCTACTTCAGTACAGAGACAGGCATTAAGATTGGGTTGGCAAGTGGTAGGTGTGCTATTGGTGAGATGGACTCTGAGGCAGATGTTCTGTAACATCTTTTTAAAAAAATATTGTATTTATTATTTTTATGTGAATGAGTGTATTTCCTACTTGTATGTAAGTGAACCCATGTCAGGCAGTGCCTGCCGAGGTTAGAAGAGGGTGTCGGATCCCCTGGAACTGGAGTTACAGATGATTGTTAGCTGCCATGTGGGTGCTGGGACTCAAACCCAGGTCCTCCTCAAGAGCAGCCAGTGCTCTTAACCACTGAGCCATCTCTCCACCCTCCTTCCCTAACATCTTTAATACGTGTTACAGTGAAAGTTGACAATTTTCTTTTGCTTAAAAAATAGAATGTTTTGCAGTGGTTTATAAAATATAGTTTATCTTTCTTAAAACTTGGTTTTAAAGTGGCCCCAAAGAGAAAATAATTTTTCTTTTTGGTCCTTTTGAGACAGAGTCTCCCCATAGCCCCAGATTGCCTGGAACTCATTCTGTAGACCAAGCTGGCCTCGAACTCACAGAGATCAGCCTGCCTCTGCCTCCCAAGTGATTGGATTAAAGGCATGTGCCACCATGTCCAGCCCAATTTTCTTAATTTTAAATATTACCTTTTAATTGAATTTTTTGCAAGGGAAAATAATTTTTAATCTTATTATTTTTATTTTATGTGTATGAGTGTTATGTCTGCATGTGTGTAAGTGTATGCATGTCATGCAAAGCCCATGGAGGTCAGAAGAGAGCATCGGATCCCCTGGAACTGTAGTTACAGACTGTTGTTAGCCACCATGTGGGTGCTGGGAATTGAACCCCAGTCCTCTGCAAGAGCAGTCAGTGCTCTTAACCACTGAGCCATCTCTCCAGCCCCAGAGAAAATAATTTTAAAGGACTTAATACCTTAGAATTTAAAAAAAAGAACCATATGAACACAAATGCATGAATAGGACTCCTGCTCAACTAATCTCTAGAAACACATTTGGTCTGAGTTAAACATTCTTTTTAAAAATATATTATCTAGCCTTTCCAATTTCATATTCCATTTTAAGAGGAATTGGCTTGCCTATTATCCCAAGAGTGCTTCAGACTGATTTCTGCAAAACACAGTGGTGTATCACGCTGAAACTTAGACCAGTCACTAATAAATTCAAGTGCCACTTCTAATTTCAGATTTAATCCACAGGTTTCGGAACCCTTCCTTGTTACATTATCTCTTTGCACAGTTCTGTAAAAAAGTCATGCTGTCTAATTTAGTATAAGATGGGGGTGGGGAGTTTAGCAATTTTCTTTTTTAAGATTTCAGTTTTCGAAGGCATCTTATTTTCTTCATTATTCCAGACTGCAGAATTGTTATACATTAGGATACACTGAATTGACATTTTTTTTTTTTGGAACAAAATACTTCATAGTATTTAAGTAGACATTTCAGTTCTTTACTGGAACTTTTGAAAATAATTTACCCTTGAGTACAGTGAAGAAAACATGTAGTGAAGAAAAACAATTTTAAGATAAGTATAGGGCCCAAAGGAAAAATCAAGCCTTTCCTATGGAGAGCAATTTCCTTACTAACTTAAGGAGCCTTGACAGCCTCAGTTTACAGAAGAGAGACAGTACCAGCTGCATAGCATGCTGGGAACAGAGCATGCCCACACCAGCCAGAGGAACCAGTTAGCAGCCTCTGGGGAGAAAAATGAGAATCAGAACCAGGGACAAGCAGTCTCTCCCCATCCTGGGAGTAATTCTAAGGGACTCTGAGCTTCTGAGGTCAGACTGGGCAGTTTCTTAACATAGAAGAAAGAAGTGTCAGGCAGGTGGCATCTTCAGAGAGTTTGTGAGAAAGCAGGATGTGTGATGTAATGTGAAGCAGGAATGAGCCCTTGGAGCAAGGATCAGGAGGATAGGGCTCTTGACAAATGACACATGGGCCACTTATTGGTCTGCAGATGAGGAGAAAGCAAGATCTGTGCCCCCCCCCGGAAGTGAGAGAAGGGCAGAGACAGAAAAATGAGGTGGTGCCTCCCACATCAGAAGCAGGACGCCAAGCAGTACCCAGCTTCTCCCTGGAAACATCCAGGGCAGCTCCTCTCTGATTTCTACAAGCCCTGCTGACCTCTCCTTGTCCCCTTGGTGTGTAATGCCTGAAGAGTACCTGAACCAGGATATACACCTGTGAGACTTAGAGACAAGCACTTGCGGACTCTTGAAGCAGTCACTCCATGCAAGGATCTCTTTGTGGTCACCGTCAGTGGCGGCCGCTCCTCCTTTCTCGTGGGTGCCACTCCTTCGTTCTCACAGGCATAAAGGCCGCTCCTCCCACTCGCCCTGGGCTGAGGCTGCTCCTCTGCCTGCCCTGGCTGAGGCAGCTCTTCTGCTCACCTAGTGCTGTGGCAGCTCTTCTGCTTGCCCCGTGCTGCCTCCTGTTGTCACCACTTCTGCCCAGTCCTGGATCCCAGGGCTCGTGAAGAGACTGTGTCAGCGGAGCTGCATTCAGACACAGGAGACCATGTTCAGTGACACAGGTCTGGTTTATTGCAGGAAGGCACAAGCTTATATAGGGGTAGTGGTCCAATCACAGCACAGTAAATAGGATACTTTATTAGCATAACAGGTTTAGCGTCCTATCACAGTAGAGCAAGTAGGATACCTTATTAGCATAACAAACAGCATCCTATTAGCCTAACAGACTTAACATCCCATCACAGAATAGCACATAGGTTGCCTCATTAGCATACTGGGTTTCAGATTACAGACCCTGGATTCCTGGGAACCACGTGACCCAAGCTGTCTAAGTGTTGCAATTTGGGATCTCAAGGGTAGTGATTAGGGAGTGGTGAGCTCTAGGCATCAGTCTCATGATCTGCCAATGGGAGCAAATGTCACAAGGTGTTCCTTGTGG